>NW_017306334.1:1530758-1555339 GCF_000935625.1 Nanorana parkeri
GTGGGTTAAGGAGCCAGTATAGAAATAGCCAATGCATTTTGGGGGCTCATACAAATAACTATTAACTATTTCATCAAGGCTTATGAAGGGAGAACATGTGCGGGAATGCACAGTGCTCTTCAGCAGCTGAATACTTTGGGATCAAAAACCTGAAATAAGCATGCAGCAAATGAAAGTGACTGAAAGATCAGAATTCCTTATCTCTGTATTTGTAAAAGAAAAGCAACTCATAAAGTACTGCAGCTAAAAATCAGCATGGCAGCCAGGAAACTCTAATTTTTATAGGGAGATGAGCATCTACTGTAGATGATCAACATTTCCCTCACGGCAGGTTTCCCCTTATGGCTAGGGATAATCTAGATGCAAAAAAAAGTTAATTTAAAGGTTGATATTTATTTGTTAAACAGATTTTTATAATTTAAAAAATTTAACTAAGATGATTAATATTGAGGAAAAAGAGCAGTTTGAATCGCATAGCATTACAACGGGTGAAGCTGTGATATATTCCAGTTGCACCTGATGAAAATGGCTGTCAAATGACAGTCTGTCAAGCAGTAAATAAAGCCTGAGGTAATATAATAAAAATGTCTTACCCGCTGCAGAAGACTAAGAACAAATTGACAACTTGTATCCTGCTACCAGATGCTACCTGACAGTTCTGAGAGAAATAGATAGTGACATAGTATGTGATGTGAGTGATTGTTTTGTGCGATCCCATAGTGAACTTTATTTTATATATAATCTTCAGAATGATATGATTTTATATCTACACTGGCGAATAAATAGCAAGAAATATGTATGTAGTTAAATATAATTAAGGCCTATATAATTTGTGCTGCGTGCAAATGCTTTATTGAAATTGCTTGTTAAAATAATAATAATTATTATTATTATTATTATTTTATAACAAATAATAATCAGTATAGGGTCCTGGGCTTTACCTAGGCTAGCTACTTTTTATAGAGCAAATCTTTAAGCAGATGACAAGTCCATCAAACATATACAATAGCGCATTGCAGGTACAATACATTCACTATATCAAGCTGCTGCTAATTTGCATGATATCTGTATGAAAATACTTTCTTCCAATGTATTTGTAAGCGGTCTTGGGATCGCTTGCACTCCATTTCACCTTCTGCTCAGTAGGGACTGTGGGTAGCTCCAAATCAGATAAAGCTTTATTTGGCACATATGTGTGGGTGACCAACTTACAATTCAAAGACTCCCCCACCACTTCAACCGATCGTATAGTGCTTTTATGCATTTTCTATTTAAGATCAAAAAATAAGCTCAAACATTATTGGTTAATCACAAGCAATTACTTCATAATTCTCCAATCATTATACAACATTACACAAGTCCAAGTTCTACCGTGACCAACAGATAGGATCTCCAAGATAAGGCTGGTAGGTGAGTATTGATGACTCACAACCTCCATAGAGACATAACATGAGGCATCATCTAACGTCTCTGGAAATCCCCATCATACCTTGTAAACATTTACTGCAAAATGTCATCCTTACATCAGCATATATGATATTGCATAAAATGGATGTCTTCTTAAAATGGCTGGCATTGATACAAAATGTAACAATGTGATTCAGCAGGGATCATAAGTTCTCCCTACACAGTAGGCAGATGTGGAACCAGATTGTCTCACATGACCCAGGCCTCGGGCTGCCTCATTATAGGGATGCCCTGTCTGCAACACAGACAGAAATTAAAATCTAATAGGGGTTCTATAAGCCTTACCTTACTCTAATACAAAGCTAATTTTTTTTCTGCCCCTAACTTCCAGTCAGAAAAAACATTAGCGTTAAATCAGAAAATGAGTTTGTATGTCCAACCTGTCCAAGGTTCTAACTCTTCCCCCTATATCCAAAACGAATCAGGTTTTGGCTGGCTATCCACTCCAGAAACCTCCACGTTCATTCAAAATGTATACATAAATCGATAAAACATACATAGTCAAGTTGCTAAAACCCTAGAAAAGTACACAATAGCCCTGGACGGGATCTTTTTAAACAGATTGGTGTGTTAGGAGGGAGGGATTTTCTCAAAAAATTACTGCCAAACTGTATATATTTTTTTATGTTGTTTGATGTGTTTAAAAATGAATGCTGAATAAAATATACACACTTCCACTGAAGTGGTTTAGACAAAATCATAGCACATGGTAAGAGCCAGATACAGTGGTCACATGTAATACTCCAATCTAAAGAAGTAATATAGATTGAATATTAGCAAGAACTTGATCCACTAGACTTGCAGGGGTGTCAAACTCAATTTAATCGTGGGCCGCATCAACATCATGGTTGCCCTCAAAGGTATCTGTAAGACTATATACCGTATTTTGCGGTCCATAAGACGCACCGGACCATAGGACGCAGGGAGGTCCGGTGCGCCTTATGGAGCACTCGAGACTGTAGCTTCTGTGACAGCTTCTATGACAGAAGCTGTGACAAAAGCTGCAGTTAGTGACTGCTGAGACAGGTGGCGCTGTGATTACAGCGCCACGGTCTCAGTGATGACACAGAGCAGGCGAAGAACGTCTATTCTTCGTCTGCTCTATGGTTATCTTGATCGTCGCCGCTGCTCAGTTTTAATACGAGTGATCTCATTAGATCACTCGTATTAAACGAGCAGTGGCTCCTGCTGCTGTACTCGATCGCCGCCGCCGCTGCTCGGCTTTAATACGAGTGATCTCGTTAGATCACTCGTATTAAACGAGCAGTGGCTCCTACTACTCGCCCGGCGCCTGAAACTGCATGTCTCGGGCATCGGGATTCGCTCCATAAGACGCAGGCACTTTTTCCCCCTCCTTTTGGGGGGAAAAAAGTGCGTCTTATGGAGCGAAAAATACGATAAATGTATCTAATCTTTATCATAATTGCCTCTGCATTCGATTATCACTGGTTTTAGTAATAACTTAATACCTAGATCTGAAAGTAGAAGTCTAGGAAATGGCTTGGTGTGCCGGATTCAGGCCCCTGGGCCTTGAGTTTGACACATGTGCACTAGAGGATCTAGCCTGTATCTACCTCTAGTGTGCCACTGACACCCTTTGCCTTTGAATGTTTTTATGATTTATTTGATGATAACGTGTAAAGATCAGCTGCAGTATAAAATGTATGCAGGCATACTTGCTTTTTAAATATGGTTTGCATTTAATCACAATGCAGCTGAAACAAAACTAGCCTTATGACTACAAATTCCACAACAATATGTAATTCACAGTTTCGACTCCCACTTTCAAGGGACCAATGATCAAAACTGGTGTAGAAAGTTATCAAAATGTCTATGGACATTGTGGTATTGTAGTGGTTATGATCACTTTCAGTTTCAGTTGATTAGTTGTTTTTACCTGGAAAGCAAATGCAACCATTGATTTGAGTTTTTGGAAAATTGGCAGCAAACTTTCATAGCCAGTATATTTGATTGTAAGATCTTAGATAATAGATTGTAAGCTTTTACACTTTTCTGTACTTATTCCTTATACTCTAATAGACTGTAAGCTCTTCTACCTTCTGTATCTTTCATTAGTACCATGATAGATTGTAAGCTCCTCTGCCTTCCATATCACTTCCTTGTACCGTAAAAAAACTGAACAATTTTCCATCTTTTTTTATCCTCCCTTAGACACAAACAATTTGTAAACTTTTCCACATTCCCAAAATGTCTGTGCTCACTATACACCATATGCTTTTTCAACTTCTGTACCATCTCACTTTTTGTATTTTTCACTAATACATTTAATTGAACCTGTGGTTTGCCCATGTAGGGCAAAGCAACAAGTTCACTTTAATACCCGTGCAGTTGCTTTTAATTACATTTTCGTTTACTCTCCCATAGTTCTGTTGATCCACAGGATTGAGGAAAAGCCTTGTCTACAAACAAATTTGGCATTGGGAATGGAGCAGCTGGGGAGTGAAGAGAAGGTAAATATACTCTGCTTTGGAGGCAGCATTAAATTGAACCTGTGTTTTGTCCTAGCTAGTACAGGACTAGTTATGCTAGTACAGCATACAGTGCTCTCCTGCCTTTAAGTTTTGTATTGTAAGTTCAGGGAAGGGGAAGATAAACTAGCCCTCCACTCATATTCCTTTATCTCCAATATTCTGCTCTTTACTGTTCTTGATTCGTTCTGTGTCCGCTGAAGTTCGTGCTGACATCAACATTGCTCAGGACTAGAGATACACCAGTTTTGAACTGTGGTGAAAAAGCTGGGTCCATGAATACTTGCTGTTGCCTAGGCATGTGCCTAGGTGGCCTTGTGGGCAATCTGGCCCTACCAAAGTGGTTCGTCTTCACTTCATTACCTAGACACCATTGATATGTGATTCAGTGGGGGAGATTTATGGAAGGAATTTTATTACTTAGGCCAGTGAATATGTGTTTACTTCCATTCATTTGCAACCAAAGTTAACCATTTGACTTTTATGGACAAAACAAGGTACATTAACCATTTACCTCTCTTCCTCAGCCATGGGCAAAGCTATTGTGTCATGGCAGTCAGGACAATGTTTAGCATCTAACAATGCACTCAGAAACAATCATCTTATTGTGAGAGAAGCACTTCTTTTCTCTAATTTTTTGATATCCAACATGAACCTGAAATTTAAAAAATATAATATGGCTAATGTTACAGCTGTCAAAGCTGATCTTCTTCCTGACCTATGACATTCAAGAAAGATGAATCATGGATTTTATCAGTGAATTTTCTATTGATTCCTATGGAAAACGTGTCATGCTAACTTTGACTCATTCCCCTTTTGCTCAGATGAGACCTGACACCCTACCAATGGGGGCTGTAGCCCCACATATGACACTGGGTACTTTTATAACTTCTCTAAATGTACAGTGTGAATGGCTGTTCATGAAACAGTGAAGGCAAATGTGTCTAGATAGACGTGCCCTGCTCCTAAAAAATATGTGCAGTCTGTGTTCATAGCTGCATGCTGGAGTGCATACTTGGAGCTGTAATATTGTTTTTAAAATTTGCAATTGGGTAAAGCCTCCTAAATGTTTTCAATGGTGAACAGATAATAACAAACATACCATCTACCAAAAACAGGTCAACTTCAGTTCAAATTAGAAAATAAAAAGAGCTAGCTTGTTTTTTTCCCATTCTGTGGAACCCATAATCATCCTAGCTGTGAACCCACTTGCTAATTTCTGATTCAGCATTAGATATCAGTCTTCCGATATCTATGTGAGACATCTCAAATCAGAATATTTCAAATAATCCCAGCTTTCCCCTTCTTTGTTTTGCTTACTAAAATAAACAAGTTTAGGAACTGAGCAATTGTAGCTGAGGATAAGATAAAATGCATAAGATCAGGTAAACTTCAAGTGTTAGGTAATAAAATAAAACTGCAATAGTATGCAGATAGTCAGATATACAAAAAGGTAGACAAGCAGGTAGACAATGAATAGAACAATTGGTCTGTCCATTCACTAGAACAGAACAAACAAGTGTTATCTACCATAATTATTATTTTTTCGACAGCCAAGGCGAACTGCAAATAACAGTTGTTTCCAAATGCCACCTGCATTCCATACGGCCTTACAACTTAAAAGTATCGGTGGTGCTGGAGGTGATCGCACGGATGGCGCCATGCAAAAACTTGAAGTAATCACAGAGATTCACCGGCACACAAAAAAAGATCCAATATCAATATTTTGTTGATATATTTATTTCTGAAATTTCACATTATGTCATCAGAGGCTAACGTTTCAGGACTTCACAGGGACCCTTCATCAGAGCATCACTGTGTCACTGTGTACTGCAAATAGCAAGTCACATGGCTAAGAAATTGCAGTACGTATTCAGGTGGTTTGCATTTGAGATAAGTTTGGCGTCCATTAGAAAAGCCCTTATCATTCATTTACATTGATTTGTATAGGGAAATAAAAGCTAAGCAATGTAATGCATGACAAAAGCAATAACGAATGCATTAATGCATGATCGGATTGCTGGCACCTGTCAGAATACCTGATCAGAGCAAACAGTTCATTGGCTGCCAGCTATGATCGATTGAAAATTTTCCAGTCACCTCCTATGATCAGCTGATCGTGGAATGCCAGCTGAAAGAGAGCCGACAGCCCCACACACTGTGTGAATTCCGGCCGGTACATTAAAACCCGGCGGAAATTTGAGCAGTGTATGGGCACCTTAAGAATTGATATTAGAGTTCTGTTATAACATTTCAGCACCCAAAGGTCTACCAATATTGTTGGATAAAGTAAATATGTTTAATTTGCCTTTCCACTTTCAGCATTAAAGCCTTCGTCACAAATCAACGATGAAGGGCATTTCACTTCATATGCACACAGCATGTAAATCGGGGGATTTGTTCTGTACCATTATAGGCAATGGAAGTATACACATATGCTGTATGCAGCAGTTTAAGTGGCCTTTACAGAGAGTTCAATTGGAGGGTCTTCCCAGGACATCTGGTTGTTGTGCCCAAACCACACATTGGAAAGTGTAGGGTTTTATTACCCGCAGTTTCCAGTGCAGATACATGAAGGGAGCCTTCAGAGGGAAACACTTTTACTTGGGGGTTTTTTTTAGACCGGCATCAGAGAAATATCACACTAAAAATAAAGATAATGAGTTTAAATTGTTATGTGCTCCTTTGACTGCTCTCAAAGACTATCAAGAGGAGGTTGAGATGGATGACCACAGAAATGGGTATAACGAGGTTCACTTTGCTGTACGTGGAAAAGGTGTCTGCTGAAAAAAGGCATGTAGGAAATTCTAACTTTTTTTCATACATTGAATATTATTTACAAGGCTTTAAATTAAAGTTGTCATGAGAGAAATATAGGAACTAACATTGCTCCTTCTGAAAATGCTAGTCACTTGGCTTTTATGCGGGCCCTCAGGAATTATATCATTGAGGTCACCAACCTAAAACAATATGCATATCAGGAAAATGGGAGAAAAGTCAGAAATCCTTATCTGCATTTTTTTTCTGGGCCAGTGACTCAAGGTATTGAAGAAAGATTATCTGCAAGACAGCCAAGCATTTAGTATTTTTACCAGGACAGGTCATGTGTTGCAGGCTCTAAAGTCTAAACTTTTGCACGCTGTGTTTTCGTTGTCCAAAAAAAAACACAGTAAACATATAGTAGGTTATGAAGATGACTTTAGATTCAAAAATTAAATGAAGGGCTTGAAATCCGATAACAATTCTGTGGAAAATTGATCAGTTGGTGTTATATAACCTATCCACCAATGGTGCTACAGAATCAAATGTTAACTGCAACATTTAAACGGTATCAGGGTTATTCACAAAAGGGTGAAGAGTTTGGAGAAGGCGGGAGAAGTGAACAATCTAGGACAACATAGCTGAACTGGAAAGTGAGCTGAATTGGAGAATTTTTCCAAATCAGCTGTGTTGTCCTAGATTGTTCACTTCTCCTGCCTTCTCCAAACTCTTCACCCTATTGTGAATAACCCTGTATATGTCTTAATCACCAAGCAATATGTGTATTCAGAGCCAATATACAGTAATGGTACTTGTGGTCGCAGACACAGAAAAATTTCATCACGCAGAAAGATTTGTCATTTTTCAATAAAATCCACGCAGAAAAAATAATTTTCATTAAAGTATTGCAATACTATAAAAAATGCAAACAGGATCTAAATAATATTTGGCTTGCAGAAAACATGCTTTCAGTTTTGCAAGTAACAGCTAAGGTTTACAAGTGACATAACATGTAAATTTAAAAGGTCAAATATACTAAATTACTTATTTCTGTCTATAATCATATACAAATTGATCACCTTCCCTGAAAATATAAAAGGGCCTTAACATTGTTTGCGTAGCAGGTTCTCTTCAAATAGCAATCAGGAACGTGAATGCTCTGAGGCAAGAGTGATGCGCAGCAGTCCACAGCAACCAATCAGGATTCATATTTTCTTGTGTGGTTAAACTAACCTTTCAAAGTTGATCAATTTGCTATGGTTGCCTGCTCATAACTGCTCAAAGGCCAAATAATATTTTTAATTGTCAGTTTTAAATAAGAATTACCAAAAAGAGTAAAAACCACAAATAATTATTGAGTTCCTGTGCATTATATTGCACACATATCTCACTAGCAGGATGAAGGTGGTATAAAATTGGCTTTGGTCAGGAAGAAGTTAATGAAAAGCATTGCATCTAATTATCTCTTAACACAACAGCCCCAGATGTGGTAGGGGACTTCCTTTCTTTATTTTCCAGGGATATAGACTGTCATTGAATTCCAGCAAAAAGGCAGTATTTATCGTTACACTTTTTTTTCTTATATGCAGCATATATTTATTAGAATATAGTTACAGATTTTGAACAAACAAAAAGCACTCTGAAGCTTTATTAAAAAGCCATAAAAGTGCAAAAATTTATATCCCAGAAAGGTCCTTAGTTCACACAACAGCTAAACTGTAAGCCCATCTAACATATATCAAAATAATAAATGTGGTTGGCACTCACCGTGATATGTGTGGATCTGGGCAGTATGGCAAAGCTGTGCAGGATTCAAAATTCATTTTCTTCGGCTTCTTTTGGTGTAAAGACAAAAATATATATCTAGTAGAGATGTACATGAAGATATAAGGTTTGAAGACCTAAAGTTTAGTGGCAACTGCTGGAAGTGATAAAAGTTTTTGACATTTGTCAATAGGTGGACCCTGTCACTGCATCAGCCAATGAGATCTCTCTAGTGACAGAGGAATTGATTCTCACCAACTGGACAGCCTCATTTATTTATTTATTTTGCTTGGTGTCTGAACCAGACTTGGCACACACGTCACTTCCAAAGCTAAGGAGATTGTTTTGAAGGAACTATGTAAGCTGCTCATTGATTGGTCAATTGATGGGTGACTTAAAGGCTTAATTTCAGGAGTTCTAACCGTTGAGCAGTTTGCACTATATGACTGGTCTTCCTGTGCTGCTGAGACTGTCAATTCTAGCTGGAGCCTTAACTGATTTAGAAGTCACTAGTATGCTAATACAATCAACAGGGGAATTTTTCTGTGTCCTTGAATACACACCAACCGTCTGTTGTGGTCACAGTTTGAGTGCAGGAAGCAAAATGCGGGGAAATTCCTTCACGTAAAATAAATTATGCGTGTCTCCCCAAGAACAATGTGCACTGTATGCTGCAGTGATCTTTTTTTTAGTCCTTTTTGCTGTGAAGAAGTGATCTATTCTTAATGGCTTTTCAAGTATTGATTTATCTGCAATCAGAAAAAAATATATATAATCACTGGCATGAATAAACAAGATTTGTTCTGAAATGTAAACTTGACACTCACATATGTTAAATGGCAGATCGGTTCTGAACTGCTGGCACTGGGCATGGTTCTGAATTTGTAGTTCATCTACTGAGAGGCAATAAGCTACAGTGGCTACACGCTATGTGCCTTCTCTAACTCGGTTCCTGCACAAACTCCCACCCAAACAGCATGCTGTAAGCCGATCTGGGTTTTGTGGTTTTAGAGAATGAAGGGAAATATGATCCAGGTTCTAATTTAAAATAGATTCCTAGAAGAAAAAATAGGATTAGTGTATCTATGCAACTGAAGTGTTACGTCCCCATGCTAAGGAAGTGACCTAGTGGCTTTATACCTACCGTGTACCTGCGTGATGACAAAATCAGCAAATGCCATAGTCATGAAACATGTTGGAGTACTGCAAATCATTTATGTTGTGTACAGAGTGCCATGTGGAAATTCCTTCACTCTGCTGTCCATGTGCCAGAGTGGTCAGAATGCTATTTAAAACTTGACATTCTCCACCCACAGACAGCTTGATAGTCCTGAACATCTGTGAATTGTGAATCCTATAAACATGAAGTTTTGAGCAGTCGCCAGCTAAAATACTTTGGATGACAATATGGGTAGACTGCAAGACAATATGGGGTGCACACAAAGGAGATCCATTACAAAATTAATTATAGAATCAGTAATTGATTTCCCAACTCTTGGACACAGTCTAAATCATACACTGAAGATAATGCGTATTAAAAGGAAATGCATTTTTATACATAGAAGTGTTTATTTATTTATGTATGTATTTTTATTACTATATTACTAATACATGTATTTATTTATTATATTGCCGAGCAGCCAATAATATGTATCTTTTATGCAAAGTCACCCATTAGGCACTGTGTACCAATTCTGTTAATTCTAAATGATAGATCCTTAATTACTTGTTATATCATAAAAGCATATGAAAGGTCTTTATTATTTTACAGTTATGAAATGACCATATTACTTTAGAAAATTTTATAAATATAATAGTATATATATATATATATATAAATACGATAAATAATGCTGATGATCTTCAAATGTTTCGAAGGTGCAACATGTGTAAAAATGAAAAAAAACAAGGCATGCAGGAAAATTCCTTTCTTTTAAAAATAGTCCAGGCCCACCAGTACACTGGAAAAACTCTTGCTGGGCCAAATCTTTTGGTTGTCCCTTGCGTTCCCGTGCGGCCGATCGTATTGCGCCAGAGGGCGTGGCTGTGGTGCCATTCACTTCACTAAACCACCACACCAAACTGAGAGAGTGGGAGCCAGCTGTTCAGAAACATACTGACTGTAAATACTTGGGACACAATCAGAGGCGTAACTAGAACCTTCAGGGCCGCGGTGCAAGAAACCATGAAGGCCCCCCTAACCCCCTCCGACATGGTACAGCATGGTTAACAGGAAGGCTGCCGAGGTCCCCAGCAAGCACGGGATCTCAGGCAGCCGCTTGTTTAAAATTTTAGTGCCGGTGTTCTGTCGAGAACGCCGACCCATTATCTGCGTTTACGTACAGACGGGATTAACAAGGAAACCGGCATTTATTTACTAGTATTCTTTTGTGATGGTTAATTGTGACCATTAATAATATACCATCCATGGCAGTAAATGACGGATGGAATATTATTAACAGTCACAATTAACGAATTAAACTAAATACTATGTAAATAAATTCCGGTTTCCTCGATAATACTGGTCTGTGCACAAGTTTTAGAGTTTCATAGTTTTAGAGTTTCATAGTGCCTTAATTTTTGTATGTAATCAATATCTACTGTATGTCAGGGTCATCCCAAGGCAGGGTGTCACCCCACCGTGATGTCTTTGTGCATGTGTGTAATGACAATGTGCAATACCATTGTGCACGCGTGTAATGACGTCACGTGCTGTTACCTGCCGGCGGCCATCTTGGTGATGGACACCGGCAGAGAGAGAAGGGGACGTTCACTCAGCCGGATAAGGTATGCCTCGGGTCCCCTCCTCTTTCGTGCAGCTGTCGGACTCTTGGTCCATGACTGAGTGCCCGACTTTCCAGAAGGGGTAAAGTATATCACCAGACAAGTTTAAATCTGAGTTAAGTTTAGATTTAAACTTGTCATGTATTATAACACATCGTCATGAAGGGACCCTGAGTGGCCCCGAAACGTTGCTTCATGACGAGATGTGTGTACATCAATAAAATGACCACTCGTTGAAGATTTTACTTTGGTGTGCTGGTAATATACTTTACTATTTGGATTTGAAGTGGCGCCATCCCCTTTAAAAAGGGACATATCAGTAAGGAGTGCGGAGGAAATCTCTTTGGAACTTTTCCAGAGGGGGTGACACCAAAATGTCTGTCAATCATTTTAGTGTCACCCCTCCAATGGTGTTACCCCTAGTGATCTATATGAATTTCTGAAACTTTTTTAGGCATTTGATCCCTCCACCCGGTATGTAGAAGATTGTCTACTGTATATCCTTCTACCTTCATTCAGGTTGGAGGCTATGGTAATTAACTGCTAAAGTAGACTTGTGTGACCATCCAGCAACCTATCCACGTGGCAGTTGACATATTTTGTCCACTTACACTAAACAAGAATCAGGGTTTGTCTACAATGAAGAGAAAGCTGTCTGTTTCTCACTATACTTTTAAAGGGGCTTTTTGCTTTACACATGAAACAGGGAACTCCTTTTCAAGAGGAGTTCTACTAACCAGCTCAGCTTTTATTTTATGACAGCGAAAGGCAGGTTTTGGTAAGCATCTAATGCTTCACTTTTTGTAGGCTTATAAGAGATGCTGTTTTGGAAGGAAAGCAGAATGTGTTTACAGCTGTCTTTAACACATAAGATATTACTAAATCCTTTACTCAATAGCAGTACACCTACACATGCTTTTTATATTTCAGCATTAATCAGTCTTCATAAACACCCTACTGTCAACTTTGTAGCCTCCACACATACCATATGAAGGAAGCAATATTTTTTCAAAGTAAAACCAACAGTTTGAAGAGATTTTGAGCCAATGATCTGGCAGATTGATCAATAAGCCAATGACTGTGTTTGATGACAAATGGTCAACAAAATCATTTAAAGAAAAGGAATGCTAGGTACCAGTTAACATGGTATCTGATTTGTTGGATAATGAACAGATATCTCTATTTGTGACAAATACGTTTATGGGCAGAAGAGAGAACAAGTGCGTAGTACTTTTTTCCTGCAGCTTTGGCTCCTGGATTTAAAACCTGCCTGGCATTCGATCAACATGACGTTTGTATGTTCTCCCTATGTTTACATGGGGATTCCTCCCAAAAACATAGTGGTATGTGATTGCTAGAGCATACACCTACTTGGTGAATACCCCTCCTGCTGTGTTCTGCCCAAGAAAATTATAAACCTAATGACTAGCTGATATTTTTTGTGTTTTGTTTTGTTCTTGCACAGGAATAATGCTCATAATGTGTTTTTTGGTGCAGTTTTCTATGCTGGGGGTTTAATGTAGCATGAGCTGTTTTTGTATGTGATATAGGACATAAACTGTGGAACAATTTTGCATTTAGGGAATTCCTCACCAACTGTGTTCTGCCCATGAGATTTAAAACAGCTTTTGCTGCAATATTCACCTTTAAGCCAAAGATTTTGCCCACAGTACTTTTTTTGCCACTAGATGTCCACAGTCTAATAGTCAGCATCATTCAACCCATCTAGTCTTATACTTACCTCATCCACCCACGCCCAACCACTCTGATCCAGTGATTTTCACTGTGCGGCCCAGTTTTGAACTCCACACTCTATCCTTTAAAAAATGGGCACTTTGTACTGCACATGTACACTAAAGCCCGACTCACTCCTAAGGCAAAATGGTCCTACGGCTGCATGAGGCTACCATGAGCATGGCTTTACTATAGGGATGAATGGGGCTGCGATGCGCATATGCAGTATAAAGTAGCTATTTTCTGAGCAGAGGCTGTGTGGCTCGGCGTGGGAGTGCACAGTGAAGAATGCTACATTGAGGCTGAGGGTAAGTTTAGGACCAGGTGGGCAGCAAGCATGAATCATCACATCACAAGACAACTGCAGCACAACTGACTGGGCCATGTTACTATTCTTTTCTCCACTATTCTGAGTTCTACTGTACAGGGGATTACAAGAAGCTGAGAGCAAGCCAAACTCAGGTAATGTCTAGTTGCTTTGGAAATGTTATCTAAAGCACAACTGTAGCCACAAATGTTTTTAAATTTTGGACAGAGTGGAAAGGATGAGAATATCTGTCGGATTTAATTTGATGTTTTAGCAACCATTTTGGGACTCACGTCCTGTGCAGTCACTAAGACATAAAGACAGCAAAACCACTGCAACAGGGCACAGGCAATAATACAACTTTTTTTTTAAAGTAGACTGGGTAAGGTTAAGAGGTTAAGAACCTCTGTGAGGTTTTTAATAGTAGCAGCAACAGGAATACTGCACACCAAGAAGCAGAATAAGATGTTTTCTCATTTCTCATGCTTTGCAATAGGCACTGTGCCTCACATGAAACATGTCAGATTAAGAGCTTAGTTATGCTGTCTGTTAAATAAAGGAAGAATATTTATTTGCATGTCGGTGTGCGGTGTTCCTGTTGATGCTACTATTGATTGCTTTGGTGGAGACGAGCCAAGTCAGGACATGAGATATAACTGGGCAGAGTGGAGCCTAGCCTCACCTGGAGCGGCATGTTGTATGCTCTGTCAGGTTTCATTCACAAGACAGAAATTGAGGTGAAACCTCTTAGGCGCACAGGCAGCGTTAGAAAAAAACCTTACAAGTACTGTATTATAATCCTTTTCCAGTCTAATCAAACCCCAAATTATTTTTGAATGATTCAATAACTGTATTTTTTTTTTCAATATTAAAATTACAGACTTTCAGCAATCCCTATCAGCTAATGCTGGCAACACACTTGTCAAACTTTGTAAGTGTTTCAAAAACGTTGCATTGAAACAAGATCACACTGTATGCAATGACCCTCGGCAATTTGCCACTTCATCGTTATGATCATGTACTATTTTCAAGTGACCAACAGGGTTAGTTACAAAAGGGTGAAGAGTTTGGAGAAGGCAGGAGAAGTGAACCAACTAGGACAAAGTGGCTGATTTGGAAAAATTCTCCAATTCATCTCACTTTCCAGTACAGCTATGTTGTCCTAGATCAGTGGTGGCGAACCTATGGCACGCGTGACGGGGAGGGCACGGTGGGCCCTCTCTGCTGGCACGCGAGCCCAGGTTCTGGGACCACCAATGGAAATAGATCCAACCAGGCCTCAGTACGCGATCCGGGCCAGTCACAATCAGGCAGCGGCGGCGGCCTCTAAACAGGCAGATTAGAAGGCCGCTTCCTCCTAGCTAGGACGCCGGGAGGCCGTCTAATCTGCCTGTTTAGAGGTCACCGCCACTGCCTGATTGTGACCGGCCCGACTACAGAGGCGATTCGGGACGTTCTGATCCCCCGTGAGAGCCGCACAGCCTTTCAGCTATTTTGCCGAAGTCCCCATTCACACTGTGCGTAAAATCCCGCTATTTCGCGCATTATCACGAGAAGTCGCCGGCCAATGTTATTCAATGGAGCTGTTCTAATGTACAGCTCCATGTCGTTCGTCGCTGTCGCTTCAGCAGGAGCCTTTTTCCCGCGGATATTGCACAATTTTTCTATTTTTGAATGCAGCCCGACGGTGAAGGTGATCTTTGCTAAAATGTCGCCCCGAACTATCCCGGCCCAGCTTGTAAGGTATGTTGCTTGGTGTGAATGGGGCCTAAGGCAGTGATGTTGAACGTTTCTTAAACCCGAGCGCCCGAACTGAAATACAGTACTAAACTTATTTTCAGCGCTGGCACTTTGAGGTAAATAAATAGATTTTTGCGTCGCAGTTTGGGCACTCGGGTTCCAAAAGGCTGTTACTTGCAAAAATGAAAGGCGTGTTTTCTGCAAGCCAAATATTATTTAGATCCTGTTTGCATTTTTTATAGTATTGCAATACTTTAATGAAAATTATTTTTTCTGCGTGGATTTTATTGAAAAATGACAAATCTTTCTGCGTGATGAAATTTTTCTGTGTCTGCGACCACCAGTACCATTACTGTATATTGGCTCTGAATAGATAGATAGATAGATTTATTTATTTGTCACATACATAATCGTACAAGTATGATATGCAGTGAAATGCTTACACGACTGCAAGAAGGAGAGGGAGAAGTACAAGTAGAGAGAAGAATCAATAATAATATAAGACTTTTACATCACAAAATAAAATATCAATGTTAAAATTTAAATATTAAAAATTAAATTAGACTAGAAATGCAAATACAGTATGAAGTTTAAAGTGTGCGAGTGCTAACAGCAGCAATACGTAGTGAATGAATTAAAAAGTAAGAAAGTTGGAGATCCACTGACACATATATGGGCTAAGTCCCAGGTGTTTCAGCTTGGTGGTGAGTATGGAGGGAATTATAGTGTTGAACGCTGAACTGTAGTCAACAAACAACATCCTGACATAGTTGCCCTTTCTAGTGTCTAAGTGAGTGAGTGATGTGTGAAGGAGATGGGTAATGGCATCATCTGTTGAACGGTTTGGCCGGTAAGCGAACTGTAGTGGATCTAGTGTGTCTGGTAGTGAAGAGATGATGAAGTCTCTGACCAGCGCAGGCTCTGAGGACACGACCTGAGATTCCATCCGGTCCTGCTGCTTTCCTGGTGTTCACTGAAGGCTCTCCTCACGTGATGCTCGGAAATGACGAACGCGTTCCCAGAATTGGCATTTTCTTCCTGTCTGCAGCTGTTACCGTTAGCTGCAGCCTCGAAACGAGCGAAGAAGGTGTTAAGCTTGTCTGCCAAGGACGCGTCCGCATTCATCATGCCGGATGTTGGTGCTTTATAGTCCGTCATTGTCCTTAGTCCCTGCCACAGGCTTCTAGAGTCACTCTGTTGGAACTGTGCCTCCAGTTTCTTTCCGTAGCGCTGCTTCGCTTCTTTTACCGCTTTTTGGACCCTGTACGACGCAGCCTTGAACGAGCCCATATTCCCCGACTCAAGTCCCGCATTATACGCCATGGTACGAGATCTCAGAGCATCGCGGATGGTCTTATCCACCCACAGCTTCTGATTGGGAAACATTCTGATGGTCTTTTTCGGTATGATGTAATCTACCAGTTTCCCAATAAATCCCACAACCGCTTCTGTAAACATGTTGATGTCATCAGAGCTGCGTCGGAACATGTCCCAGTCTGCGTCATCGAGTGCGCCCTGTAGAGCAGCCTCCAATTGGTCCGTCCAGCATGCAACCTCCCTCTGAGCCGGAACTTCCTGTTTAAGCCTTTGTTTGTATTTTGGCATGAGGAAGATGGCTATATGATCTGATTTCCCAAACGGGGGCAGAGGTTGTGCCCTGTAACCCTCTTTGACTGTCGTGTAACAATGGTCCAATGTTCTTTCACCCCTGGTAGGGCAGGAGATGTGCTGATAAAAGTTTGGCGCTGTGCGTTTGAGGTTGGCGCTGTTAAAGTCCCCTGCCACAATAAGCGCAGCGTCCCGGTGTTGCATTTGGTGCTGTGTAAGTGCCTCATGCAGCTCACATAAAGCAGTGTCCGTGTCTGCTTGGGGTGGAATATAAACAGCGCTGACTATGACCGATGTACTCCCGAGGAAGGTAAAAAGGACGACATTTGACTGCTAATAGTTCCAGGTTGGGTGTGCAGGAGCGTGTGAGAGGAACAACACTCGCGCTGTTACACCAGCTACTGTTCACCATTAGACACACGCCGCCTCCCCTCGACTTCCCCGAATCCAAAGTTCTATCCATGCGGTGAACCGAGAAGAACTCGGCCGGCTGGATGGCATGATCCGGTACCGCTGGGCTAAGCCATGTCTCGGTGAAGCAGAGGAGATTGCAGTCCCGAATATCTCTCTGAAACTTCACCCTGGCCCTGATGTCATCGAGCTTGTTTTCCAGCGACTGGACATTGGCAAGCAGGATGCTTGGCAGAGGTGTGCGGTGTGCACGGGCTCTCAGCCTGTTCCTAATCCCGGCTCGTTTTCCCCGGGGCCGCATTGCTTGGTGATTAAGACATATACAGGGTTATTCACAAAGGGGTGAAGAGTTTGGAGAAGGCAGGAGAAGTGAACAATCTAGGACAACATAGCTGATTTGGAAAAATTCTCCAATTCAGCTCAATTTCCAATTCAGCTATGTTGTCCTAGATTGTTCGCTTCTCCTGCCTTCTTCAAACTCTTCACCCTTTTGTGAATAACCCTGCAAATGCTCAAAATTGGGGTGGAATTAGATGAAAATATATTTTGACTAGCACTGTAGTAGCTTTGGTAAATAAAAAATAAATGTTATTTCTTGAAACCAGGAAATGAGTGAAACAGTGGATACAACAATGTTGTGCACCAGGCAATTCCCTATTGTCTTTCCTTTTAAAGCTGATGGAAAATCCCAAAACATGCACACAATTGCCAGATGTATGTCCATTTTAGAATGGATTAGATTTGATTATGTAACAGTTCTACTCTCTTATTCTAGGCTGATATCTCTTAGCATGAAACTCTGGAAAAAAATTGTTTTGCGTATTTGCTATGTAAAAAACAAGTACCTCTAATATTGGGTGTTCCATGTGCAGGGGTGTATCTGCCGCAAGGCAAACAAGGCATTTGCCTTGGGCGGGACTTTTTGGGGGGCAGCAAAAACGCCACACCCAAAACAGTCAGGCTAGCTGGGCTGCACTGAATCTGGCAGCCTCGGCTGCCTAATCGAGGAGGCGAGGAGGAGACTAGGATGTGCACAGGAAGAGCAGAGTAGGAAAAGAAGCAGCAGGAGAGGGCGGGTCCGGATCCCCGCAGCTCTGATCAGGTGGTGGAGGAGGCCCGGTCCTCAAAGCGCTGGTCGGGCGCCGGAGGAGGCCGGGTCCTCGAATCGCTGGTCGGATGGCGGAGGAGGCTAGGGACCAAGCAGCACTGGTCCAGCGCAGCATTGAAGGAGAATCTCAGGTGGGCTGTGCAGGATCTGTGGTGGGCTCTGTGGGGTCTATGGTGGGTCACAGTTCACCACAGATCCTGCAAAGCCCTCCTGAGACCATGCAGAGCCCAACACAGATCCTGCACAGCAGGTGGCTCTGCAGGAACTGTGGGGGGCTATGCAGGCTCTCAGGGGGGATTTGCAGGATCTGTGGTGGGCTCTGCGGGGTCTATGGTGGGTTCCGCAGGGTCTCATATTGGCTGTGCAGTATCTGTGGTGGGCTCTTGCAGGGTCTATGGTGGGCTCTGTGGGGTCTATGGTGGGCTCTGTGGGGTCTCAGGGGGGCTGTGCAGGATCTGAGAAAAAAATGCAAGTAATGGAAAGCTTATTATAATAAGCAGGACGCTTTAAAATAAAACCATGAAAACTATGTGCACTCCCCCTCACTTTAAGACAATCGCTATGCAGTGTTCACACCACCATTTCCTTAATACTGCCACTCCGCAAGAAAACCTTGCAGACCTCCTTCTATAAGTGCTAATTACCTAACTGCTGTATGTAAATGTCAGAGAAAAGTCAGAATTCCTCATCTGCCTAATTGTTCTAGGTCAATGGTTCAAATTATTAAAGTGTATATATAGCCAACATTCTCTTTTCGTTTTAGATAGAGTAGGGAAGCGTTAAAACCCCTGGGAGTTTATGTCTTGATGTCTGTGTACCATTAGGGAAAGTACCCTCCACTTCCTGTCCTAAAAATGCCACAGAATGTCTCCCAAAGTAAAGGGAATTTCCCTTTGATAATTGTCCACGGAACAGGTGCCCCCATTAGAATAAATTTCCCTTACCTCTTGCTCTGGGGACAACTCTAAAGTGTTGTTATTTTCCTCACTTTCTTTCTTGGTTGAGTGGTATATCTCTCTAGTAGGGACAAAACCAGTTAAAAAAAAACTTGATGGTAGGTCAAACCCTCCCTCACTCTCTCTAAAACTGAAAAGAGAGGTTTTGCCTAGAGATACACTTTAAAGCTAGAGGGTTATAATGACAGCCATGCAGCTAGCATTTTCTGAGCTCAGCAATGTCATCTTCATGTTTCTGTCATGACAAGTATTCTTTAAGGGCCAAGTTTACTTGACTGATGGATTCGTCAATTTTTCGTCCCTCCGTTAAAACCCCAATAAACACACGGACTGCGCGACATGGATTTTAACGGCCAGAGCAGCCCTTTTATTAAACAAACAACTTTAACAATAACCAAAGTAATAAACCAAATATACAAAAATAATACTTTAAACAAGGGTTGAACTGAGAAGGGGTCTCTGGGTGCCCGTCAGCCCAAAAAAGGCCTCTCTTAACACTCCACCCATGTCCCCAGCTGCACCACAACCAGCTCGAGGACACTTACTCCTTCTGGGTTCCCAAGGGGCCAGGCCCCGCCCTTTACAAATCAGGACACCAACAGGGGGAAGCACCCATACCAGCTGAGGGCCCCCCATTTTTGTAATGAACTCCGATTTTGTAGACCCCCCAAAGACCCCTTAACCCGCCAAGCTGCCGTGACAAAAGAAACCCCCCCCATAACCACAAAATTCAGGGAGGGAGGGTGGGCCAACCTGCTTCCTTCGTCGATTTCCAGAAAGAGGACGTCCCTCAGCCCTCGCAGTTCCTTCCCATGCGGCTCCTCCCGGACACCTGACTCCCACGTCCAATCAAGTAAGAACAGCTATTCCCATTTTTTTTAACCCTTTCTCCCGGGACTATTCCTCCACCTAGTCATGTAGCCCCTCCGCTTAGTCTCTCCTTCTCTGTCTTTTTCAGTTAGAGCGGTTAGGGTCTGGAACTCGCTGCCACATGCAGTGATTTCAGCTAAGAGTGTTGAATCATTCAAAAAGCTTTTGGACGATTTCCTCAGAGACCGTAACATTCAGGGGTACAGGTACACTTAAGAACCAGATCACACAGGGAATCATACACACGCATACACCTGCAAAATCACATGCATACACGCAATAGGTTGGACTTGATGGACTTGTGTCTTTATTCAACCTCAAATACTATGTAACTATGTAACTTTTCTGACCATGTTTCATGTTATACCCATATTCGGGATGTAACATGAAACATGGTCAGATCGCAACCCCAACTGCCCCTCCACCCACCCCTTTATTTGAATCAAGAGGTTCTTTGCCCAACAGGTTGTTGTGATTTTTTTTTCTAATGTGGTGTGGCTGTGCGTGGCTTCACCCACACTGCCGCATCATCTTTGACAGGATCTCTGAATGTAGAAGCTGCAAGTCCCATTAGCTACCTCGGTGCATCACCACAGTTGTAGTCCATTCATTCTTCCTCCTGTATATGGTACTAAATGTCTGTACCTAGGTACATACACGGACGGGAGGAAGAGTCTGCAGGAGCCAAGGCAGCCGTAATCCACTAATAATGGTTGCAACGCTTTATTGGCTCCAATGCAAAAAAATAATAACTGGTTTTCTTTTATGAACAAGTGTAGATTTATTATTTTTTTGAAAAGGTATAATTTCCCTTTAATGCCGCATGAGTAACACATGACTAAATATAAGATGAAGAGATACAGGAAGAACAGTCTCCTTATGAGACCCCAAAAATGAGTTAAGGTTAGGGGTTACAGCTAGTCTTAAAGTGTATGTAAACCTTTCTACAACCCTCTAGGCTTATAGGTTGGGAACAAAAATGGTAAACAATCCATCCATAAAATCTATACAGCAGACCTTTTTAGAAACCTATTTATCCATATCATGTGATCATTTCTTTTTTCTCCCTACTTTACAGCCCTGATCTGTGGGCAAAGCTAATCCACAGCATGTCACGTGTCCCTTGAAGCACTCTGCTGTTTTGCCCTATGATGACAGCGGATCCTCCTTGGAGTAGCTGCTGTCATTCAAGCTGAAAGCTTTTTGCTGGTGACGTGGGCAGCTTGTAGTTGCAAGGTACAGTGTGCGCTATGTTTTTGGGGGAAAATGAACAGGAGCATTTGCACTGGTGGCAATGCTTCAGAGGCTAGATCAGCTTCTGCACTAGGAATAAGGAAGTGAAACCAACTGGCAGGATCACCAAATATTTTCTTTTTACTGGAATGTCTAAGCATAAAATAGCACACATAAAAGACAATTTTCATGGGGAGCCTTTAATACAGAAATAGCTTTTAGGCTTACTGACAATTTAAAAACTCTTTAGGTCGTATGTGTTTAAAATGATAGAGTTAATAAAGAGTGTGTATTAGATCAGAGGCGTAGAATAAAGGTGTTGCACTTTATTACTACATAACTAATCTTCATATATTCAATTATTCAAGCTGATTGTACTTTAATAAAAGGTAAGGCATTAACGCAAAACCACTCTTTTTTGGTTATTTCTCTGCAATGTGGGGAAATTGGAGGAATTTCCCACTTGCCACCTGTTTTGTTTCAAGAAGGGGAAGTCCCGAGCAAGAGTCTAGTAAAATACCAATGTATAATACAGTACAAACAAAGCACTGGATGAAACGTATTTATTTTAAACTTCTTTATTTCAAGATACGGAATGAACCTAGGGGTATCATGGGGATTAAAACAGAACAATTGATTTTCTTTTTATTCGCCAAACCAGAAAGCATTTTATAAGGGGCCATGGCCCAGAGCAGATAGTCAAAATCCTTCTTTCATTCAAGAAACCTGAACTGCTTTTTTTAGTATCAGATAAAGTAGAAGATTAGCAACCTTTTCAAGTTTTTACTACTATCTGTGTCTCCAATGTAAAGCTTCACACCTATTCTCCCTAAGTACCAAAAGTCACCAGGACTGAAAATAAGGGAGAATCCAAAATTTTAAACAGGAATAATGGAACTCTCTTCACGAAGAGCTAGTTACAGTGACAACTTTCTAAGAGAGGAAAGTTAACCTCTGCAATTGGACACAGACGACAAAAGAAAAACCTACACTATCCAAACCTAAAAAATAAATTTAAAAAAAGCTTTGGCTGAAGATACACTTATTAAACTGAAGGTTACTAAAACCCCCCCAAGTTAAAACAAAACAAAAAAGTGTGTGGGGTTCCCCCCAAGATCCATACCAGGCCCTTTAGGTCTGATAGGAATTTTAAGGGGGAAGCCCAGCCCCAACATTCCTACCAGACCCTTGATCCAAGCACTGGCCCGGCAGGGCAGGAAAGGGGGGGGCGATCGAGCGCCTTACCAGGCCACGTGCCCTCGGCATTGGGAGGGCCTCTTCCCCACAACCCTGACCTGGTGGTTGTGGGGGTCTGCGGGCAAGGGGGCTTATTTGTATTGGGGTACACCTTTAATTAAGGGGGCACTTGTACCCCTACCCATTCACTAAAGGGTTCAAATTCAATGTTAATTAAGGAAACCGCACTTTTAGAAAAATTCCTTTAATTGAATAAAAAAAAGCAAGCTGTGACGTCATGGCGCGCTCTGCCCATTTGACATTCTTATCTGTCAAATACTGCATAGCATTCGTGAGCTCCCGAATGCCATTTGGGCTCTGTGAGCCGAGATGTCATATGAAAAGTATTATGACACCTCGGCTCACGGACCCGAATGGCATTCGGGAGCTCACGGATAGCATTTGGGAGCTCACAAATGCTATGTAGTATTTGACAGCTGAGAATGTCAAATGGGCGGAGCGAGCCGTGGCGTCACGGCTCGCTCTGCCCCTCTGTTTACTTTCGAGAAGGAATGTTATTTTGCAGCGAGTTTTTGTCGGGATCAGACGGTCGTCGTGCGGAGGGACTTTTTTTAATTTCAGCGGGCGTTGTGCATCGTAATTGATGCTGGATTACATTGATGGAGCCATTTTTTTTTTTCAATTAAAGGAATAGTCATAAATTGACTGTTTATTTTTCAATTAAAGGATTTTCTCTAAAGGTGTGGCTTGTTTATTTACATTGAATTTTAACCCTTGAGTAAATGGGTAGGGGTACAAGTACCCCTTACTCATTCAGAAGGGGGGCAGCACCTGGGTGCCCCCTTAATTAAAGGGGTACCCTGCTGCAAATAAGCCCCCTTGCCCACAGACCCCCACAACCACTGGACCACTGGGTCAGGGTTGAGGGGAAGTGGCCAATGCAGAGGGCACGTGGCCTGGTAAGGTGCAGGGAGATTGAGCGCCCCCCCCTTTCCTGGCCTGCCGGGCCAGTGCTTGGATCAAGGGTCTGGTAGGAATGTTTGGGGGGACCCCACGTTTTTTTTCCCCATTTTTCGGTGCCGGGGTTCCCCCTTAAAATTCCTACCAGACCTAAAGGGCCTGGTATGGATTTTGGGGGGAAACCCACACACATTGTTTTTGTTTTAACTTGGGGGAGGGTCACTCCTAACATTCCTATCAGACCTAAAGGGTATAAATTTAGGGGGAACCTCACGCTTTTTTTTTTTCTTCTTCTGCAGACTGTAAAAAAAAAAATTCTAATGTCACTTTGCTGTGACAAAATTCCGTACAACAAACACAATTTCGGCCAGACTACCGCTAACAAATTTCGTCCGAATCCCGAAACAAATTGAATTTCGGACCCGAATCCTGAAAAACGAAATAACGCAAAATCAGAATCAAAACGAAACAGACGAAACAAATGTTTTGCTGGTGCACATGTCTAATGTATGTTATTTTCAGCCATGCAGACCACCCACTGATTTGGTTACTGTAGATACATACCTCCCAATTGTCCCTCATTTGAAATCAAATGTCTCAGTCCCTCTTTCATCCTTAGTTGTCCCTCGTTTTGGTCTGATGTACAGATATTTATGAAATGTTTCTATTTAACTACCAAAAGTGTTATTCTACACTAAAACCATTTTATCTTTTTAATTATCTTGTTTGCAATGTAAAAAAAAAAAAAACTGTAAAAAGAAAAACTAATGGAGAAAAAAACAATTGTGGGTTTGCCCAAACATTGTTGGCATATAAAATATTTATAGTCTGCATAGTTGGGGATATGGCAGGGGTGTTTTCATTGCCTCAGTATACAGTTTATCTGATCTCAGAAAATCAGGAGGTGTGTAGATATCTAGATAGATATTTTCTTCATCTAACTTTCAAATTTATATAAAAACGGAACCTTCATTGGCTTCCACTTTTTTTAATTCAATTTTATACTGAGGATCACGGATACCTTAAGTCGCATAAGAGCAAACAAGGTGTGTAGAAAGTTTGCAACCTTTGCCTACAGTCAGTGGCGGAACTACCGCCGGTGCGGCCAGTGCGGGTGCACTAGGGCCTCAGCCTGGGGGGGCCCAGCACAGTTGCTGGCCGCCGGATAGCACCGGATCGGTATCGCGCGGCCG
>NW_017306334.1:1555394-1560542 GCF_000935625.1 Nanorana parkeri
GCGCGGCCGGCGGGCCCCCAGTCTCTGCTCCGGGAGTGTCAGTTCATCCGACACTCCCGGCCGGTGGCGTAGTGAGGGGGGTCCGTCACCGCAGCTCCCTGTCAGCCTGCCCACCCGCATCAGACCCGGCTCTCTAATCGGCCGCCGCCCGCTCCTGAAGGGGGTCCTCTGGAGGCCCCTCTTTATGGGTCCCCAATGTATTACCAATAGGGTTAGTGTACAAAAAAAAAGTGTTAAAAATTAAAGTAACATAAAAAAATTAAATAATGGGGAAAACATTTTTAAAGTCTCCAGCCCCCCAGATGCACACGCGTCGGAGTGCCTACGTGCGTAAAACGACAATTGTGCTGCACATGTTACATATGGCATCGAACGTCGCAGTGAGAGCAATAATGCAATTTTTCTGCCGATACAGCATTGCACCCCTGCTTTCTTTCCTCCCCCGCTGGGCGCTGCTCTGTGTCCCAGCGGGGAGGATAGAAAGTGAAAACCGGCCGAGCGCTGCGGGAGGAGAGTGCTGTGTTTGTGGGGGGGTTTTTTTGGGGGGGGCCCAAAAAAAATTTGCACCAGCCCACTTTGTTCCTTAGGTCCGCCACTGCCTACAGTTGTGTCTACAGAATACACTTGGATATAAAGTGATATTAAAATATCTTTTGTGATCCACATAAGACCTAGATCTAAAGTGACACTTACTTGGAATTCTGTGTACGATGTGTGAATAGTATTCATTCTGGGGGCTCTGTAGGTGGAAAAATTGTATTAGATAATGTACAAAAGCTTGCAGTCCTTCAAGTCTTGCAGAAATGAACCATATTACGCTGATTTATAGATGTATAATGGTTTGTGTGTCTCAGAGCCGTACGTGTTTCTAAGGGGCTGATTTATAAATGTTTCTCCCAGCCTGTAGCTGGGCAGATGCAGTTTGCACGGCACTAGCACCACTAGATGGTGCTGAGGAGCATAGGAAATCCTATGCCCCTCTGATCCGTCCAGTGATGCTAATGCCAAGTTACAGGCAGGAAGAAACATGTATACATCAGCCCCTACGCATCATGATTGTGATATAGTTATGTTGGATACAGGTGTTTAATTATTCTATTTGATATTTGTTTTGTTCAGGGGTTTGGGTACATTGGAATATCTATTATACATATTCCTTCATGTATAGGGTGTTTGAAAGGGGAGATCTTTAAAGGTCCTGTTATTATATAAGTTCAACTTACAATGTTTGAAGTTAGTATTGCTAGTTTAGCCCCTGAACCGTTCCAGTGGCAAAAGAAACATTAAAGACAGAACAATTATATAAAATAGCATCTTTATCCTTAAAAGCAGGCGTTGTCACAGTTCTCACGGACGAGACGTCTGTAGTTCAATAATGGAGTGAATAATGCTATTAAGCCGTGAAATGCACCTGTCACAATGAATAAACATTTTCTGATTATGTACGTGTATAAAAGCACAGGTCTAGCTTGTAATTTGTACCAGAAACAATTCGATTTTCACTTATTGTCATCACTTTCTAGCTGGGATGTCACGCTCGCAGCTCATGGTTAGTGGTTTGGGAGGAGTCTGCTAGGAGAAAGATGATCCTTGTCTCTGGACTCCGGAGACAGGGAATTCTAATAGTTCCTTTTCTGTTTATAATACACAGTCATCTCAACATCTCCCTATTTGATGTTTAAAAGAAAACACAAGCAAAGCTTGACAAGACTAAAGAGATAATGTGTACTGTGTGCAGTCGCTCATGCAGCAAGGAAGAAGGTTGTTTGATTTTTTTTTATTTTTTTCTGCTGTGCAATTGATGAACAAATGTTTGAATCAGCATTTCTTCAGCTTTGTAATAGTTTCCAAAATCATTTTCCTTTTCTGACAAGTTATAGTGTTGCAATTACTCATTTAATCCAATACATCATGTTTCTCCAAAACCTATAAAAATGACAGAGCGGTACACTTGTGTGAAAGGAAAGTGGTTATTATAAAAGAGGGTTGTGCAAACTAGTGGATGTTTTTATTTCCTGGAGTGCCACACCCCAGTACCTCACCTTGCTCAGGAATTCTGAATAATCACTGAATCATAAAAGTTTGAACCAAGCTCTAGACTATTTCCATAGATACCAGAGAAAAATCACAAAGGGATTTAAGATGTTTCCATGAACACCAAAAGCAACGCACACAGCTGTCTCTCATTGAAGGCGCTATCCCTCACCAGAACCATATACATTTCTCTACAATTATCTCTTATAGGTTTGATGTATAGGTAAATAATTGGCCTTTTAAACCTCAACTCATGTAGTAATGCATATTAATTCATGGGATTGTACACCCCATTAATGCCTACAACAAAGATTGTGGGAAAACTATAGGGCATGGCCTCTTTATTGGATTTTAATCAACTTTAACCATAAAATAGATTTTAACCTTTATTACCACACAGAACCACTGTTAACCATTAACAGACCACCATAGTTAGTCATCAAGACTCAAGCAGCAGTAACTTACACCAAAAAAATTACCGTTTACCAACCACTGTCCACCCACAAAGTGGGCGACATTACCCCATAAAGATTGACAGTGACAAGGGAAAGTAGAGCAAAGGGGAGAGTGGGCTAGGAGCGGGTCAAGTAACCGGCGAGTTAACCATTAACAGACCAGCACACTTAGTCATCAAGACTCAAGAAGCAATAACTTACACCAACCAAATTACCGTCTACCAACTACTGTCCACCCACAAAGTGGGCGACATTACCCCATAAAGATTGACAGTGACAAGGGAAAGTAGAGCAAAGGGGAGGGTGGGCGAAAAGTGGGTCAATTAACGGACGGGTTAACCATTAACAGACCACCATACTTAGTCATCAAGACTCAAGCAGCAATAACTTACACCAACCAAATTACCATTTACCAACCACTGTGCACCCACACAGTGGGCGCCATTACCCCACAAAGATTAACAGTGACAAGGGAAAGTAGAGCAAAGGGGAGGGTGGGCGAGGAGCGGGTCAAAAAGATCCAAAAGGAAGGCTGAAGTATATACAGAGGTGAGTCCAACTGCCAGTACTGAGGTAACTGCTGGCCCCGCCCACTGACAGGAGTGAGGTGAGAGGTTACACCCACTGGCAAGCTGTTTTCACGCTAAAAATCTGTCACCGATCCTGTGCTCAGCCTCCTGAAGATCTGCCTGGCAACTGAGGTAAATCTTCCTAGCAACAACGGGCAGCTTGTAACCTACAAGACAAAGCACGTTACGTTTTGTATAGTGAGAGTAGTGAAAGGTGAGACACCCTATTACGTTTTTTTTATTGTGTCTTCACTTGGGAAATTCACCTTCTCTATTCCTTTGTGACCAGTATTGCTAGGAGTGAACGTGATGGAAAATCCATCATTTTGAATTGTCACTGTAACAAGAATAGAGGGGAAATCTTCCCATGGGGATACTTGTTCTGGTAAAACTGTCTAAGAGGGTGGTGCCCATACTTTGGAGAGACTTCCTCTCACTTCCTGTTATGTTACATTGAACACAATGGAACACAAACAGCCAAAAACCCGATTGAGGTTTTTACCCTTCCCTGTTCTATCCAAAAAAAAACCAAAAACGTTTTGGCTTTAGAGATACTTTAAGCTTGAGGTGCTTTAATTAAAAGAAAAAAAAAACAGTTGTTTTATTTCTATGGACAAATGCTAAATTGTGGACACTTTGGATTTCCAGAGCCTAAACAATGGTCCACTATGGTGCATAATGCAATGCCCTCAATGGTACCCGCTTTCTCATTGTGGGATGTCAGTGGTATGTCTATTTGCCAACTACCCGAAAAGCATATCGGACAGCACAGTGGCTCATTGGTTAGCACCTTTGTCCTTGGTTTGACACCCAGCCAGTGCACTGAATGCAGTTAGCATGATCTCCTTGTTCTTGAGTGGATTTTCCACTCACACTCCAAAGACATGTTGGGAGGTTAATTGGCCCATGCATATGGAATAGGGACCTTGAACTTTAAATTCCTTAAGGGCAGGACTGATGTTAATGAATAGTATGTAAAGCACTGTGTACATTGATGGTGCTATATAAATACCTGAAATAAATATTTGTAGGTTCCCGGGGCTCAGCAGTGTGACAGTATTTCAAGTTGCTAGGGATGCATGTAGACATGTGGTTATTCCTCCTTTCAGATACTGACCCTAATTTTATTACTGTGGGATGTTGGCAGCATACACTTTTATTACATATAAGTTACTCAGAGGACATTTGCAAGCTGACGTACATGTGAAAAGCATAGCATAGGTAAAATATCTTTCATGTTCAGTAAGCTGGTAAATGAAGCAATGAGGTAAATGCACAGACTGATATGTAGTTACCAAGAGAGTGTTTACTTTAAGGAGCAGAATGTTGTCTGATTTGTCAATTCAGGAAACAGCATTAGCCAATCAAGTCTCTTCTGTAATGAAAGCTGCTGATGTACTGTATTAAAAATCTGGTGTCCATGACCTGTGGTTTTTTTTAGTACTTCTGAAAGTGTACGCTGTAAATTATGTCACCAGATAGGTGATGACTATTACTACTACTATAGCAACCATTAACTTGAGAGTTTCTAAACAATGCTGACATTGCAGATAAAAGATCTAGTTCTATTTTGGTTGGATTATACAAGAACTACAAATAACGGGAGCTGCAACTGTGGAAAATGTCCTGATTCTCTTCTGTGGCTAAATAGTTATTTAATATTTTGTTCTACTTTGTGTGTATACAGTATTATCAAGTTGGCAACATCTGGCGCAATAGTTAAAGTATGGCCAAAAATAAAAGAATGCCATACATCTCTGCAATACATGTGAATTTCCCCATGTTTGTCTCTTCAAATATGCTGAAAATACAGAAAAATACCTGCTGACCTGCCAGAAATCTGATGAGCTCCTATAGAAAGCTACCAACGTTGCTTCATTGCATTAAATACTAAGGGGTCTATTCACGAAGCTGCCGAAGGATCTGGCCGTAGCTTCGGCCGATCCTTCGGCTAGCTTCGGCCCCAGGACCCCTTCGGTTCAGTAGAACCGAGGGGGTGCTGTACGGGCTATTCACAATAGCCCGTACAGCTCCCGATCATGGCCGAGCGGCTCGGTTGAGCCCATCGCATATGCATCGGCTCGGCCGAG
>NW_017306334.1:1561573-1562662 GCF_000935625.1 Nanorana parkeri
AGAGGGCGGGTACAATGCTAGTTTACTATTGGCTATTGCAAATTGAAATAGCCAATAGTAAACTCCCAATGCTTTTGAATGGGAATTCGTCTTTTTTTTTTGTTTTCTCTATTCTGACATCGCTCGTGTCAGAATAAAGAAAAAAAAAGACACAGCGGGGTTTCTCTTCTTGGCGGCCGGGAGTGATGGGCTCCCAGAGCCCCCGGGAGATTTTTTAAATTTTGTCATTATTTTTTTTTTTTACAGCAGCAGAGCCGCCGGACAATAGGAAACTATTGGGCGGAGCTAGCTGTCACTGCTAGCTCCGCACAATCGTTTTCTATTAACTTTTTTCTACTTTTTTCACTCTTTTTCTGTTCTGCTCGGTGCCTCTGAGGAACCGAGCAGAACAGCCTAACCAAATGACGCTTGGCGGCATTCGGCTATTCTCTCACTGCTGTTCGGGATCTTTCAGAATAGCCCGAACAGCAGTGTGAAGCCTGCCGGAGGTTCGGCTCAGCCGATCCAGATGTTGGATTGGCTGAGTCGAACTCCTTCTGCACTTCGGGTCAGCCGAACATGCTGAGCATGTTCGGCTGATCCGAAGCCACACGAAGCAAGCCGATGTACGGCTGAAATCAGCCGTACCAGCCTGAAGTGAATAGCCGAACAGTGTTCGGCTCACTTCACTTCTGATCGGTCATTCACTCGGCTGCCCTCGGCAGCTTTGTGAATAGACCCCTAAGACGTTTTGTCAGCCATGCCCAGCTCTCCCCTGCAGGAGTGCAGAACACCATCCACTCACCTCATCTCTATAACACAAGGAGGTGTCCTGTAGCCCAGCATTGAGAACTAGGCAGAGATGATAACATTGCTTGGGATTTCAGTGCAGCAGGGGCACTGTGTAGTCAAATTTAAACAAGAAGTTAGGAGCTCACTAGATTTCTGGCAGATTCACAGGTATTTTTCTGGATTTGAAGCATTTTCTAAAGTGTATTTCCACTTTTTAGTCGAATTTGAAAACCCCCCACTATGTTGTGTTGTTATGTGTTCCCATTCACACCGCATACCTAAAAATATTAATATATATATATTTCTTCTATGTTCCTG
>NW_017306334.1:1562694-1585788 GCF_000935625.1 Nanorana parkeri
TGAGACCTGAGGCAACAGCCTGAGAGCACCAGGATTCTTAATATATGCACACGCAGTGGTACAAGCCAAACCACACGCATGCACAGACAACTTTCCAGCTCCAGCTTCCTGAGAGAAGGATGTCAAGAGGGCTGATTTACCAAGGCAGAAGAGAATGTTCACTTAGCACTTGATGTACTTAACCTATCCATTCATGTGCAAGGCAAATGTTGTAACTTCCCCTGTAATGTCATTAAAAGAGTAACATGATGGCCTGCAAGGTTTGACCAACACATGTTGCCAAAATGGCTAATCCTTGTGCATGCATATGATAAACAGACTAAGGACACTGGCTGTTTAATGCCATTATTAATTGTTGTTAATTAAATTACATCATTATATCAAAGAAGCAGTGCTTCAATAAACAGCTCAAAGTACAAAGTATGCTAATCCATGACAACCAATCTGAACCCACTTTACTGATATCGGGCTAGTATGCTGTTATTGGCTGCTGGAGGTAGTGCACTTTGCACTTAATAATTTGCTCTGTGCACTAATTTATTTGATAAGCCCAAGGGTGTGAGGATTTGCGTGTGCCTAGGACAGCACACACCTTAACCACTGCTCTGGCAGAACATGCTGGCACTTGTACTTTCCCATATTTAAAAGCTACTGAAGTGTCTATTGCTGGTACTGAGATGAAGTGCTTTCAGATGTCATGTTACATTACCAATGTCCGTATTTTCATATTACAGTGGAATCTTTATTTCAGGGGATGGAGAAGAGGGGAACGTGTAAGCTCATAAATACTTTACACTAGGTAGTACCGTGTCTCACTCATGCTACACATATATAAGAAGATGAGTATGTATCCTTGTGAGGAGCTGTGTTCTCTAAATGAACAGCAAATTATAAAGTGAAAATAATCCTGCTTCTAAATACTTATGTCTGCCTACATGTTATGGTGCTCTTTGATAAATGAACCATGAGAGTGGCCGGCTGCAACAATCCTTGATGACAACTCAAACTATGTCTGATGACTATCTCACAGCATTTTAAAACAAACACCAGCTCTTCTTTCAGCACACATCACAAAACCAACAACACAATTTAGGATGTGTGCTGAAGGATTAAAATGCATATTTAAAGTGCTGATGATATGAAAGGATATGAAAGTCTTCTGTATTAAAGGCCAGGGCAGGTGTCACAAATAAGTGTCTGGTAAGTTTTATTGTTCTCCTTTTTTTTCTTGTTTCATTCAAAAATTAAGCCCAGTAAAATCGCACTGATTATTCATAGGGGATTGAAGTAGTACTAAAACCTCCATTTTTTTTTTTCAATGCATTCATTTATAACAACCAGAGGAGCATTCTGCAGTCCATAGTTTAATAATAATGCGTGCCCATCATTTACAGTTATTGCTTTACTGCACTGACTCAGAATTCTCTGTGCCACTTCCTTTAGCTTCTGGGTGAGGAAGCAAGCACACTGGAGACACAAGAGGAGAGGGGGCTGGAGAGTGGCACATGCACACTGAGGAGAGAGGAGAGGGAGCTGGAGGGTGGCGCATGCACACTACGGAGACATGAGGGGGATCTGGATGGTGGCGTGTGTGCACTGAGGAGAGGGAGCTGGAGGGTGGCACGTGCACACTAAGGAGAGAGGAGGGGGATCTGGATGGTGGTGGGTGCACATTGAAGAGAGTGGAGAGGGAGCTGGAGGGTGACGCGTGCACACTGATGAGAGAGGTGTGGGGAGCAGGGGAGTGACTTGTCGCGTTAGGCTTTCGAAAAAGCTGTCTTAATATATGCACGACGGGAGCGCAAACGCAAAGGTTGGCTCATGTAAGGGAATGTAGCCACCTGAAAAAAGGAACTTGGGAAGATGGCATTTAAATAGAAGTGCAGAGCAACCACAAGCCTGGGAGAAACAGCACACAGTAAACAATGTAAAAAAAAAAAAGTAAGTGCAATGGTCTACAGCACTTTATCCTTTTTTCACTGCAGGGTTTAACTCTTTAATTTATGTGTTTGTTCCTATCAAAATTTACCTGACCACTTGCCTCCAAAGAGAAAACATCTGAATTTCCGAATTCTCCAAAATATATTGCTAGTGTAGGAACCCTGTTGTAGGGCCTGTTCACACCACTTCCAGTGAGTTACAAAAACAGAAAAAAACTGCATGCAAACACCCTGGAACGCACTGGACTGCACTGAAAGCCCATTTTAAGCTAAAAAACAAATAAACCGAAAGCATCAAAAACGCATTGAAAATGCGTCAAAAACGTGCTGCGTTAGCAGATCTGCTCCAGATGTGGTCCTAACATGGTGTGAGTGAGTGTGAGCCTGAGTGTCCCTAATTGTATTTTATTTGTTTGTTTTTGCAACTAGGCTGTGGCCAGCCAATGTTTACATTTTCTGTGCTCTGGTTTTTCCCAAGTTCAGGATGTTAATTGCGTCTGCCTGCCTTCAGTCGCCCTGCTGGAAGGTCTGTCCAGAGGAAACTGAGCAGGAAGATGGTTGCCTGTATGAAGTATCTTTTAAAGGAATCTTCTGTGACAAAAAGTGTCCAGGGAGTGTCCTGAGATCTGCTTCTATGCTTTTTGGGTATCCTGAATTCCAGGGGTCAAAATTTCAAGTCCTGAGCTACTAGCCAGGCCTTAAGAGTTACTCGCCACCAGTTGCCCACCTAACCCCTACCCTGCCCCAGCCTTAACTCCGCCCCTAAACACACCCTCTTAAATTATCTTATAAATGACACTGTTACATGTTTTATGCAGAATAAAGTTACATAAATAAATATTAACAACAACTTTAACAATATTATCATAAAGCTCCGAGCCCCCATATATAAAATAATACACCCCCCCTGTTCCCTGCCCCCCATATAAAATAATACACTCTCCCCCTGTTCCCTGCCCCCACATATAAAATAATACAGGTGATCTAGTGGTGATTAGTAAGGTCCTTACTAACCTTACTAATCACTTCGTTTTGGGCCAGAGCTCAGTGAAAAGCCGCGGCTGAAAGAACAGACAGCCCAGCCAGGAGCAGCTGCTCCCACAAGTCAGGTACGCAGTCCATGACTGCAAGCCTGACTGAATTTCCACTCGCTTGCTCTGCATTTCCACTCGCCAAATGCGAGCAGGCGAGTGGAAATTTTGAGCCCTACTGTATTCTATATTCTAACCCTCTCCCCCAAACTTTATCCAGCAATAACATTACAAAAAGAAAAGTGACTGGCACCCAACTGTTTTTCACCCCACCAATAGGGATGAACTTCGGTTCGGGTTGAACATGAGTGCAACCTAAACCCATTGGGGGAATTTTTTAAAACTGGAACAAACAGAATCTGGAGCAGTTGCCCATGGCAACCAATCAGCATCTCTCTTCAGTTTGCTTAAGTAAGATTTGAAAATGAGAGAAAGAAGCTGGCTGCAGTGCAAATCTGCTCCAGTTTTGATAAATACCCCCCATTCTGTCCACAGTTTGGTTAATGGGCGAACAAACTGCCCATATTTGTCCAGTAAGCATGTTAATGTTTTTTTTTAAAGTCTGTCATTTAGCCGTAGCAATACTTCTGTTAAATGACATGCAGATCCCCTGTACTGCTTGAATGTTAACAACAACACTGCGGATCCTCAGTGACATCATTGTCCAAATATGTTCATGTCCATATTTGGACGATTACGTCACCCGAGATCCCTGCCGCTCTGTTTACATTCCAGCGGCACAAAGCAGCAATGGGAGTGGCAGCGCCGCGGGCAGCATCATCCTGATGTTGAGTTATTGTCATTAGAGAAATATGGGACTGCTAATGCTGACCTCTGAAAATGCTAGCTGCTTGGCTGTGATTGTGATGTTCTTGCTTCAAAAATTTTAGAAACACCCTGAGAACATGTGTTCAGGTTAGGATAGTCCTTTGCATACTTCTTTGTCAGTGAATTAAAGTATTAAGGCAAGAGTATCACAGACAGGCAACTAGAACTTTCAGCAGAGACAGCTTCCATATTTCTCTCATAACTGGTTTCCTTTAAACTTTACCTGCAACACCAGATGAGGATACATTCTGACAATGTGGCTTTTCTGCTAGTTCTGTGATTGAATTACAGTAACAGTGCAAAGATCAGTTTTTAAACAACACCTGAAGCTTGAGGATGGTTAAAGCTCAAATGAACTTTTAGAGTGCTATTCACTATGGAGCCGAAGGATACAGCCGTAGCTTTGGCTGATCCTTCGGCTCTCTTCGGCCGCCGGAGCCCTTCGGTTCAGTCTAACAGAAGGGCTGCTGTAGGCAGCCGAGGTGCTCAGCCGAGCCGAAGGCATATGCTTCGGCTCGACTGAGCCGAAGTGACAGCCGAAGCATGGAGAGAAGTCGGCCGACCGATCTCCATGCAAATGACAGCTGAGCGGAGCCAGCTGTGATCTCACGGCTCACTCCGCCCAGTTGTAATGACAGATCAGTGTCCCCAAATGACCTGGGGATGTTGATCTGTCATTAAACAATAAAAACTGGGCGGAGCCGGCTGTGATGTCACGTCCTGCTCCGCCCAGTTGTTATTCATTGGCCCGGGACCTGCTAAAAGACTCTGGCAGGTGCCAGCCAATAGCAAACAGTTGGGTGGAGCTAGCTATCACTGCTAGCGCTGCCCAATTGTTTTTCTTTTGCCAGCGTTTTTTTACATTATTTTTAATTTTCTTTTCTTTAAACTGTTTGAATTTTTTTAAATTTTCCTATTTATTTACATTTTTTAAATAATTTTTCAACTCTTTTTTTTAATCATTCACTTCACATATTTTCTATTCTGCTTGGTACCTCAGAGGTACTAAGCAGAATAGCCGATCCGAATGCCGCTCAGTGGCATCCGGCTATCCACTCACTGCCATTCAACCCCTATGAGACCAGGGGTGAACGGCAGCGAGTGAGCTGCCAGAGCTTCGGCTGAGCCAGTCCAGATGTTGGATCGGCTGAGTCGAAGTACCTCTGCACTTCGGCTTAGCCGAATATGCTGAGCATGTTCGGCTGACCGAAGGCAGCCAATGCACGGCTGAAATCAACCGTACTGAGCCGGAGTGAATAGCCGAGCGTCATTCGGCTCACTTCACTTTGGCTGGGTTATTTACTCGGCTGCCTTTGGCCTTAGTTTAATTCAGCTAAATATATTCCATTTACATCAAATCAACTGGCATCTTGCAGTAACTAAAAAAGTAGCCACACCCTGTCCCCCACCAGCATGCTGCAGTTAGGTGCTCTCTGTGTGAACGCAGTGCTTCAACACTCCCTGTGCTGAAGCAGACCTACAGCTCTCCAGTCAGCAGGTATCCTGCTTTGCTTACTAAAGTGCTCTAGCTCTGACTCAGCGGGGGATGTGTCGGACCTCTGCAGAGCGACCACTGCTTCTACAATGACAGGAAGGGTCCTTCCCTGAAGCATGCTGGCAGGGGACAGGCTTTTGTTATCAAACTTAGGCTGATCTCTAAAGAATTCAAACTGTAAGACTTTGCACACCTTTTGTTTTGATCAACCTGAAATGTATTTAGCTGATGTAAACAGAAAGTTCAGTTGGGCTTGATTATCTCTTTCTGTACTGCATTGTAGTACTAAAAGCAGATGGAGTATTTAATTTAACATTTTGGAAATATGTGAATTGTAAAAGTAGCTAACCCTAAAACTCGATAACACCATTTCCTTTTTTTTTTTTTATGTATTGTCTTCCTTGCTTCCTTATGCATGCACATTATCTTTGGTTAGTTTTAGTTTAGTTAGTTTTGTTGTTAAAATTTTAGTATAGAGATGGTTGAACTCCTTTGTGTCTATTGAATGCCCTCCAGCTCCACAAGGAACTATTGCGATTTCCAAATCAACGGCCGCCTTATAGAAGAAGATACTTATTTTCAGTAAAATGATAGCAACAATATTGGTTTATCCTTCAAAATATTTCACTCTCTGCTAAGTTCAAGCAACGGGTAAATGTAGTAAATAAAGGAAGAAAAAAAAGCCATTGCTAAAGAGTGAGTCAAATTAAGATAAATATGATTTTATCCATTTCTTTTGTTTGAATGTTTTTACTCAGCTCTCAGTCTTTGGGTTATATGTAATTAAAGAAATCCTTGCATGCGTATTAAAATTCCACACAGCTCTGCCTTTTTATACATTACAGTTTTATGCCACTCCCAATGCTGTTCTAATGTTTACAGTACTTGTGGAAAGGTCATTGATTGGGATTTTCTTTTCTTCCATGAATTAAAGAACTGGATTTATTCACAAAACATCACCAACCCAAAGGCTTTTGGCAGTTGGACGACAATGTAGTCAAAGGAGAAGCTTAACTTGTGGTGTAGACAAATTGAAATGTAATAGTCAGAAAGCTGTAGCTAGTATTTTATAAATATTTAATGGTCAAATATAGGATTCCTTATTACTATATCATTAATTAATCCTAATTAATATAATATTATCAGCTGTTTACTGTCCTTTATTTGGTATAGTATAGAAAAAAGACTGTATGGATTATACATTTTTGAAACCTGCTGCAATGATAACCAAAATGACATCCAGCATATGCTTTGGGGTTTAGAGGAGCTGATCAGTCTAGATTGGTAATAACTGGTTTGGCAATAACAAATTTGGCCAAAAAGCAGCTCACAAAAGAAGATTACTAATGCTTACCAGTTTTGTGGGCAGTGTCTCCAATCTTTGCTCTCTTCCACAGCTACAGCCATTGTAGGCATTCAATGCTTCTAGGTGCGTTAGATGCTGCGTGGTTTCATCCACCAGCTGCTGTGTCACTACAGGACTTTCTCTCAACCAAAAAGCACTCCTGAACTCAAAAGGATTCTGTGTGGCACCATGTTAGTTCCAAATGCTCACCTAAGTAGGTGCAGAATATGTAGCATACGGAGACAGTCAACCTAATACTTACATTTAGCTACCTAACTGCCTTGATCCCTCTGGGGTGGGGTAATGGTTGTGCCAATGCAGTAATATTACATTTATTTGTTATTTTCTTCTAGGTTTGTTTTAGCTATTGTTTAAAATGTTTAAGCTATTGCATTATATATTTCATAGAAGATATAGTGACTAGATCATTCAATGGTGTGCATGCTGTACTCATTTTCCAGTGCTCCCTGCCACAAATGACTGCCCCCTAAACTCCTCTGCAAGTTTAAAACTCAATTAAGAAAATAAAACTTGCACAGGGTTATGCACACTCCCTCATGCAGATCAGACATTAAGTGCTGTATAATTGGTGACAGAAATAAATGTGTTTTTCCATGCACAGAAGTACCAAATCTTTCAAGCTGTGGATCAGGGTGATGGGGGCATGAGGAAGGTAAGTAGGGTATGTTGGCTGTACCTATTGTGGCACTCTTACTGTGCTTTAATAGGGCCAGATAATGGACTTATACTAGCACTGTACAGCAGACATAATACCATATTTTTATAATGACATCTAACCCACTTCCAACCCATTGCTCCAAGAGACCCTCATAGTGCCTGATGTTCCCATGAAAAAAAACAAAGTTTCTGAGAGATGGTATTTCCAAACGTGTAGGCATGTTGCCTATCCACATATTGCAATGCCTTATGGCAGCTAACAATGCCCATTCTCCACATAACTGGGGTTTTCAGCTCTGGCAGTGTTCTTTGGGGGCCTGAGGTGTCATCAAGGAATACCTTATAGTGCTGGCCCTGGAGTCTTTATTTAAAACCCATATAAAATGTAATTTTTAAGTCTCTGGTTATGCATGCAGGAAAACACAGTGATGTACATTTCCCACTTTTGTTGTCTTGCTTAAAGTGCAACTGAAGCCAAAACTTATTTTTAGTTTTGAATAGAATGGAGAGGGATTATAACATATTTCTTTGTCTCTATTAGGGAGATTCAAACTCTCTATTTGCCCTTATCACTGAAAGTGAAATAAAATACAACATTTTGGGCTGTCATCAGAACAGAAATAGAAAGGAAATCTTCCAGTGGAGAAACTACTTCTGGTGACCCTGATGCCCACCAAGGATTTCCTTTTCTTTGGAGGGATTTACTCTCACTTCCTGTTGTGATTATTGGACAGGAAGTAAAGGAACATCTCCCCAATTGAACACAGATGGCAAAAAAATCTGACAGGGGTTCCAACTCTCCCTTACACTATCCAAAACTAAAAAAAGATTTTGGAAGCAGTGCTACTTTGAAATAGCTTTCACATGAGTAGAAAACAATCACTGAACTAGAAATTTACACTTTGATTGGGCTTTGAAAGTACAGTGCACATTAGTACAAATTGTCCAGTGTTGTCAGCTGTACAATCCGAAGACTTGCTAGACTCTAAAAAAAAATACCACAGGAAAACACATATATTTAGTAAAAGGTGCACATCTTAAACATGACATGTGACAGATTGTGGCCTTATATAACAAATAAAGGTGCAGAGAACCAGTGGACAATGGCTGGAACACAAGATACCAGATTTAAAAGTAATGTATTAATCATAAGGCAAATCACCATTGTAACATGGGTGGCTGGGCACCTTTGAATGGAAAAAAACAGGACTTTATAAAAACAGGTTTTTATTTTCACTGTGCCCGTTAGAGAGATTTCACCGTTGCCACCAGGTCAGGAAGTGAGGTAAAATCTGCCGATATGGGTCCACAGACAGCCCAAAAATCAATGGACAGCGGTTCTAACCTTTCCCTACTCTTTACAATAAAATTCTAGAAATACACTTTAATATTCTTAAACCACAAAGCCCACAGGATGAATGTACTGAGTAACAAACTGTCCAGAAACATAACCTCACCTGTAGACTTAAACTTTATATGAACTCAGAATATTTGGATAGAAAAGTGAGCAAACAAAGTGTGCACAATACTTTATACTGAACAAACTAAAACATATTTATTACGGAAAACTGCCGTTCTTGGCTGGGCAGCTTCAAAAGGTCTACACAGTGCTGGAACCATTGAAAAGTGGTGTTAATAAATATGCCTGAAATGTAGCACCTGTTCTTAGCTCACAACTAGAGTTAGCAAAATGAGATTGCATACAATGCCTGCAGCAGCACCAATGTAGGGATCAAGTTTTAATAAAAGAGCCTCTGGAACCATGAATGAATTCACCAGGTTCAAGACTCCAAGACAGTGACATTTAGCATGAGGTGGATTGTTGTGGACTTTGGTCAGTTTGTGTTCTTTTTTATGTTCTGGTGACTTTTTAAAGGTTGTCCCATGCTGCCTTACATGTCCTCTTCCATGTACCTTTCTACCTTCTTAAACAACAAATCGGGGTTGTTATATCTGACACAGCTCCATATAAATGCACAATTGCTGTTTTCTGAATGCACTGGAGCTGTGATAAGTCGTTTGAGACTTTGTCCCTCCATCAAAGCCATAATAGTGGTGTTGCTTTCAGGGCTGTCCATATAATGAGACAGCCTAAGGCTGTTGCCTCAGGGGGCATATCTTTTTGTCATGTGGAGACATGGGGGAGTGGGGGGGGGGCAGCAGTGTGCCCTTTCCGGCCAGAGTGTTCCAGGTTGCTAAGAACTCTTAGCAACCTGGGACACTCCATCCAGCGTCCCGCACAGCTCCCGGCAACCAGTGACAGCAGGGAGCTTGGGGGACGCTGGTGGAGCCAGTGGTAACATGCATCACCTAAGCTGCCTCAGGTGGTGAAATTTCTAGGGATACCCCTACATGCTCTGTTGCAGCTAGACTCTATAATTAGATCACTCTATAATTACAAGACTAAGGTCTTGCGATGGTTGTAAAGTGTATGGCCACCTTAACTGTAGTTTGCACATAACCAGTTCTCTTGGTTCTGCCATAAGAAATACATTTAGAGATATTTTAATAAACACATAACTCTCCAGATATTTGCTTGCAAATGCACTTAACAGGGTACGCTAAGCCGGGGATGATTTTATCTTCATCATAATGATATACTTAATACTAAAAAGCCCCTAACTACCCAGCAGCTATGGATGAGCTTCTGTGTTGTGACCTGCTTTACAGAAACAGGGTGTTACATCACACATTTGACACACTAGATCTTGTTTGAAACTGATCCTAATCTCTTCATTAAAATATAAGTCTCAGACAGCCAAGGAGCACTGGCCAGTCTTAAAGGATCCCAATATTACTGACAATGATGGGAAATAGTAATGAAGCATAGTTGTGCCAAATAGATTTACAGACAAAATATTTTCCTTATGTGGTTTATTAATCTATTTATTAACAGTTAGCACTTGTGCTCAAAATTGGGAATTGTGTAACCTTCTAGTTCTCCACAGGGAGCTGAGTTCTCTGACATTATTATTTATCTCACGAAAAATCTCCATGTTTAATAAGATCTCTGTAATAAAACCTCAACGCAAAGCAATGCATAACCCTACCCCATATTTAAAAAAGTTTACTGTCTTGTCGGAATTAAAATATAAAAGCAGCTCTGGCTGTAATGCACACCTTATCCCTGGTTCTGTCCCCCACAGACTCACCACTCCATTTATCAAGCGCCAGTTCCCTTCCGGGTTGAATGATGCCCTGCATCATTCATGACACTTCCTGTCAGCCTAGGAAATCAAGGACCAGCCCACTAGGGGCATATCATCAAGACACCCTGAGCTCACAGGAGAATACATTTAACGTGGACCTGAATTTAAAAAGCGAAGATTTACTATTGTATAGGAAACATTTAAACATGTTAAGCAGTACCCTAAAAAATAACTTTATGCCTTGTATTCCTCCTGAAAAATACCACAGCACTTCTTGGTATGTATGAGTGTGTTTAAGCACTCCTGTGCATACAGTCTCTTAGCTGTATATTTTTGCTGTGAAATCATCTAGAACTCTACTGTCTTGGACTGGTCTCTGACTGAGTCTCAGGAGATTTGGAATTAGATTTGGTGATGTCATTAGTGTGATTCTCACTGTTATCCTTGCTGGATGCCCTGACATGAGGAAGTAAAACCCTAAGGGCTAGTTCGAACCAGCCAGAATGCATTCTGGACTGATTGGGGCCAGAACACCGCACTGGATCGCATTGTGGGGCGGGAGGGGGTGTGGCGGTGCATTTAAGTGAATGGCAACGCAGCCACGCCCTCTTGCCGAAATGCGACCAGGCGCACGGGAACGCGTGGCACATAAATGCCCGTGTTCCGGTCGAGTCAGAAAAAATAGTGCTTGCAGCATGTTGTCTAACCGGACCGCAGGCATTGATGTGCCTTGCGTTCACATGCGGCTGATTGCATTTTGGCCAGAGGGCATGGCTACGGTGCCATTGAGTTCAATGAACCTCTCCCTCCCGCCCCACAACAAAGTGAGCCGGCCACAATGTGATTCAGTGCGTTCCGGCCAGAATCGGGTGGCTTGTTTGAACTAGCTCTAACTATATCAAGATGGCCACCTCCATGCAGAGAAAGGGACAAGGAATGATCAGCAGCAGGAAGACCGCAGGCAATACTGGCAGCTTGTCATTTGCCTCCCTTTTTTTTATAGCTTCCATAATTCAGTTTCTCTTTAAACATTAAGGGGGATATGCACAAAGCTGCCGACTGAAATCAGCCGGGCTATTCTTAAAGATGCCGAACAGCAGTGAGCATTCGGCTCGGCTGTTCTGCTCGGTCCCCCAGAGGTACTGAGCAGAACAGAAAAAGAGTGAAAAAAGTTTAAAAAAAGTAAATAGAAAACGATTGTGCGGAGCTAGCAGTGACAGCTAGCTCTGCCCAATAGTTTCCTCATAGGGGCCGAACAGCAGTGAGTGAATAGCGGCATTCGGCTCAGCTATTCTGTGGTCCCGCCCACTGCTGCTGTCAATCAGCAGAATAGAAAAACTGTTTAAAAAAGTAGAAAAAAGAAAATGATTAGCAGAGCCGGAGGTGATATGAAAGCCGACTCTGCTGAGTTCTCATGGTACTGACAGATCAGCGTCCCCTGGTTATCGAATAACTAGGGGACACTGAACTGTCAGTACTATGAGAGCTCAGCAGAGTCGGTTTTCATATCACCTCCGGCTCTGCTAAGCTCTCATTGTAATGCAGGGGGGAGAGAACACCCCCCTGAAATGATGGCAGATAGCAGAGGAAGCAATAGCTTCTTTGCTTCTTTGCTATCTAAAAGTTTTTTTTATTATTCTGACAGCTGCTGCCGTCAGAATACAAAAAAAGTCAGCATAGGAATGCATAGCTAAATTCCTATTGGCTATTTCAATTTGCAATATCCAATAGCAAGCTGGCTATTGCACCCGTCCTCTGCTGCTGTCAATCACTAGAAGATGACCTGATGGAGAACTTCAGGTCCCCTATGCTGATTGACAGCAGCAGTGGGCGGGTGCAATAGCCAGTTTGCTATTGGCTATTGCAAAGTGAAATAGCCAATAGGAATGTAGCTATGCATTCCTATGCTGTTGTTTTTTCTGACTGATGTCGGCCGGCGGCTCCGATGTCAGAAGAAAAAAAAACAACAGAGCAGGGAAAGGTTTACTCTGCTCGACAGAGCAGAGTAAATCTTTCCGGGAGAAAGTGTTTCTCTCCCGGGCGTCCGGGAGCTGCTATCTAATAGCGGGGGACTCCCGGAGTCCGGGAGAGTAATGACAGATCAGCGTCCCTGGTTACCTGTTAACCAGGGGACGCTGATCTGTCTCTGCAAGTGGCCGGAGCCAGCCGTGAGATGTCGGCTGGCTCCGCTCAGCTGTCAGTAGCAGGCTGTCAGTCGGCCAGCTTCGCCTTTCACCTTGGCTCAGTCGAGCCAAGGCATATGCCTTGGCTCGACTGAGCCGCTCGGCCAACTTTAGGAGCTGTACAGGCTGTAGTGAATAGTGAGTAGAACCGAAGGGGTCCTGGGGCCGAAGCTAGCCGAAGGATCAGAGGAAGCTACGGCTAGATCCTTTGGCAGCTTTGTAAATAGACCCCTAAGGATTTTTGTGAACATCAGATAAGCAGCTATAACAGAGGTCAGCAATGACAGACTCCATATTCTCTGAACACACATTTATCGAGTCTTAAAAAACAAAAAGCTTTGAAACTGTAGCAGAGTCTCTAAATTAATTTAAAAAGGGGCTACTGCTATATAAACCTTATTATTACTGCTAGATACCATAAAGTTGAAAAACATGCACTTTTTAAGCTCTAACATTATAATAAAAAATTTATAAAAATTTGATAATTTACTTTTTCAACAAATGTATCACTTAGTAAATAAGGATAGTAGCATTATCAATGAGTTTTAGGGTGGCCATAAACAGCCTGATTTTGCCCTTGCTTTGACGGCTTAATGTAATGTTCAAGGCATTCAGAACTACCCTAGCATGCAATAACAATGAAATATGACTGTAGATTTGTGCTCTTACACACAACACTTTCTAAATGAGGTCACTAAACCTTCACTTTTTCTCACTTAAAAGAGGGAAGGTTGTACTACATCAATTAGACATTGGTGGCCAAGCAGAAAGGTAGATTGCAGTAGATCCAGTCACTTTGGAGGACATCGACATGTCTCCAATGCTCATCGCTCCAAGGAAGACATCCCTATCCTCCCTATCTATGGCCATGCTTAATACATAAATAAGAAATTAGGACACATGTGTGTTGATGGGGGGAGGGAGCAAATATACACATTTGCATGAACATTAACATAATTATGAAATTCACAAATGTTTTCCGAAAACATACTCTCCCATTGATGGTAAATAACCTCTTCTGTATAGCTCTTCACAGACCACAGTTTGCATGCTGCCATTTTTCACAGCTTTATGGCTGATACTGTCATTAGCAACAGAGTGACTGAATATATGTATGGAACATAGGAAGGTCAGTAGGAGTAAGCAAAGACGTTGTTGGGTTATTGTGAGTTAGAGATTGACATCTCAGTCCCTAAGTGCCTACAACTGCTTAATGAGCTATTTTGCCATGCCTGCTACTTCAATTAGTAGCATTAAGGCAATGTTGAGTTATATCAGTCAGTGAAAGAAGAGAAGAAGAGGGAGGGATGAACAGGTTCCTAGATAGTGATGTCATCCATCAATCAAGTAAGCAGCTGCCAGCCCCAAGTGTAAAGTGAAGGCTGTACTGCTAATCCATTTGTTTTGCTTTCGCCACATTCTCCAGGCTAAGTGTCATGCTCCCAATATTGAGATATTTTGTCATACATGCTAAGCTCATTCACAAGCACAGCATCACAGTCCAGAGCTGATGCTGCTTTTTATGTAAGAGTAGGGGAAGTACAGATGTATACAGCTAGCCACTATACAAATGAGATAATCCTAACCACTGTTGACCTTGTAAAAGCAAAGGCATGCACCACAAGGAGTATATGTAGGAAGATGACATGACATTTATACTTCAGTGCCTAGAGTAAAATCTGAAAATAGTAACAATGACATGACTGTCATTGTCCTTTATAAAGTACTGTAGGTATTGCCAGGACAGCCATTCTATAGATCACACTTTAAAGGAAAGGTCAATAGTATTTTACTAATTTTGGTTATGTTATATGAGGTCTCTTTTGAGTTTACCTAAAGTGCAATTTCAGACAGCAAGTGATATGATTGCCAATATCCAGCACTTGCTGCAACTGTGCAAACATCAGACAGTGCATTCCTTTTTACATTGATCAGTGTTCTCTGTAATCGAGTGTGCAGATGATTGCAAACAGCTTTTCACATATATGATGATTTTCTTGCTGAACCTGGCTCTGTGTAGCTTGATTTCTTTGCTTAAACTCAGGAGTTAAATCGCAAAAATGCATGCAAGTACCTTAACTATTAACAAAAATGCAGCGTATTTGTCCATCACTGAGGGTGGCTACTTTTGTTCCCCCTGTGTGAGTTGTAAACTAGCCAGCACTCCAAGCTTGCTGCCGTGATAGACTATAATTTCAATACAAATTAGTAAACTAAATGTGAGATTGTAGTCCATCACGGAAGTGAGCTTGGAGTGGTGACTACTATACAACACACAAAAGAGGGAGGGATGAACAGGTTCCTAGATAGTGATGTCATCCATCAATCAAGTAAGCAGCTGCCAGCCCCAAGTGTAAAGTGAAGGCTGTACTGCTAATCCATTTGTTTTGCTTTCGCCACATTCTCCAGGCTAAGTGTCATGCTCCCAATATTGAGATATTTTGTCATACATGCTAAGCTCATTCACAAGCACAGCATCACAGTCCAGAGCTGATGCTGCTTTTTATGTAAGAGTAGGGGAAGTACAGATGTATACAGCTAGCCACTATACAAATGAGATAATCCTAACCACTGTTGACCTTGTAAAAGCAAAGGCATGCACCACAAGGAGTATATGTAGGAAGATGACATGACATTTATACTTCAGTGCCTAGAGTAAAATCTGAAAATAGTAACAATGACATGACTGTCATTGTCCTTTATAAAGTACTGTAGGTATTGCCAGGACAGCCATTCTATAGATCACACTTTAAAGGAAAGGTCAATAGTATTTTACTAATTTTGGTTATGTTATATGAGGTCTCTTTTGAGTTTACCTAAAGTGCAATTTCAGACAGCAAGTGATATGATTGCCAATATCCAGCACTTGCTGCAACTGTGCAAACATCAGACAGTGCATTCCTTTTTACATTGATCAGTGTTCTCTGTAATCGAGTGTGCAGATGATTGCAAACAGCTTTTCACATATATGATGATTTTCTTGCTGAACCTGGCTCTGTGTAGCTTGATTTCTTTGCTTAAACTCAGGAGTTAAATCGCAAAAATGCATGCAAGTACCTTAACTATTAACAAAAATGCAGCGTATTTGTCCATCACTGAGGGTGGCTACTTTTGTTCCCCCTGTGTGAGTTGTAAACTAGCCAGCACTCCAAGCTTGCTGCCGTGATAGACTATAATTTCAATACAAATTAGTAAACTAAATGTGAGATTGTAGTCCATCACGGAAGTGAGCTTGGAGTGGTGACTACTATACAACACACACAGAGGCCATGGGGAACAAACGAAGCCACCCTCCAATACAGGGATCAGTGTCAGCACCAATTCAGAGATGATTTGAGGATCTACAGCTGAATGATACACAAATAAAATACATTTGTGTTAATATTTATGGTACTTGATTACGTTTTAAGATTTAAAAGAGAACTAAGGGGTAAGTGGTTTTCCCCATAGTTCTCTTTAGGGACACGGGAGCACACATACTAACCTCCTCCCGTGAACCAAAGCTCAGTATATCGCAGGCTATTGCCCGCTATATACTGAGAGCGCCGCAGCTGGGACGGATCCCGACAATACTGTTGTGATCAACCCAGCTGCGTGAGTGACAGCTGGCTTTGCTTATCTAGAGGCAGAGCCAGCTGTGCCCACCCCTCCCCCATTTGTTCCTCCACTCAGCACTGGAGGATCGGAGAGGGCGGGGGGAATCCCTGTGGGGAGCGGTGACTGATAATTAGCATAGCATGTTTTTATAATTTTGCATTTGTTTTTGGCAGGATTATGACATCAGTATAATGTCATTATGGGGATGCACTGGGTTACTATTGCATACTTTCTCATATATCCCTGTGTTGTCTTAATAAAGGGACCCTGCGAGGCCCCAAAATTGAGTTTGTAACACAATCTTTTTTATAATTAAATAATATAATTAAATAATAAGAACCTCGTGGTAGGCTAGTGACTTTCAACTGTATTTTCTGGATTAGAAATGTAATTGAATAAAAATACAATTCTTTTGGCAGTTTAGACATTTCACACCAATGTATCTCAACCCTTAATGTATCTATTTGCCTAAAGTTGTGCTTTAACATTGTTTGGATTGTGGGTTGGATTGCCGTTCAGTGCAACCACAATTTGGTTAAGATTCAGCAGAAGGTATTGCTGAGAGCTGAACAGGGAATGATTTAGCAATGCTTTAGTTGCATAAAGATGTATAAGTGATGTCTGAGTCATGCAACCCAGTGCAGAGGACATGTGGGGAGGCACCACTGTGAAGTGTTTGCAATCATGGTTTTCTCTACAGTCTGCAAGCTCTGAGAATATATGATCTATAAACCATCGTATCTACCTATGCATCATCTGCCAGTCTCTCTGGATGGGAGGTCTCTCTGTATGCACAATAATATGGCTGGTTTCAATGTTATAAAGCTGTCGGTGCCAGATATTCTGTAGTGTGGGCATTTTCTTCAAACTGGCAGTCTATCTGTAACATGAGTAGTCTTCTAAAGTTTCTCTGTAACATAGATAATTTTCACAGTTTAGCTGTAGACTCTGGCATTATAACATGGTAACAGTAGAAGCAGGCTTCAGGTAGGGATTTAGGTCTAGGCTTTACAAGTCAGGTTGAAGGTACAAACAGATTTGAATGCGGGAAGTACTGATGATCGCAGGTACTGGACCAACTGCCAATCCACATTATCAAACCCAGATCTGTGCAGCTCCAATTCACACCACTGCACTGCGTTAACACATGTTAACTTATTTTGTTGTAAGGCAGCCCATTCATTTGATGAATGCCTAATGCACCAAGACACACACAAAAAAATGGTACATGAAGCATATTTGGCAGCATACCAGAACGCATGTTAGTGCCTTGTCACATGTTGTGCTGCACTGCAACACCTGTGCATTGGCAAGATTCATTGGTGTACCAGTCAGAATGAACGGCACTGCAACGCAGCAACATGCATTTACCACACTGCGATGATGTGAACAGATCCTAGCAGGGGCGTAGATAAGGGGGGGGATAGGGGGGTTCAAACTCCCCCCCAGAGTGTCCTGGCAGTGGCTAGCGAGGGGAGGGCAAAGGGGGGCACGTACTCTTGGCCGTTTAACAGCGTTCTGAAGAACCCATCTAAAGGGATTCCGGGGATGTCCTGTTTGATAAAACATGAAGGCTGGAGCAGACGCCGATGTTTTATCAAACAGGACATCCCCGCATCCCTTCAGATGTGTCTGCTCCTGCCTGGCCCTGAATGATATGTACATGTCGGGCCCTACAGGAGACAGGGTGTCCTTCCTGTGATCAGGGCAATCAGGTATGGAGGGGGGGGGATGGCAGGGACAAGTTAAAGGGGTTCTAAACCCTCCGTTTTTTTTGCTTATATCTACTGCTAGCAAGCAGTAGATATAGGCAAGAAGTGTAAAAAAAACAAAAAACGCTTGAAATCATTTTAAACTTACCTCGTTATTGCTGCTCACTCCCGCGCAGGGTAAGTCTATGGACGCGTGCACCCGCCTGCAGACACCGCTGGTTCGGAGGGACAGAGCAGTCAGCGCTGGATCGGAGAGACGCCGCACCGCTGGAGGGACACATGAAAACATGGGGAAAGAAGAGGAAGACCAGAATAAGAGACATCATTTAAGGTAAGTGCTAACATTTACATGGGGGAGAGGGAAAAAATAATTTGCCTTTAATATCACTTTAATGTGACATTAAAGTAAAAAAAATGTTTCCCTCCCCCCAATGTTAAGTAAAGCACTTACCTTAAATGATGCCTCTTAATCCGATCTTCTTCTTTCCTGATGTTTTCATCTGTCCCTCCAGCAGTGCGGCGGGTTTCCGTCCAGCGCTGACTCCTCTGAGCTTGCTGGTACTTACTGTCCCACGGTGTCTGCATGTGGGTGCACGTGTCCATAGACTTACCTTGCGTCTCTCCTCGTCTCCCGTCCAGGTTCGGAAGACACAGGTAAGTTTAAACCGCTTTGAAAGCGCAAAGCACAACTTGAGACCCCACCAGGCCACCCGAGACCCCGCACAGCCCACCTGAAACTCCACACAGCCCACCTGAGACTCAGCACAGCCCACCTAAAACTTTGCACAGCCCACCAGAGACCCCACCAGGCCACCTGAGACCCCCACAGCCCACCTAAGACTCCGCACAGCACATTAGTTGTCTTATCTCTTGAAGCAAGATATTCTCACCTACGTCCACCATCTAGGTCCCTTGTTGTCACCATTTTTTGGTAGGGGGAACCACTAATTCAGTGCTGCAGATGTGCCCACCCCAGCTGGTTCCCAACAGTCCCCCCACATTGGCATCACCACTGCAGACTCCTCTTCTAAATACTGAGAGGACCACATGGCTGGACAGCCCATTTGATGTGTTAGAAGGACCAAAAAGAAAAGAAAAAATAAGAAGACTCTGGATTGGAATGTCACATGACCACAGATTTAGGCGAATAAAAAAGGCATAAATAGCAGCAACAAGCCTGTGTGGTCATCACTATGCAATGTCCTCAGCACTCAGCAAGTTCCCTGTCAGCACAAGTGCATACATCAGAGCCTAATTGGTTTCTGTTGTTATCCCCATCTTTCCCAATCCTACTATACCGGGAATAGCAGAAGGCCAATACCAAGACAAATTCAGGTACTTACACTAGTTGCATTTAAAAATGCAGTTCATGATATCCCATTGAATAGACAGTTGCATTGAATTAGGTCTTATTTATATCTGCTTGAAGTTCAGATTTAAGACAGATATTCCTCTAATGCTACTGAATATTTCATGTAGTTTAAGTTATACTGGTCTGCCTTAAAGAATATGTTAACTAAAATGATAAAAGTTGGAGACTACATTCCTTAGTCAATAACATTACATATACAAGTTCCTTCTATTTAGGTAAGAACTCCTAGGAACAGAAAATACCTGTTCACTTGGATAATACCCTTGATAAAGAACCTCTTCCTGTTTTTTTTCTGACCACGGTAAGCATGGAAGCAAATCTGTGCTAGCATGGTCAGTTTGCATCCCTGCTTCCGCATTGGTATTTACAGGACTCTGTGTCAGTGCACAGAATGTCTATAGTCCCATAGTCAGACTGTTGCTGGCACGCACCCCCTACCACCACAACCACCACCTTTCCTTCCTTTAGCGCTACTCAGCTTGAGTGACAGGAAGATCAGGAGCTGCCGATCAGTAGTCTCCATCTCCACCTCTCAGAGCCCACAGATGCAAGGCGGTATAATGGTCAGGAGATTTTACCACAAATAAGAAAAAAAAGGTACTTGTCATTTTTTTAAATTTGATTAATATTAGCTTACTCTGCTGACTGTTTTTACCTTTTTTTTTTTTTAAAAACCCACTCCTTTAAGCTCTCTCTCCTTATTATCCTGTCTTGAATTGTATTGTAATGCCTTCCTTATATTGTAACGCACTTTGCAAACTGTTGGCGCTACACAATCCTCTATAATAATAATAGTAAATCAACCCCTATTATTTATTTACTATTTTGTTTGCTTTATTGGTAAAACCCCTATGCCCTTTTATAATATTTATACAACCAACACATGCCGCATTTATTTCTATAAGGGTAGAAAGGTTGGCCTTGAACAGAAATGGGTGTGGAAATAAGAGTAAGTGTGAACAGATTTAAACTCCTATTGCAGAATGCTTCGTAGGTGCCGTAAACTCTCAAAACAACCCCCTTGGAAGTGAGGTGAGGACACACACCAAAAAGAGCATTTGACTCACATGTAAAAATGGGGGGAGGACTAAAACGTGGGGGCATAGGGATAAACTTGGGAGGTAATGTCATACATATCTCTTGTTAAAGGTGTGATGCTTTTTAAATGTCATTACATATTTGAGTCAGATATTTCTGTAGGAAGATGCTGTGGGTTCTACTTTATTCAATTTTGTAGTTTGCCTTCATATATTTTAGCAATTAGCTTAATTTTTTTACCATGATGTATAATTTTTAACATAATATGTTAAATCTCTTGGTAATGTCTCTGGGCATTTATTTTACAAATAAGCATGACTTAATTTGTGTTTTTGCTTGGATGTTTGGGATTACAATTTAAATAATATGCCTTTTGGCATGCTACTTCATATAGTATGTTGCTAAATACTCTAACGGGCAATAGATCTAAATACATATTGCATTTGACAAATACATGGAAATAAAATAAAACTGGTCATATTCCCCAAACATTCACAGGTGGTTAATTGCCCCCTGTAATTTAAAACATGTGCACAGGAACATTCACCTGCAATAAGTGTTTGGTGCATTTTACATTTGTGGCTTTATAAATATGCCCTACAGACAGGATAAAAATATTGTGCAAAATTGATGCAAAATCAATGAGGGTTTTTTGAAGTGCCATGGAATCATAAAGTATAATACCACATAAAAGTCTGACCTTAAATGTCTATCTTTTGTAGTGTAACATATATATTAGACACTTTATATCCTTCTTGGGATATTATTGCTATTATTATTTACAAAAAATGTGTTATCATTGTAATGTTTTGGAAATGTTTTAGTTCTATACAGTCACAAAATAATCGATCACATTCTAATTTAATTGTTTCTATATTAAAAGAAAAAAATGTTTATTTATTTGCACATTTGCAAAGGACAGTTTTAGCTTAATATGACTTTTATTATACTATGGTAAACAAGGTAACATATTGCTACTTAAATCTCGTGTGAAGAGTGTGGTGATGTGTGATAGAATCATATCTGTTGAGCACAGTCTGTGATATCTATGCTCTAAAGGGCGCATCAGATACACAGTAAAATCACAGGGATTACATGCAAATTATAAAGTGAATTGAGGAATCTCCTTGAGAGAGTGCTAAGCTAGGCGCTGCTCTTAGCAATCATGTCATTCCTTCTGGAAATCCCCCTTTTGCTCATTGGACAGGGAAACTGGCCATCTATAAATACATATATGACTGTTCAGATAAGTTGAAGGACACATGGAAAAAGTTGTTCATGTGTACTATAAGTGCATTCTGATTAGAGCCAAATTAAGAATGACCCTGGTCCTATGTCAAGTCACAACCTTAGCTCGAGATAAAAAGAGGGGAAAAAAGGTGAAAATAGGAATCTCAAAAAGACAAAAACAAGGCAGTTGTTCATGATACACTTCGCTTTAGTGGTATTCTTGTTATATTTAAAGTGCTTTCCCTCATCCTTTGGTGACAGAAGTGTATGATTTAAACTAACATCACCTTTGCCTGTATCATATAGTTTCCTTTTGAACTACCGTTGACCAGTGTATAGGTATACATAAGGCAATCACTGACTATGATATGCCTGTTGTATTAGACTCACCCCTAGATGAGTGATACAAATTCCACAAGGGTTCTCACTTTCAAAGCCATCTTGTACTGGACATAATAATTGCACAAGTATTTCCAGTGATTGCAGTCAGAACCACCACAAACTGTGCAACATGTTTTCAGAGTTACATTCACCAGATAAGAAAAAAACACTACTATAAAAAGGTTGGCAATAATACAAAGAATGAAGAAAGTGTGATGTATATGACAGAAATGTGTTTTAACATTAGTCCCTCAGAGGAATATATAAATTACATATTTCTTCTATAAAAATCTGACATTACCACAAATACTAATGACAAATATCCTGTTCACTTTTTAAGGGCATTTGCACTTTGCAAGGGATTTTTCCCCTTAGCTTAGTAAATGAGGTGAAGTTCTGCTGACTTTCTTTCTTCAACCATATGCAAGGAAAAATGCTGTTTTTTGTTTTCGTTGTTTTGTGATTGGGTGTTCTTTGCAAAGTTCATTTTAACCTAATTTACAAAGGGAGCTAAGGGAGAGTTCCCTTACAAAGTGAACAGACTAATTGCCTCCGTAAATCAACCCCAAAGATTTTAGAATGCAGTTTTAATTCTCCAGAATGTGTTAAGCAGTTACACTAATATAAGGTACCTTATGCCATACCATGAATGCTATTACTTATCACACAATTAGCCAATACAAACACTTAGAAATACTGTAGTAAACAGATCCAAAAAGATCAGAGAACAGAGAGAGACAGACAGAGAGAGAGAGACAGACAGACAGAGAGAGAGAGAGACAGACAGAGAGAGAGAGAGACAGAGAGAGGGACAGAGAGAGGGAGAGAGAGAGGGAGAGAGAGGAGGAGAGAGAGAGAGCTCACTAACATTAAGATTCACCAAACAAATAATTTTCAACTTTTCTTTTCCCAATAATGTAGCTGTAACCTTTAACCCTGCAACAGCAATATCTACCCTTTATTTCCCTTCCACTGTCCATGGTGCTGATAGGTCAACTGATACCCTTCAGCTCCTACCGTTAGCAAAACAACAACATCATTTGTTGCTCGTGTAACATTATATTATGAACTCATTTTAATAATTTGCCTGGTATTGGCCTGAACTATATGATCCA
>NW_017306334.1:1585803-1627873 GCF_000935625.1 Nanorana parkeri
ATGAGGCTGGCAATTATTATGACAATGTTATATTGCAAGACAAATGTCGGGTGACATGTCGCTGTTGTAATTCCTGTGGAGTGGAATTCTGAATGCATCTGCTATTATATTTATCTTCTTATATGTAGCATCATACCAGTATCATGATCGTCCAGTGTGCAAGCCACATACAATGATTTTGCTAAGCAGTGGATATACAGCCATGAAAAAAAAATTCATATAAACCCCATAGAAATTGTTGACTTTTTAATCATTTGTTCAACAAGAATATCAATACATGTAATAATGTATTGTGAAAAAACAAGTACACACTTGGGATCAAAAGCAGTATTGTCCCCTGTAGCAAAAATTACTTCATGTAGGCATTTTGTATAACTGCCCACCGGTCTCTGACATCAACATTAGACCATTGGAATGTAAAATTCCTTTTGTTGAAAGATGATTGTGAATTTGAACTGCATGAACTGGCCATTTCAAGATCCCCCTACAAAATTTCAATTGGATTCAAATCAGGGTTTTTACTAGGATAGTCCAAAACTCTCTGGGGTCTATTCACGAAGCAGCCGAAGGATCTAGCCGTAGCTTTGGCTGATCCTTCGGCTGGCTTCGTCCCCAGGACCCCTTCGGATCGGTAGATCCGAAGGGCTGCTGTATGGGCTATTCACTATAGCCCGTACAGCTCCCGAAGTGGGCCAGGTGACTCAGTCGAGCTGAAGGCATATACCGAGGTGAAAGGCGAAGCTGGCCGTGCAGCCGGCCATTGGCCGGCCACAGCCTGCTTCTGACAGCTGGGCGGAGCCAGCCGTGATCTTACGGCTGGCACCGGCCACTTGCAGAGAGATCAGCGTCCCTGGTTACCAGGTAACCAGGGACACTGTTCTCCAGACAGCCCAACTCCAGGAGTCTCCCGCTCCCCGGCGCCCAGGAGAGAAACAGTTTCTCCAAGAAAGGTTTACTCTGCTCGATCTAGCAGAGTAAACCTTTCCCCGCAGAGGGACAGAGCAGAACACCCGAGCCGAATGCCGCTCAGCAGCATTCGGCTGTTTACTCGCTGCTGTTCGGCATCTATGAGAATAGACCGAACAGCAGCAAGTAGCCTGCCGGAGGTTCGGCTTAGCCGATCCAGATGTTGGATCGGCTGAGTCGAACTCCTTCTGCACTTCGGGTCGGCCGAACATGCTGGGCATGTTCACGAAGCCACCCGAGGTACGGCTGATTTCAGCCGATATACGGCTGAAATCAGCCGTACAAACCTGAAGTGAATAGCCGAACAGCTTTCCGCTCACTTCACTTCGGGTCGGTCGTTCACTCGGCTGCCTACGGCAGCTTAGTGAATAGACCCCTCTATTTCTTCTTTTTAGCCATTCCTTAGTGGATTTGCTAGTGTGCTTCAGATCATTATCACGCTGAAAGACTCATTTTCAGATCAGCTTCAACTTTTGGACAGCCTCACATTCTAATCAAACACACTCTAAAATGATGCAGAATGTATTTTTGACTTGAGGACTGCAAGCTGCCCAGGCCTTGAAGCAACAAAGCAACCCCAAATCATAACATTTCTAATAACACGCTCCACAGTTGTTATAAAATTATTTTCCTGTAAACTGTCTTTGGTTTGTAGCAAACATGTCTAATGTTACTGTGACCAAACAACTCTTTGAACAGTCCTCAACACATTATTCAGAAGGCATGGTTCTTTTCTTATATGTTCAATGGTAGACTGTAAACTTAAGCTGGCCATACACCTTACAATTATCTGCAGATTTTCTATGGACAGATGGAAAAGGTGCAACAGATTCCTCCATTTACACTTAACTGTGTGGATGGAGGAATCTCCACCTGGGCCAATCTGTTGCACTTTTTCCATCTGACCACAGAAAATCTGCAGATAATGCTCTTTTTGGACTGCAAAGGCTTTTTATTAACACATTTATCATGCAGGTTGAATTTGTGCAATTTCTCTCTCTGATTGCTGATATATGATTGTTGTATCAGGTATTTTGGTATTAACAGGTGGTTTAATAACAGAAGATGAATAAACGAAAGAGAGAAAGAAAGAAAGAAAGAAAGAAAGAAAGAAAGAAAGAAAGAAAGAAAGAGAAAAGGGGAGAAGGACTCTGTAGAATGTGTCCTTTGTAATCTGGGAGACAGACTACTTAGAACAAGGCGTGCGTGGCAGAAGTTGCAGAAAGATGCTGCAACCCGGAAAAGTCTGTGTGCTGGGACCATGCTGTGCAAAAGTGGACCTCAGTTTCCCTAGCTTGCTAAGAGGTACCCAGAGATTGGCACTGGAGGATGTTGAAGGTACTGTTTTGCTATTTTTACAGGATGTGGCCAAACTCAAGGCATGACACTCTGATCATTGGAACTACGTACTGATTAGGGTGTTTTAACTCTTTGGCAGACAAGATTATCTAAATATTGACCTTCTTTCCTGGGCTGCCTTGGTTCTGTTTGTATTATGTATATCTTGAGTTTTTGAGTTTTGGAGAGTTGTTTTATGCAAATTGACATGTACTGCAAGCACTATTTTTGCAGATCGCACTGGATAGGAACGCAAGCACTAATGTGCCTGCATTTCGGGTGCGGGCGGTCACATTGTGGGCGGGGGGTGTGGCTGTGGTGCCATTGACTTCCAAGTGAACAATCTAGGCCAAAAAAGCTGCTTTGAAAACATTCTCCAATTCAGCTCACTTTCTAGTTCAGCTATGTTGTCATAGATGGTTCTCTTCTCCTGCCTTCTCCAAACACTTCACCCTTTTGTGAAATAACCCTGCAAGTATCAAAAGGTAAAAAATAAGACCAGGCTTTCTATTGTTAAATAATTACTTTTGATATTGAGATGTGTTGTTTTTATGATGTTTCTTCCCATTGTTTATATAAGTAATAATTAATGAGTTTATTACATCATTTTATCATTTCCTTCTTGAAAATCCAAAATCTTTGTACAGTGGACCTTGCACTACAAGCAAGGCCCACTTTTTTAATCAAGCCCCTCCCCTTGTGACAAAACACTGAAGTTTTAATAAACGGAAGAAAGTTTGAGGGGGATACAAAAGTTAATAAATGTAACTTACCTCACCCCTGCTTCAGTACTGCAAGGGGTGACATGACTATCTCGTCCGAGATCCTGGGCAATGCTAAGTACCCCATATCTTATGAGCATAGTGTATAGTGCACTTCAGCATAGTGCAAAAGTGGCTTCTCATTAGATCTGGAATACTTAGAATTCCCTGGGACCTCACTGTAAGGATAGCAATGTCACCCACACCTAGGCGTCGCAGATGGGTAAGTATATTTACATAAGTACTTACTATATATGTATATTTTACATCCTCCTTTGTTTTCCTATATGATGTGTTTGAGACAATGCTGCTATTGTTGTAATAGAAATGTTAATCTCTGTCTACTAATGAATTGCTTGGGTAGTCTTAGAGCTGCAAGTTTGAAATGACTTGCTAAACTATTGCAGACTTGCCAAGCTTCACAATTTTGTTGCACAATTACAGCAAGTCTGCATTGCAAGTCTCCAGACCAGCGAGCTTGCAGAGCTCTTGCTAAGACCTGCAGGACTCTTGCTGTAGACTTGCCAAGCAAATTTGCTACAAATTCAAAAAGTGTCAACTAGAACTTCTGCTGCAAGTGTTCTGCAAGTCTACAACTTGCCAGGAATGTGTGCAGCAAGTTAACAAGAATTACAATTTAACCCTGCCACAAGTTTGTGGCAAGTTATCCTTGCTATCTGGGAGGTGTACAGTTTCTGCATCAGTTGTCCTGCAGTTGTTGCCAGCTCTGGCTGTTTCATGTGATACAGCTCGCGGTATACTGAGACTGCCACAGCCGGGACGGATCCCGACATTACTGTCGGGAGGGGGGGAATCCCTGCGGGGAGCGTGACTGGCAGTCTGCAGGGAGATGATGGAGAAGTGAGCGAGCGACGTTATGTGTTCGCTCACTTCCTGATCTATTGAGCCGACATGTGACAATTAAACTGTCACACGTCGTCTCAATAGATCAGGAAGTGAGCGAACACATAACGTCGAACTATGAGTTTGAGTGATTTTCACTCACCTCATAGTTCTCCTTTAATTTTTATTTGAAGAAAAAGTTACAACTTTATTGTTAAGACTAATTCTTAAACATTCAAAAAGAGAAACTGTGAAAACCTACACATGTACATTTCCAAGAGAAAGTAGGCAATACAAGCTTTCACTTACCTTAAAAAGTACTATCTACGTACTTATACTGAAAAACAATACCCGCTCACAAAGTGACTTGTCAACAGACCTGGTCATTGCGGCCGTGTTGGAGGTAGAACTGACTCTGACTTTGCAAATATCAGCTTTGAGAAAGTATATATATGTATAAGTATATATTTCCTGCTTTCTAATAAATTTGTCATTTCAAATTTTTTGGATTTCTCACAAGTTCACTTTAAGCGAATGGAAATTGTTTTCTGCTGAGTAATACAAGTTAAAACTGTGTACAAGCAATAGCTAGTATTGAGATTGAGTTTCCGTTCAGTGATCAGTGAGTTAAAGTCGACATCTGGTGAAACAGAAGCCTCAGCTGTTTCATAAATGACATCTCACAGGGTCAAATGTATCTCTTAAATACATCTGCTCCCAGTTTGTCAGAAATAAAAGTTGCAAAATGTATAAAAGGATAAAACAAATGGGAATTTGCTACTTCAAGTAAACCTGTCACTAATCCTGATCCATCAAACTGCCATGCTGGGCACCACTAGTGCATTCTATTTCTCAAACCCTTTTTCCAGGACACCCTGAAACCCCTGGGAGCCCTCAGTATGCATACTGAAATGTAAAACATAATGTTGCTTAAGCCCCCATGCTGCATTCAACAGTGCAATGCAGGGAACCTCTAAATAGGCTGTTGATGCACTGCATTGTTTTAGAAAGTAAGGAACAACATTCCAATCACATCTCAAAATAAAATTGTGGGCCTTTGCAACTGATATAGCGGACCACTGCAGTGCATCATGGGCTATGGTGGTGTTATGCCTCATGCCAGCATTGTTAATAGAAGCAGATGAAGCAGAGTTTGCGCTTCACCAGCTTCTTCTCTGGCTACAGCAGCTGGAGAAATGACACACTGAAACTGGAAGTGATGTAATACACATTGCTTCCGCTTTCAGTAATCAGAGGGGAGATCAGCCACTGGAAGTGTGCTGATCTACCTCCGATCTCAGTGCAAAGACCCACGTGCCAGTGCTGGGCCTGCATGGGGGACAGCAGAGCCTAGGATAGTCAGTAGCAGCAGGGAAGGGAGGCGCACATTTCCCAGCACCATACAAGCAATCAGGTGGCTCTATAGCCACCCAAACGCTTGTATGTAACAGCCATCGCCAGCTGTAAGCAATGTTTAAAGTTTCCTGCTCTGCATGCAGGGGGCACACACGAGCGCTGAAAGACATTTTAAAATGTCCACCCACCCTCAAGTGTGAGCCATTTAATTACAGCGGCCAGAGGACTAGTAGTTAAATGTAGATTTATAGCCTGTTTAAAGTTTTGAAGATATATTTGTACATGTCATCGGTAAATAAAAACTATCATATTATTTTTTTTAAAATAACGGATGATGCAGGTAACTTGGTCCCCAAGGTAAGTTCTCACTAATATTACAAGTCAGAAATAGATTACCCTATTTGGAACTTTACTGGCACCAAAAATAATCATTTTACATTCATTCCCTCCCTTTTAGAATGTAAGTCCTCAGGTGCAGGGCCCTCCTTACCATCTTGTCTTGAATTGTATTGTGATTGTATTGTCTTCCTTTTATTGTAAAGCGCTGCGCAAACTGTTGGCGCTATATAAATCCTGTATAATAATAATAATAATAATAATAACAACTCATGGGCATAAAAATGAGCCCTGCAGAAGCAGCGTTACTCTGCGAAGCGCATACAGAAAGCTGTTTTAGCTATACAAAACCATGAATATACTAATGCATAGACTACATGGATGTATATCATATACATACATTGGTTAAACACAGAATTGTCTTTTTGTACCATTACTTCTCTTTATACTGCCTTTATACTGCCTTTTTGAGATAGAAAACAAGATAATTAACATATAAGATAACTTCATCCGAGGTAAGAGATCAATTTAGGCTGGGTTTACACTATTCCGTGTGCATGCAGCGTGCATGTACCGTACACCTATACCTTCCAACTCTTCTTCATTTGGAACCAAATCCTTCTGTCCCTCTTTACTCCCCAGTTGTCCCCCTTTTTGTCTGATGTACAGATATCTATGAAAAGGTTGTTTTTACCCAACAAAAGTGTTATTCTGTGCTAAAACCTTTATCTTATCCCCTTATTATCTTGTTTGCTCATTATAAAAAGCCAGTATACAGGAAAGGTAATGGTGAAAAAAACAATTCTGTGTTTTTCCAATCATTTTTGGTATATAAATTCATAATGGCCTACATAATTGGGGATGTGGCAGGGGTGTGTCTCCATCGCCTAAATACATTGTGCTGGAAGGTGTCCCTCTTTTTCATTTCAAATAGTTGGAACTTGAAAGGTATGCTGTTGCATGATACCTATATGTATAAACTGTATAAACTGGGGTTAATTTACAAAAGGCAAATTGGATGTTCACTTTACAAGTGGATTTTCCCTTAGCTTAGTCTATATGGTAAAATTCACTTTGCAAAAAAGCATGTGCAAGGAAAATAAAATAATATATAGTTTTGCTTGCACACAATTGGATGATGGAAGTCAACAGAGCTGTACCTCCTTCACTAAGCTATGGTAAAATCTACATGTGCACAGTAAAAAAATTGTTTTCGGACGACACAAATGAAAACAAAAAAAATGTCACTCGTTTCATCAAAGGAAAGAAGCCTCCGAATCCGAAACTGCACACTGAAACTGCAGAATGAGCGGTGGCCATATCGGCCTCTGGCGCGTTCTGCTAATGCACACCACCATCTTGGAGTGTTGGAGCATGTTCAAGTGCCGCCATCTTGGTGTATACCAAAATATACTCCAGAATGGCGGCGCGCATGGGCAGAACGCGTCGGCGGCCGATATGGCCACCGCTCATTCAGCTTGTGACGTTGTAACGGCCGTCAGCTCTAGCAGGGACGGAGGACACGGCAGCCAGCCGCTCCTTCTCTGGGCCACTTGCGTTCCATGGTGGAGTGCACGCTCCTCACTTCCGGTTTCGGGGCTGCGTGCGTTCCACCGTAGAACGCGGAAGTGCGCCAATGCGTGCCGCGGCTCCTCCTCCTCACCATAGGCCTATTTAAACGCCCAGACGAGACAGCATTGCGTTCCAATATTGAGCCAGAAAGCCTGCTGTCTCCTGGGACCCTCCATAGCCTCTAGACTGTGCCCTCCAGCCACACACACCGGAACCGGACACCACAAAGGACCCCCAGCTACCTCCAGCGGCAACCACCTAATCGCAAGTATCTTAGTGCAGTTGCGCACTCTGCCATCAGGACTGTATATCTTTGGAATACAAATTTCCAAGCCTATCTACTTACTGGGGAACTAACTGTACCAATGCCAAATAACACTGTCGTGTCTTCTATGCCCTGCTAATTCAGTACTCGCTAAATGTACACTGGATCTTATTGATAGGCTTAATTAAGCAATAACCCTCTCCAATCCATTTATTATTTAATTTGAGGCTGTGATGCTAAAGAACCCTAACTCTCCGTTAAGTTGAGAGTGAAACCAGGGTTCCCCACCTGAGAAGCCTCCGCAGCTGTGATCCACATACCCCCAGTCCGTAACAATCGTGACAGACGTCATGTGATGTCATACGCTTCGCCTCCTCATATGGCCGCCTTTGTGCGTTCTGAAAATGAATTTATGTATGCCCAAATATAGTTTTCGTATATTCGGGCAATTAGGCGTTATTTCGGATTTTATACGAACCGCCGAATCGTTGATTTGCAGGTACGTCCGAATCAGAATGCACGTGTCTAGTAAAATCCCCTTGCAATGTGAACAGCATATTTGCCTTTAGTAAATCAACCCAATTATGTTGACAATGTTTTTCTGCGTGTCTGCCATGCTATCGATGTGTCTGTGTGCCTGTACAGGTTTACACATTTTGGTTGCAGTAGGGGACATGGCATTGCAATGATTTGCATTTAAGGAGTGGCTACAGTTAACAAGCCAGCCAGTGAACAACAAATTATATCCAGGACTGGTTGCATTATAATGGCAGTAGAGTAATGTTGGAAATCACAGGCAGTTATGGGAATTCCCTTCACTACTTGGATGTCATTACATAGCTTTATTGGAGGAATATTTTGAAATACTAGACAAGCTTGTTTAATAATTATACACATTTGTACTGATGTTTAATGCCCAGGATTCCCTTGTCTCTGTCTTCATACTGTATGTTAGGTATTTCTGAGGAAACCACTGTAAGATTGGCAGCAATGGGGGTTTTTTAGAGGCGGCATTGCGGCATTGCTTTTTAGAGGTGAATCAATAGTACAGTTTGCACTTTTTGAGTCTGAACATCCCCCTCCTCCAAACAAAAAATACATCTGCAAAACTTTGTCTTTGGGCTTATACTGACAAGTTTTAGTTCTAGACCTGTGTCCATCTTCTTCAACACATATTTATTGGCTCCTGGGTGAAATATTCTGTCCTCATAGAGACAATTAAATTTCTATGGGAAATGTGGTGTACACAAGGAGACTAGTTAGAGTATACTTGAAGAGTGCTCAAGGTCAGCATAATGTCAGTGAGTTCCAACAACTATATTATCATAAGGAACAATTATTTATTCTTTAGTGACACCTATGCACACTCCACAGGATGCACAGCAAACTTAAGTCCACTGAAATGGAGGTAGTGTGTCAGCTACAGTGCGAGAGTTCACACCTTTGGATGTATTATTGTGCATATCCTCTGTGTGCCAAAAAAGGGGTTTATCTTCGAATTGTCAGAAAATATTATTGTCATATGGACGCTCGTACAAGCTTAGTGCAGTGAAATAAGTGACAGTTGATGTACAACTACTAATAGAAAGTGATGAAAGGCTTCCAAGAAAAATAATTTGATTGTACTGCTGATCAGTCATTAATATAGTGAAATAAATTGCAAGAGATTGTAACAGAAAATTAAGGAAAGCTGGCAACTAGAGTATGCAATGCGCACCCAACCTCCCATCCTCACCAAAAATGCAGTTTCAGTACTCTTTTAATATGGTATTGGAATATCATCTGTTCTAGTTTGCCTGTATGTCTTTAGTTTAATATCTAGTATAGTTATTTGTTATTGATCTGTTTATAAAAATGTGTATAACTGGCACATGTCAAAATCTTTTCATTCCAGTAGTATGCAGCTGTCCTGTTGCTGATCTGCTGGCCTGTCCCAGTCAGATTACTAGTAAATCTGTTGCCTAAATGACCTACCACTGCTTGAAAACTTTCTCTAGCCTTCTTTGGAAGCCCTTTGATTTCACTGGACAACAAAGAGTTTGCTTTTTGAACATCTATCTTATAGATTTTGGGCTGCTAATCACGAAAATAAAGTGTAATTTAACCTAACACATACCATTTTTTTTCAATATTTAATGTGCACACATGAAGGTAACATACAAAAACATGGAACTGTTGTTGAAGCACATTCAGTACACCAAGTACTGTACAACTGAAATATCTGTGCAGATCTAAATGTAGTGGCTCTGCTGCTTAGAATGCAGCTCGGATGTAGCAAGTACTGTTGTTTCATCTGCGAATAGGAGAGCCATGCAAAAAAAGTTGCATTACATTAACCACTTCATGACTGAGGCCCTTTTTTCATTTTTTGCACCCATGTTATATTCCACATTTTAGGCCTGAAAATGACGTAAAACCCCCAACATTATATATTTTCTGAATGCCAAGACCCTATAGAATAAAATGGTGGTAGTTGAAAATTTTTATGTTGCGCAATATTAGCGCAACTCCTTATTAAACCCCAAAATTTAGTGACAAATTTAATTAAATGCCCCAAAACACAACAAATTACCAATTTTTTTAATGAAATATAAACCGGGAGTCTGTTTAAACAGCCCCGATGCTGGCGACGTACACTGTACGTCGTCAGTCACGAAGGGGTTAAAAAGAAATGGCCAATCCAAAAGAATTTGGTTCCAGGATATAAAAATGTGGCACATAAACCAGTTATTTTTTTTGCCTCTGCTTCACATTAAACTCGGACCTATTGAAAAATTTTGTAAAGTGATGAACAAACAAGGAAAAGTTTTTAGTTGTTGTTCAAACAGATGTTTCCAAGAATAACTGATGCTAATATTAAGAAAGGTTTTTTCATTGGTGCACAGATCAGATACATCATCAATGACAAGCGCTTCAAGGATATGTCAGTGGGGCCAGAGAAAATTGTCTGAAAACCATTAAAGGATGTCTGGAGAAATTTTTGGGCAACTACGGAGCACCAAACTACATTCAGCTCTTCAAAAGACCTTCTGCTTCCCAGCTCCCTGCTCCCAAACTGTTGGCGCTATAAAAAATCATGTATTATAATAACAATAATAATATAATAATAATTCAGCTGGTTGACAAACTTATTACAGCATGCAAGACCATGAAGTGCAGCATGTCACTGAAGATTTACTTTCTGCATTTACGCTTGGACTTTTTTCCCTATAATGTAGGTGCAGTCAAGTGACAAACGTGGTGAACGGTTTCACCAGGACATTGCCACAATGGAAAAATGATATAAGGGCAACTGGAATCTATCAATGCTGGCTGGACACTACAAAGAGAAGCACTGGACACTGAATACAACCACAAATCAGCAGCAAACACACTCTTAGTCCCCTTTAACTTGTGCTACGTATCATATCCAATTTAACATCATGTGATTAAACACATTATAGTGATTAAAAGTTCATTTCATATTTCTTAAAATTCCTAGGTGATACAGTAATTCTGAAATTATATTTGTGTTCGCTTTGGAGGGGTCTTTCCTAATCAGGAAAGCAGAACTTTTGAAAAGATTTGTTGTCCGGTGTGTTTTTACGTCTGACAGCATATAGTTGATACAGCCCATTATGAAAAGCAATGTTTTCTGAAGGTGGGAGTGGCATGAAAAGAAATACAAGCAACATTGCTAACTGCTGGTAATCTCAAAGTTAGCCTAACAGCTAATGAGTGGATGTTTGGAATTGGAAACCTCTGCTGAAGAGCAGTAGAGGGTGTTTGTAGACTTCCTAGTTAAAATTAAAAAAAAAACACTTTTAAGTAAACCTTTATCAAACCTGAGCAATATAAAGTAAACATTGGTTAAAAAATGTATCAACAGAGATTGCATACAGTAAAAACAGCATGTAAAAATAATCAGAGTTGTAGGCAATTAAATGGACGTGCAAATGTTGAATTTCCCTGTAAAGATCAAGATTTAACAGCATCCCTGCCACATCCTGAGCCCCCCTACTCATCGCATATTTCTAATGTGTGGAGTGCGTACAGTGCACATGGACTCCAAGGTAGGGGGCCCACTGTGCACTCACTACACACACTGGGGCAGTTAGGTACCTGGGGGATACAGTCCACACAGGGTACCCCCACTTGCATGGTTCCCCAGTGCCATATGCAGAGTTGCAGTGGTGTTCCGGTTACTGCACCCGGTTCCCAGCACCCAGAACTAAAAGAAGTCTCTGTCCAGCATGAAATCGGAAGCTGGCAGAGGGAGGTGGGCACAGGCTGCACCCCTGCTATTGGATGCCTCCCAGCTCAATCATCAGAGGTGCGGCAACCTCCCTCTCAGGGCCGGACTGACCATTCGGGCCCTCGGGCAGATTGGCAGCGGCACAGCAGAGAAGTGCCCAGAAATAGCAAGGGGGTGTTTCACGCTGGGGGGGTGTACAGTCGGAGGGTGGACCTACTGCCGGTGTGACTGCACAAGGGCCTGAGGCTAGGGGGCTCCACTGAGATCTGGTTCTGGGCCACCCTCTGGAGGAATGGTGCCCACATATGCCCCTGCTTAGATTCTCTGCATCTGCCCCTGCTTACACCCTCCGCATTTGCCCCTGGGGAGACCTCTGCATCTGCCCCTAGTGAAACCCTCCTCATCTGCCCCTGGTGAGACCTCTTTATCTGCCCCTTGTGAGACCTATTTATCTGCCCCTGGTGAGACCTCCGCATCTGCCCGTGCTGGGACCATCCGCATCTGCCCGTGCTGGGACCATCCGCATCTGCCCCTGCTGAAACCATCCGCATCTGCCCCTGTTGAACCCTCTCCACCTGTCCCTGCTGAGAGCATGCGCATCTGCCGCTAGTGAGACTCTCCTTATCTGCCCCCTGCTGAGACCCGCTCCACAGGTATGCTTGAATACATAGGAAGTTACAAAGACACTGGATCAACTGGCACTTTTTTGTACTTGCAGGAAATGTACTTAGCCTGGAAAAAAAGGAAACTAATTCAGCCACCACAGCTGGTAAGATGCACTATATATGTAGATAGATAGATAGATAGATAGATAGATAGATAGATAGATAGATAGATAGATAGATAGATATGTGTTTCTTTGTATTAAATATACCTTAATCAGCTGAATCAGTCACATTTGTAGATAAACATGTAAAAAAATCAATTTAAATAATCTTATACATTTGTGTCAAGGTTTTAAAAAATTGCAATTACATACTGTATGCACATGGAGCAGCCAGATTTGCTTATTACATATGTAGCTTTTGCTTTCTGCATTGAAGTGTTATATAGCTGGAGGGTTCCCCTATAGTGTATTAAAGGAACAGACTGTTTACTTTGCAAAGTGAATTTTCTCTGAGTTTTGTAAATAAGGTGAAGCTGCATTTACTTTAATCATTCAAACATGTTCAAGAATGTTCCATTCCTGAAAGTAACATGGATATTTATTTTGCTCCAAGCAGCTGAATGGACTAACAGGGAACAAACAAAAGCTGCATATATGCTGCTGGGGGGTCATCTTTTAAATCAAACCATTGCTAGTTCATGTAATACTAAAAATGCGGCTAACCACTAACCGCCATGTGGTATATGCACTTTTATTGTAAAACCAATAAACACTGTGGCTCATTGATATCAAAATAACCAAGTCCGTAAAACAAATAGCCTTACAGGTAACTTCAGATAACTTGTACATGGCTCGTCACATGTCATAAGTTCCACCCTACGCTTTTCACCCAATAGTAGACCATCAGGGTCTGGGTCTGGATGTTCATACGCATAATAGGTAAAAAATGCAGGATTGCTTTCTCATCCATAAACATGTATCTTTAGATGAAAGAAAGTTATAATCTGCTGACTAATATGGTAATATGAAACAAAAAAGCAATGTCCAAATAGCTAATACCATAACTTGCTGCATTCTTGTTCCTTATCAGTGACTCAAAATGATTGAAGCCAGAGATGGCCATGCAGCTAGCACTGAAACATCAGAAGGAGATCAACAATGGCAATTTCTTATAGGAAAGTTTTCCTTTAACAATGTGTTCAGGAATTCAAAAGGAAAAGAGAACTGAGAAGAGCATGCCACCTGACCAGTGTAGCAGTCATGTTGTGAGATTGCACGATCTACTTCATATGTTCAGAAACTTGCCAACTGTTGATTACTCTTGGGCTAGGTTTATGCTTTTCAGCTGGGTTGCATTGTGTACACGCATATGCGTTAACATGCATTTTTTCATGTGGTAATGTGCGTAGGGTTAGGCAGCCTATTCAGAACAAGTGGGCTGGCAACACACCTCAACATCCCAGAAAACAGACATGCTTCCTCTTGCAGTGCAACGCATGGAACTTGAATGCACAGCGCTGCAAAGCACGTCCAATTTCAAGGTGCATTGGGGTGCAATTCAGAATGAATCGCACCTCATCACACAAATGCAAGTAATGTGTGTTGCTGTACGTTGCAGTAATGTGTGCGCTTCAGCAACACAATAGTGTAAACCAATCCTTGTGAATATGAAACATAATGAAGGACTTGTGTTAAATACAACATCTATGATTAAAACATTTTTATAAAGAGGTAAATAATTTTCAATACATAGTATATTCCTTTTAAATTTAGCGGCGTAATGATGATCTTGTAATACACATCTTCCTGTCAGCATCAGTGATCACATCTACATTTTCTCCAGGAGGAGTAAGGAAACAAACAAAATGTATGGGAAGAAATAACAGACAAGGTGCAGTGCCACCTTGAGTTTAAAAGGAAAATGTTTCCATGGGTTTACATGAAACCTTACTACTATCAGGGATGGAAGAGAGGCATTGCATGTGCCTGAGCTATGGCTTTGTGCACCACATTATTTAGAACAAGATAAGTGTATGATTACATTGCAGGAGATTTATTTTACAAACATTTTACTCCATATCTAGTGTTTCAAGTCTTCAAATGCATAAAACAAGCATGATGCACATTACCATTTGTACGTCATCCCCATCAGAGTTTATAAAATATGGATTTTTTTTTTCGTTCAAAGATTTTTATTGTTTTGTCATTATGATATGTGAAGACAAATAAACAAGTTTGGTTGCACCCACATCAAGTGGCAATTGCAGTAAACAACACATACATTCTACATAGAAATTTAAATTATGAAAGAGAACAGTTGTCCGGGAGAAGCCCAATGAGGGTATACATTCTCAACATCAGGGGTAATTACCCATTAGTACGGACTTCGAGACAGGGTCACAGAGGAGTAGCCTGAGCTAGCTGGTTCAGAGGGAGGGATGCTCCAGGATAGGGGGGAGGGGAAGGAGAGGTTGGGGGAGAGGTGTGTGGAAGGTAGGCAAAAGGGGAAAGACAAGGTATAAGAGTGGAGGGGTAGAGATAGCCGGCCGCTTGCCCCAGCTCTAGATTCTCATATGGACAAGGAGTCCGCACCAAAAGAGGGAGGGAGGTATGACTCAATCCATGGCTCCCACAACTTCCTGAATGGCTCCCTGGCATCCCTTTGGATTGCAGTGAGTTTCTCAAAGAACATCACACATGATACTCTACGCTTGACTTAAGCAAAAGGTAAATAAGTCAGGGGATTTCCAAGCCTTCGCAATGGCCCGTTTGGCTTCTGTGAGAATGAATGTGATCAACCGGTGTTGACGTATCGTACACACCAGTGGTTGTTTATGTAACAGAGCTTCCAAAGGGTCCTTACGAAACATCTTGCCAGTAATTGTATATAACAGTTGGTAGACTCTGTACCAGAATCTCCCTACTTTAGGGCAGGACCACCAAATGTGGAGGACCGATCTCTCCACCCGGCAACCCCTGAAACAATTCGGAGAGTAAGATGGGATAGCTCTGGAGATCTGGAGCGGGACCAAATACCACCTAAATAATTTGTAATTGGCCTCAATCGCTTGGACATTCATTGAACTCCGAGAGGTTTTCCTCCATATCTGGGCCAAGTGTCAGGGGAGATCCCAGATCTTGTTTCCATCTGGAAGTGTAGGCGGGTGGGGAGGCATGTAATTTGTCTAATAAAAGGGTGTATAGAGCCGATATAGTCCCCGGACCTCGTGTTCCATAGTGTAATAGTCCTCAAAGGGGGTGAGGGGGGGGAAGGTTTCGTAAGGCCCCTAGGTGATCCAGCAAAAATGTTTGATTTGTAGGAGTTGGAAGACGTTTCTAGGGGAAAGGTGATGTTTAGCTTGGAGCGTCGCGAATGGTGCAATACCCTTCTCTGAACTATAAAATATGGATTTTAATAAATGTATATTATAACCATAGATTCCTACTTTAATATAATTCTTGTTTCATCTCTTGCACCCATAACATTTTAGAGGGAGATCCCAGTCACCATTACATGTTATCTTTAATTTGTCTTTCCATCCTGCTTTTCCCTTCATTCTTTCTTTCCTTCTTTCTTTTCTCTTTTTCTCTATTTTTCGAGTTCTTTCCACCCGGTTCAGGCTATCTCCCTCTTACTAATTTTTATTACCCCAATAACCCACACCCAACATGTTTCACCCTTTTATTCATGGTTTCATCAGGGGTCCTAGTGCATTGTGTATGAATTGTATTAATTACTGTGCACCTGAAAGTACTACAATGCCATTATAGAACTAAGAATAGAACATTTAAGTTCATCTATGTTTTATTCTATGTTCTATAAAGGCATTGTATTTCTAGCACTTTAATACAGCCTCATACCAGATACAGGGAACTACAAGTCCCAGTGGGACTGACTACTTGTAGTTCCCAATACAATGCCATTATAAAACATTTTAAGTTCAACTAATGGCAGGCAGTCATCTCAACTGTCTGACACTGACTGGTCTCAGTTCAGACAGTCAGAGGAGGAGGCTTAGTAGGAGGCTAAGGCTTTGAGGACAAACATTTAATTTTATAGAACTAACCCGGTTCCAGTCGGAGGCGCCCCGCCGCAGGTCTCTCCCTCTCTCTCTGTCTCTGATAATATACGGCGGCTGCTGCTTGCTGGGTCGGGTCCTCACAGCCAAGGCCCCCAGAGCTGACCTAGTATGTGCCTGATTGTAAATCTTTTTTTTTACTTCGGAGCCTGCATGTCACTGTCCAGCGGCCGGCGCCCCACTCCCATGTCTCGCCCGGGGCAGCCGCACCGCCAGCCCCCCGGTTGTTACGCCACTGGAACTTTGCTATGTCAGCACTATATAATTCAGTACAAATAGCAATAAAACTAAAATTGGTATGCTTTAATGAAAAGTTGCATTTGCATTGCTTTGCCTGGAAGGCCTGGTTCCTCTTCCTTATAGATTTCACAAGGCTGCTCCACCCTCCATGAAAATCATTATGATGCCATATGATGAATTCACAAGTACTTTCAATTTTATGTAGCAATATCCTGCCACTTTTTATATATGTAAATAAAGGTTTTATTTGTACTTGCACTTAATGATTGCATTACTTCAGTGTTAGCAATCAGAACCCTAGCATAGTATAAAAATGGTGGATTTTCCAGTAAAGCACTGCTCGTGTTTTATTGAGTTGGGTATTTTCCTGAACTAGGTTGCATAAGTAAATAAAAATGTAGTTCATTGACACTATTATTGCCACTATCTTTATAGGCTTAACTTAAAATGGCATTATTATTGAGTCATAAGTGAGTACACTATGTGATATTGAAGATTCTATGCTTACCCAAACTGGCGGTCTCAGCAGATGCTAGGAAGGTTAATGTAGCACAAAGTATGGGAGGGCAGGAGTCAATACTGATATGATTCAGTACAGTTGTGGTTAATCAATAAAACAGAATCTAGTCTAAATGAAATATTTGACTGAGTCAGCTGTGCCAGCTCATAAACATTACTTCACTGGGTTGTGTATAGTTTGCTCATATGCATAGATGAGAGCTTGAGAGGCTAACCATAAATTTGTCTGTGATTTTCATGTTTTACCACAACCACCTACAATTATTAGTATAAAATATGAATGATGTTTTGGAGCTATCGCCTTCTTTAGTTCAGCCACATCGGCAACAAATACATTTGAATTCAAATTAATATAATACTTAGTAAATTAGAAAGACTCTCATGGAGCATAATTACCCATTATGCCTATTAAAGTGTACGATGAGGCTGTTTAAAAAATCTTCTGCCCACCATATACCTGGGCGAATGCCGTTTTCACAGCACTACCACTTTTTCATGTATTTACATGCATTTTGGTGTATTTAGAAGTTCAAATCTATTCCAAGAAGCACCTGGCTTCTATTTTTTGAAAACACAGATAAACTGATCACAGAAAAAAGCATCTAGGATATTTGGGGTCAGAGCTGGTGATCACAAGAACTAGTCATTATTTGAGTATAAAGGTGTGTCCTGGAATTTGGGGCTCCCGCGCACTCCGTGGTGGATCCATGCATGTATGCAGGAACCTGGAGGCATACCAGAATTCAAGACAAATGTATTCTGTTACAACCACTGCTTTATTTACATATGGGGCTTGTTAGCCTCCTATGTGATAGCAGTACAGTTGAGTGTAAAAACTAAAATTAGAGTGACATATAAAAAGAAAAAAATGTAAAGTGAAAAAAAGTTTTTATAAAGTGAAAAAGCCCCCCCTGTATATGCACATAGAAGCGCAAACACGCATAGGGTGCATCTACGCCCAAAAACGAAAATTGCACCACGCATGTTACGTATCACTGTGAATGTCGGAGTGAGAGCAATAATTCCAGGGCCATCAGTCACTGTTAACACTAAACTGATGAGCAGTAAAAGCTATTAAAGTGTCGCCTATGGGAAATTTAGGGTATTGTAGTTTTATGCGGTTTCCCGGATGCATGTAATTTTAAGGCTTGACATGTTTGGTGTATATTTACCCGGCGTGACCCCATCTTTTATATTTTACCAAACAATTGGGTATTATATTCTGTTTCTGTGTGCAAAATTTCATTTTAGTGTGTTTTATCCTAAAAATACTGGTTTGATAAACATTTGCGCAAATACCGTGCAACATAACAAATTGCAACTACCATTTTTTTTATTCTACAGGGCCTCTGCTTTCAGAAAATATATAATTGTTGGGGGTTTTAAGCTGTTTCTAGCCAAAATTTCAGATTTTATCATGTGTGCGCAAACAGTAAGAACTTGCTCAGGACAGCAAGTGGTTAATATGTTTGTTTTCATTGTTTTGGCAAACTCTCCATTCGAAACTAGATCTCAATATATATATATATAGTTTGAACCATTCAGTAGCCATGGGCCATAACATAGAAGAGCTATATCAGGTAAATGTGAAGAGCACTGTCAGAATGCTTGTCAGGGATATAATCATCCCTAGCTGGCTGTGTACAGTCTAATAAATTCTGCCTCACGGGTAGTGGAGAGACAAAGACAGGTGTACTAAGCATCTTCATAGCTTGGAGCAAAGTGTCTCGTTCTTCTCAGAAAGGCCCCTTACGACCTCCAGATCCAAATATAATGATGGGTCAGATTTCTGAGATCTCAACCAGTGGAATTGACACCTCAAACTCAAGATGAAAATACAATTTCTATATTCAGAATCTAGAGTTGTCAACAAATAATATTATAGTGATAAGTAATAAGCCGCTGGTTTACATTGTTAACTCATTATAAAAAACTGAATTTTGGTTTGATATTCGCCATTTTTAGTGCATTATCCTTTATGATTTTGGCCTGAGGACTAATAATGCAAAATGTGTTTTAACTATTGTAATGACATGAAATCTCCCTTTTCTGTCAGCTTGTTTGCTTGGGATTGTATGTGTACAATGTGCCAAATAAAACAGCCCATGTAGTAGCTGGATACAAATATCCCAGGAAACTGCTACTGTATCTTAAAACTCAACTCCAGACATAAACTAATGCAGCTCTGTTTTCATGAATATTTTATTACATGTATTTTGTCATGTAAGCGGAACGGTGGAATTATTTGGACCATATTTCTTTAATGATCTAGAAAACACCTCTACTAACTAAAATACCAGCCAACGCTCAGCCAGTTAGACTGATTATGTAAACGAATGTCTCCTCGTTTCTGAAGCAATCCTTATTTTACTCACTCTAGAAAATGATGAAATTGACACTCCTTTTTTAGTCAGACAATTGTAATACCCTATGGACATATTAAGCAGCTGCATATGGTGTGTGTCAGTATGAGAGTTACAGCCAATGACAGGAAGTGCCATAGTCTTAGCATTTGTCAGCCTTTGTCGGTGTATCACTGGTATTCTGGGTGATTTTATTGTTTTTAAATGCATGATGGCATGAATCAACAGGTAACAGTGAACCTGCAGCTTTAAGCCTTTATGTGTTCACAAAATATCTTGGTGTCTTCTCTTCATATATCACAGTAGAAGTAATTAATTAGAGCCTACAGTGAGTTAAATGTGTGATGGTAGTGACCCATCCAAACACACTGTATGTCACCAAACCGTGACTATACGCAGTTTTGATCCAACACAAGGTTGGGAAAATACCACTATTACCCTTACCAGCATGGTCCACGACGACGACGACTCAACAAAATAAAAAATAAAACAAGAAAACATAAATGGAAATAATAATTAAAAAAAAAACAACGCCCACCATCCCATCAACATAACCTTTAGCCAATCAGGGCTCCCAAGGCACTGTGCGGTGCGCAGTGCCCTGTGGGGAGCTCGGCGGGCGAACAGCCCACCGAACACCCTGACAGTTCATGTCTTCACCAAACACACGAACTGCCGATGTTCGAGTCGAACTCATGCTCGTCTCGAGCATCGAGCCCATCCCTAATCAGGAACTGGGCAGCGAGTCATTACTCGCCGCCTGGCTTCCTTAATGGGACTTCTGGTATTGGTATTCGGTATCGGCGAGTACCGAAAAACAAATATAGGTGCATTGAAGTTCTTAAAGAACAGGGTGCTGCATTTCATTAAGACAGGTGACAGGTTAATATTTCTATGCTAGTATTGGAATATTACAAAAAGTTCTACCAGGACTCTAGTGCATTTTTACTTTTCTCATGGTACAGATGACACTTGTAGATTTTAGATAACACCTGCAGGTCAGATCCAGCATTAAAGGATTCTAAAAGAAGAACAATTTTAAGTCTCTACACACTAGCAAACCCAAACTGACCTTATTACACCATTCAGCCAGCAAGAGTATTCCACTCAGCTGGATGAGACACTGGTTAGAGCGTCCCAGGTTGCTAAGACTTGGGCGGGGAGATGTGCATCACATACACATCTTCTCGCCAGGCTCTTGGCAACCTGGGACATTCTGGCTATAAAGGGGCTGCAAACATTGTGAAGCAGAGTGACCATGCCGTGACCCAAAAAGATGCTGCCTGCAACAGCTTCATCATAGGGACAGCCCTGCTTGATGTGATACCATATCATTGGTGAAAACCAAGAAAATTCTATGAAAACCCAAGTGAACTTCAAAGCTAAATATGAGCTCAATTCACAAAGCCAATGGCTGAAAATCAAGACCATTTCCTTGTGTTAAAGCTTTGAGAATTGAGCCTTTTAAGAACTGGGACATCTGAAACTGAATGCAATAAATATTTGCAAGCCAGAGTCAGAATGTACTATTTTGTAAGTAGGGGTATTCAAAAAGCCTTACAGAGTCCTTTTCTGATTACCATCTCACCTTATTAACCATTACTCTAACACAGCCATAGAATAACTGATTTACACCATAACTACATAAAGAAGAATCACTAAGAAAAGCCATTTGCCAAGTTTCAAGGGCACCTAAACTCAAATTTGGAGTTGGTCTCCAAATTTGAAAACAATGTGTGCCAACATTTCCGGATAATAGTGCTTTCATGTAATGTTGTCTTTATGTTTAAAACATACTTAACAACTTCGCTGTACCAAGACATAGAGAGCCAAGAGAGTCTGCCTGTTAGATCAAATAAAAAGGAATGGTCCTGTCAGCCAGCTTAGTGAAGTGTTCCAGACACAACACTGACAGCTGGTCAGCACATACATAAATAAAAACACAATATTTTTGGTTGTGGAACATACAGACATAACAGAATGGACTCAGTGGTGACAGGAACAGATGCAGGATACTGCACCGGAGAGCATGGAGGAGATGGTGGAAACTTCCACTGAATGTTACACATAACTGGGACAGGTGTGAAGTGTTTACGCTGAAGTAGGAAGGCTACTCAAAGAGCGTGGTCATATTACCTATGACCCAAAATGACTCATGACTTATTGCTATGGTAACAATAAGCAAATTAGTTTTGATGGACATGGAACAGTTGGAAAATATCATATAGTAATTTTTTTCCAAACTGTTGTTGCATGGAGGATATTATAAAAGGCCTAATATTTCCAATTCTAATTATTAAGTGGATCTCCACTACTTTCCATATCAATCAGTAAATTGATATTTAAGGGAATGTTAAAAGACACATGTCATGAGGGAAATAAGTAGACTGTGAATGTGGCTATCCTTCTAAAAATTACCCTTCCAGGCCAGTCCAGAGGCAGTGAATTACCCCCCTCATTGGTGATCAGTGCGGTGGCAGTGATTTAAATTCCTGCATTGGTGATCAGTGCAGTGGCAGTGATTTAACATCCCGCATTGGTGGTCAGTGCAGTAAAATAACCCCCCAGCATTGGTGGTCAAGGCAGTGAATTAACCCCCCGGCATTGGTGGTCAGTGCAGTGGCAGTTAAATAACTCCCCACATTGGAAGTCAGTGCAGTGGCAGTTATTTTCACTGTCCGCATTGGTGGTCTGTGCAGTGACAATGAAATAGCTCCTCAGTATTGGAGATCAGTGCTGTGGCAGTGAATTGACTCCCCAGTATAGCTGATCAGTGCAGTGACAGTGAATGAACTTTCTGCATTGGTGGTCAGTGCAGTGACAGTGAAATACCCCCACGGCATTGATGGCCAGTGTAGTAGCAGTGTTGCAGTAAAATGTAACTCTCTTACCTGATTACATGCGGGAGGATGGGACTATTTCAGTGCCGCTGATACTCTACAAAGTATTCAGGTGGCAAATGCAGAGGGCCATGCACACAGAGCCAGTGGGCCCGATGCAGCCCACAGGCCATGTTTTGGGCCCCACTGGGTTAGTTAACTCTTTTTAATTGTTGTCTTTTTCACCATCTGGGAAATATCTCACTTCCTTTTTGTTTGACAGATGTGGAACAAGAGAGCAGTGAACCATGTCAGTCAGTCAAATTCCAGGTTCCTACAATGAGAAAGATTATTTCGAATAGGTTGTTATGGTTTGGTGTACTTTTTACATCACCATTTGCTCTTGGAACTCTGAATAAATAAGGGAGTTTCCATTTTATTGCCTAAACTGGAATAGCATTTGGTCCTTGATTGCTTGCAGTGCCTTCCATGGTTGCATTGTTTGCTGGATGAACTTTATAGATGTTAGGTGTAAAGGCACATATAATTTCAGTGATGTTTCAAAGGTGTCACTGTGAACTGTTTAACTGGTCAATGAAGGAACTTAATATAATTCCTGGAACTTTTTTCTACTCCTTGGAACCCTATATACATTTTAGCTTCTTTTTAGCAAAGTGTGGTCAATGAGACATTGGTTTAGCTATGAAATTGTCAGTAGTTAAACATTGGGAAATTCTGCGTGGTGCATAAAGGTTCTTAGAACTGAAAAAGAATCAGACTGCTTGCAGAATTCAGAGAAATAAGACCCTATACATTTATAGACCTGAAAAGAAGACACCTGATGTACATTCAGTATACCATCTGAACACTCCCCCAGATGCTCAGTCTGAAGCAGTTTGCCAGAGTGACAGAGTCCCTCAAAAGCCCCCCAACCCCAATTTACTCACCTTCATCGTGCTAGGTGAGTACTTACATAGTCTTATTACTCCATTGGAGTCCTCACAAAATACTTGGTTCTGCCATGCATGAAGAAGCATGTGACCTCCTACTAGGATTCAGTCCCCGAAATCTACAACAGATGTAGCTGGTGCAAGAAATGGGAGTGATTATGTGCAATTACCCATGGCAGAAATGGCTAATTTGCTTCCCCTTTTGTTAAGACAACGTAATGACCTCTTGTAAAAAAAACAGTACCAGCTAAAGAGATTTTGGGTCAGAAGCTTAATTAAGAAACAATACTCCAAGCTGATCTACATAATTGCTTGTTATTCACAGAACATGCATTGTATAACTGTCGGAAGCAGATGCTGTTCACATTGCGATATCTAATATGGCAATGTTGCATTGTAGCAGTGCCAGTACTCCCTATGCCTAGCCTCTGTTGCTCAATCACTTGTCTGTCAATGGAAAGTCTGAAAGGGCGCGACATTTCAAATAACCTACAGTCATAATTTAACTCTGCGGTATGACATTTGTATTTTATAGACATGTTTTCCAAGTTCTGGTAGTCAAGTGTCAAGTGCTTACCTTATCCACCTATCCAACATTCCTATGGCTTACCAATGTGATACAGAGTATAACTATTTCATATTTTTGAGAAATATAAACACTGTTACATGCTCCTTTGATCAGATCAAGTAACTTTATAATCAGAAAATCATACTTGATCATGAGCGTTTTGTTTTTTTTTGGCACTTTTGTGCTTTTTCAGGTGTTTTCAAGATTTTGGTTTACCCAATAGAAAGCTAGTTACTGGGAGGAGGAGACAGTTGTTAGATGAGAAATTGTGCAAAAAAAAAAAAGGGCATTATGTGCATTTTTCCAAATTGAAGGGCTACTGCACGGGCTATTCACAATAGTCTGTACAGCATCTGAAGGCAGCCGAGTGGTTCAATTGAGCCGAAGGCATATGCTTCGGCTCGACCAAGCCGAAGTGACAGCTGAGGCAGGGCAAACGGCCTGCCTAGGGCCAAACCGCAAATGACAGCTGGGCTCGCTTCGCCCAGTTATAATAACCTGGGGACGCTGATCTGTCATTAAACAATAACAACTCGGCGGAGCCGGCTGTGACATCACTGTCAGTTCCGCCCACGTGTTATTCATTGGCCGGGACCTGCTAGAAGACTCTAGCAGGTGCCGGACAATCGGAAACAGTTGAGTGGAGCTAGCTCTCACTGCTAGCTCCGCCCAATTGTTTTTCTTTTTAAAAAATGTTTAAAATATCTTTATTTTTTAATTTTACTATTTATTTACATTTTTAAAATATTGTTTAAACCTTTTTTTTTTTCTACTATTTTCACTGATTTTCTATCCTGCTCGGTACCACGGAGGTAGCGAGCAAAAAAGCAGAGCTGAATGCCGCTCAGAGGCATTCAGCTATTCACTCACTGTCGTTCGGCCCCTATGTGTATACGGGCGAACGGCAGTGAGCTTCCGCTCAGCTGATCCAGATGTTGGATCGGCTGAGTCGAAGTCCCTCTGCACTTCAGCCCAGCGTTCGGCTGACCTAAGGCCATCCATACTGAGCCATACTGACCAGCCAAACTGAGCCGGAGTGAATAGCCAAACGTCGTTCACTTCGGCTCGGTTATTCACTCGGCTGCCTTCGGCAGCTTAGTGAATTGCCCTATAAGTCACCAAAACATCTGATTCCACCTGAAAATAAACTCACAAGTACAAGTGAGGAGCCACACAATGGGCACTATTGAATAATGTGATTCTTCCTGTTGAGCGTTGTCATGCTTCGGGAAACATACAACAAAAACACTCAGGTGTGAAAGGGGGCTTAAGCAGAGTGGTTGTGGCAAGCTGAATATACAGTTAAACTTTTGCTTATATTTGCCAGTGATTAGTATAATGCCATAAGTATATAGAAATCTTTGCTGACAAATATAAACATGCTTTACTAGTCTTTTGTATAAATCATTTTTTCTGAAGTTCATAGAAGCACAGAATGAACTAGACATATGTAATATGATCTGGGAGGTTTCTCTATCTAACATTTTCTATAGGCTGGTCTGACTAGGTCACTATCTTCTTTCTATAAATGGCAATGTCTTTGTGTAGCCTCCACTTCTCTACCCCAAAGTTCTTTTATATTGTATTACTGCTGGTGGTAAGGTTATGTGGCTATCAGCCCAGTGAATGGCAGGTATGGAGATCTGTGTAAACGGTAGAAATTGAACCATTTAGTAGGAACACATCTGCAACCCACTCTTACATCATTAGCTATTAGCTCACACTAAAGTCAATGTTGTTTTGATTCAGCATTCTAATGAAAGGGTTTTTATAATTTGCATTCACAACTTTTTTAAGGGTGGTGTGAAGTGGTGTACAGCAACTTCTTTCTTTTTGCAATTTATACTGTAGCAAAAATATCATATCTTAAGGGGGGATTGAACCCATTCTCAAACTGATTATAATCTGGATAATCCACCCTTGCTGGACCTGGACAATGCACCCCTGCTGCCTTCATAAAAAATAAAACACACCACTCTACAATATTGCTGGACATATGGAGGCTTCAAAGGACTCACAGTACTGCAGATAATCAGGGGTCAATGGAATCTAACCCATACAGGGCAATATATTTTATGGGTACCAACCCTCCCCATTTTCCTGGGACAGTCCCTGATTTTAGGAGGCTGTCTCCACCTGAAAAGTGTTTGTGATTGTGTCCCCATTTGAAATATGACATCCTCATTTACAATATGGTATCCCTGGCCCCAGAGCGCTGTGTACTAATCTGCATAGGAAGTTGCTTTTTATTGGATGGCTGGAGGAGGGGGAGGGAGGGGAAGAGAGTGTGCATTATCGCCTGGCTTTCATGATGTCAGTGTCTGCTTGTAATAGCATTGCAGATATTAGATGATCCACTCCCCCTATCCCCAGCTTGTCCAGACGACGTGAGCTATCGGTAAGAAAGAAGAGAAGATGCCCCCTTGTTTCTTATGTTTACATACCCAAAACCTTTAAAGTTTTCTTACCATTTTGCCCACAGCCAATGAAGTAGGTCTTCCTAGGCTCATTGTTGACATCCCTTTTCTTGATCTTACATCTGCCCCTATGCAGTTCAGCTCCATAGGCTTACTGGGCTTGGTAGGGAGATATGAGCTGATAGGAATGTGAACAATTCTGCAGGCCTTGGAGAGAGATCTAGGTCAGTATAGCGGTTTGTGGGTAAGCAGGGGGGCTAAAAGGGTAAGGAAACTTTGTGGGAAGTTCCCTTGCTATTTCTAAAATAACTGTTTTGCTATATTCACTAAGACCCTTATTTAATAAGGCAAATGAACAGTGTACACAGCTGTACATGCAAATATTTTAATTGTGGCCAAGGACTTATTGCAAAATTAGGGGATAATATTTAAGTTCAGTAGCTTTGGAAGTAAAACACATCTAGGTAGAGCTTAGCATTGACCTTCTCTGTCACAGTATGGTCATTATTGGGTTCAGCTGTTTGAACCACGTTTGTTTGCCCTGTTTGTATCTAGGCCAACAACTCTTATTACTTATTGCTTTTTTCTAACTGATGGCAGCCAGCAGTACTTGAAGAGGGTGGACAGATGATGGTACGATACTTCTCTATTGGTATTTACACACTTCAGGGTTCAAGAATGTTTGTGTATTTAAAAGTTGCTGACCTAGAATGCCTAAAGGGGAAAAGCAAGTTTACAAACATTTAAACATGTTTTATAATATACACTGCATATATATTGTATATATACACACAGTCATGTGAAAAAGAAAGTACGTATCAGGAAATAATACAAATCATCTGGTCCTTAGCAGGTCTTATAATTAGGTAAATATATTCAGAGGTCATAATTTATTTTACAAACATAAAGCCAAAATGGAGAAGCCACGTGTGAAAAACTAAGTTCATGATTCAATAGCTTGCAGAACCACCTTTAGCAGCAATAACTTGAAGTAATTGTTTTCTGTATGACTTCATCAGTCTCTTACATTATTGTGGGGGAATTTGGCCCACTCTTCTTTACAACATTGCCTCAGTTTGTTGAGGTCTGTGGGCATCTGTTTATGTGCAGCTCTCTTAAGGTCTCACCCAACTTTTCAATCGGGTTGAGGTCTGGACTTTGACTGGGCCATTGGAACACCTTAATTCTTTCAGCCATTCTGTTGTAGATTTGCCCAGAAAGCGATTGTCGTTTGAATGACAACTATCAATAAAATGGATTTTGCACTAACATGGGATCTTGATGCTGGTGGCATCTATATTGTTGTTCTGTTGTGAGCAGCGCCATCCGCAGTCATTACGAGCACCCGTTACTTTTGGTATATCTGGTAAGAAGTGCATAGGGTTGCCACCTTTTCTTCCAGCGAAACCCGAACACTCTAGCGACGCATGGAAATGTTTTTGGGAGAATGAGTTGTGGCTTATTCATATGTAAATAGCATCACCCATTCATATGTAAATATCACAGTCGAGACTATTTTCAGTGGGGGGCCAGTAGCCCCTATCTTAATTCTGGTTGCCCCTGTCTGCCTGACATCATGTGTCCGGGTTTCAGCTGCCATAAAACCGGACACAGCATTCAAAACCCGAACTGTCCGGATGAATCCTGGACAGGTGGCAACCCTAGAAGTGCAGCAAGGTATATGGGTACTGATTTTTACACTTGCATCTTATCTACAGAATGTATATCTGGGGACCTGTGGCATACTGGCAAGTTGTGATTAACTCCAATGTCATTTATTTACAAAATACATGGTGTATACTTTACAAAAAAATTGCCGCGAAGCGCTATAGTGTTCGGGTTTGGCTTGAAGAAAAGGTGGCAACCCTACACAGGAGTTGCATAGAAAATGGATCACTCATACTGGAGTGGATAAGGACAGGAGGCAGTGGGGAGCTGCGATGCTTTAGCAGGATTGTAAAGGAATCAGCAGAGATTGGTAATGTTGAAGCCGAATAAAAAAGCAGGCAGCATGAAGCTTCTGAATTCTGAACAGTATTAATGAGCATGGTGATGGGATAAGCAAAGTAATGATGTCAGACATAAAACAGCATGAGCTGCAAAGGAATGATACCAAGGTAGATTATCAGGACTTTAATAAGGCAGCAGTTGACAATTAAAAGGCCTACTTTAAAACTTACAGCATGTTATTCAGGTCTGCTTTACTGCCACAACTCAACACAAGGCCCAACTCAGCAGCAAGGGGAGATGATTTTTAACTATTTATTTTCTAGGTTCAGCATCCAGTGACAACAGCATCTTTGGCAGACAATTATAATTTCTTGGAGCAGGATCCTATCCAGGAGCTGTCTAAGCAGGAAGGAGACTTGGGAAGGTGATGGCCATCAGCAGCTTGGTCAGACAGGTAGCGCAGGGGATAATGCAAAGCTGTGAAATGCACATTTAGAGGAGGTCATAAGGAACAGAGGAGGACCAGGGCTGCTTCTCCTTCTGTAAGGCCCATCTCTAATGCACTGTATATTCAATTAGTTACTGAACAGCATACCCAAGAACAAAAAATGTGTATTTGAGATTGCAGCTTACCATTTCTTAGAATTGATGGCTGAAATACAGCAATGTGGCAACCTAAACAGCACATAACATTCAGGCTCCATTCACATTTCTGTGTTGTGTTAATCGAATGCTATGCATTACAGTGTATTACATTGCCATTTATCTGACTGGCCCCCAACGCATCTCCCAGTACTGCATGCACTACTTTTATTCCAGTATAACACACAGTATTGCGGCCAGGAGCTGCTTGATGGTAAGTGGGTGAGGAGCCCACTTACACTAGTGGTCAGTGGAAAGAGTGTATTGGTGTTGATTAGGAAGAAATGTTAAATTCAATGGACTTGTGTGTTACTTAACCTACATAATGTCCCTTACATGTGGTTCTCCCACGCTCATGATTCAAACCAGCCGAAAATCGTACGATTCTCGGCTGGTTTTCGAACATGCTGGAAATACAAAAGTCGTGCGACCGTACAGTAGAAACGGTCGAACGCCTTCCACACACTGCACGATTATCGTACGATCGCAGGATTTTCCACGATTATCGTACGATGTATGGGCACCTTTACATTGATGCCAGGACCCTGCAGGCTTCATCAGTTCATTATCATTATCGTAGTTGATCAAAGCTGATCTAAAGATATTTTCTGTGATAGCCCAGAAGCTCCAATCACTTACTTTAAATAATCTCATTCTGTTAGCAGACATTTTAGATAAAGTATATTCTACTGTACATTTATGATATAATATAAATCTCTTCTTTATATATTGTTATTGAGACTGGGTTTTTGCTAACTTTGCAATATTGAACTCACTATGAACCCAGTGAGTGTCAGGAGCCAAACAAAGAGAATGTGCTTGTAAGATTTAGATGCTGTGTTTAATTGGCATGAGGCGTGAAAGGCCTGCAATCCACACAGACATTCCCAGCATTCCATATCTGGCACATTGGGACTTTGCTTGGTTCCAGATATGAGCTCCTATTTTAGAATGTGCTCATTATTGGAATGCTTAGGAAACAGCTGGCATGAATCATTAACATATCACAACACAAACGGTTTGTCTTTTGCTTCGTATTGCTGTAAATGTGTTGCACTTAGTTCACGGCGGCTGGCATAATCTATTTAGGATAGAGTATTGTATAGGAAATTAAAAGTTCACCTTTCCTGAGAGACATAGGGGCTGCCATTGCTAAACAGCTATTTGCCTGGCTATTATTGTAACCCTCTGGCTTTAGTATTCTCTGACCTGGAACGAGTATGCAGATTGGGAAAATCAGAGAAATCAGGTCTAGGTTAGTAAGGCCCGGTTCACACCTGGGCGTTTTGTAGCGCGTTCCTACGCTCTGCAAAACGCTCAAACACCGAAATCCCATTATTTCCTATGGGTATGGTTCACACCTGGGTGTATTACAGGCGGTATGAACGCGCTACAAAAAACGTCCTACGCCCAAAGAAGTACAGGAGCTTCTTTGGGGCGTTTTTGTCACACGTTTCCATTGGGATACAGCCAAGTAGCCCTCGGAAACACGCGTTTGTCGCGTGTTTTTTTTACCGCGAATCGCACGACAAACGCGCATATTCGATACGCCAAGGTGTGAACCCAGCCTAAAGCTAAGCAGCATTAGCATCATTGATGTTGCTCTCCTGACAAGTTCCCTTTAATTAAATTGCAAAGCTTAGATTTACATGGTAATGCTGAACCTACAAGATGCCCTTTGGAAAAAATTTGGAGTGAATCATGGCAATTATGTCATCACTGCAGTAAAAGAATCCTAATAAATAAGAAGCTTCTCTAACACCAGCCATGATAATCCGCTTCATGATGTCACCATCTTTTGATCTAAATCTATAGGGTGGGTGAATTAAAAGCACCATGGTGGTTAAAATTATATGCTTTGAAGGCATGACATCCAGAGACATCATTTTTCATTTAAAGGGAAAATCTGTCTTGTGCCATCTTTTTTAAAATAAGGACGTTTTAAAACTGTAAAACGTGTTGATAATGAGTTGAAGCTATACGGGGCATAGACACCAGTGGTTATCTGAAGCCCTGGCGCAATAGATACACTTTTATATCTGACAACCTATCTCAAACAGTGTTTTTAGTATGACAATCACCCCCACATCATGTGACAGTGTTTAGGTCTACCGATTGGCTGCTAGGTGGGGCGCTGCATCATGGGAGGAGGTCACATGCTTCCACATAGCCAAAAGCAGCAGGTATTTTGCAGTGTAGACCACAGGAAGAGTGGAGTGAAAGTGCTGGAGAGGTGATAACAACATGGTAGGTAGGTGGGCTTTACACAGACCCTGCCACAGGCATGGTCTCTTTAAGCTGTCTACTGCCGCCCACACACCGTAAACTTATTGCCATACAAGCAATTATGCCTATGTGTACATACGTAGATTGCAGGATGTAAAAGAGATGACTAATGTTCTGATCATTAAACATCAGAATGATATCATGCCAGTTTCCTGCTGTTCAAATTGCCTGGGAAATTTGGCAAACAAAAATGTCAATTGCACAGTTTCATAGAATGAAAAACGAATACAGAATTATTATAAATTACACCAGGATTATAAAGAACTTAGCATACTCAAAATAAAACAAAAACGTAAATCTTAAATTCAATATATGTCAATCAGGTTCATATTACTTACTGCAAGACTCAAGTAAACTAATCATGATAGAAGCATGGGGCTGCCATGGCTGACTTTCTGAAATGCTAGTTGCTTGGCTCTTATGCTAACCTGTGGCTTCAATACGTTCACTGACCCAGAACAAGTATATGGATTAGTAAGTCAGTAGCCTTTATCTGCATACTTGTTCCAGGTGAATAAATCAGAGTATTGAACCTTGAAGGCCATATGACAGCCAGGAAAGATTTGCAGTAAAGAGATCAGCAATGGCAGCCTCTGTGTTTTTTCTTATGGCAAGTTTATTCTAAATAACTCAAAATCTGTTACTATGAATTTAATACAACATCTCTATTGTACTGTTCCAAAGATTCACCACCAGCCCTGTTCATTACACATTGCCAAAGATTTGCAAGTACCTCTGCCAGACAATACAGCATAGGTCCTCAACTGCAGCAGTAGCACAGCTTTGTAAATAGCACACCCAAGCCTACTGATTGGACTGTGAAGGAGCAGCAGAGCTTGATTACCTCCTGGTGCTGACCGTCCCTTCTGGTCTGCTGTGAAGAGGTTATAGGAGGATAATAACAAGGAAAAGTCAGGTGCTTACACTAAATGCACTTCAAAAGATTGTTAATGATTTGAAATGAGTTACTACCTGTTTATCTACCTGGGGTTTTGTTTTAATGCAAATATGTTGAGAAAGCAGTGAGTATGGAATATCAACCCTAAATGATTTCAGAAACAAGGAGCATGAGAATGAGGTCACAGCAGTCACAACAGCAACCAGCCCGACACCACAACTTTAAGGCCTTGTTCACACCGAAAGCGTGTGCGTTCCAGAGCGGTAGCTGACAGCGTTCTGTTCCACTGCAAACACAAAAAATAGGGCTTGCTCTATTTTTTGCTTTTGCAGTGGGATGCTGGCAAAGTTTTGCCACGCGTCTGATCGCACTGCGGGAGCGGGGGGGAGTGGAAGCGGTGCCATTGAATTCATTGCACCGCCACACCCCAAAACGTGGGGGGAAGCTTCCCAGCGATCGCAGTGTGTTCCAGCAACTACCGCTTTGGAACGCACACGCTTTTGGTATGAACAAGCCCTTAAACACTGGCCCCATAAAACAGCTCTGGTCCTCCACTTATATGCTGCAGTTATTAGTCAGTCGCCACAGAAACAATACTATGAGTGTTCAGGTGGTTAGTAACTGATGGCTAAAAGGTGGATGAATCATGCACTTCCAACCACGTGGCAACAGCTTGGCGAAGACCCTTTTCTGTTACAAAATAACTATGTCCCTGTTTACAAAGTCAGGTTCATAAAGACGTGGTTTGACCGGTTTCTTGTGCAGGAACACAAGTCTCCTGCAAAGAGTGCTTTTCACAATCCTATTAAACACCTTTTGGATGGACTGGAAAGCCAGTTGTGAACCAAGTCTTCCAGTCCAATATTAGCATACATGACCTTACAAATACTCTTTTTGCCTCAATGATCACCAATTACCGTAGACACAATCCGAAATCTAGTGGAATGCCTTCCCAGAAGGGTAAGGCCAACTCCAGATTATTACCCATAGTTTTGGAATCGGATGTCCATTAAGTTTATATAGGTTTGATTGTCAGGTTCCCACAAAATATATACTGTATAACTGAAGTAGCAGCCAATTCTAATATCAACTCTAGCAATCATTTCCATTTCCTGTTTAAAATTAACTTTCTGGAGAGCTAAAAGTAAATCTCTATGAAACCCAACATTTCAATCACATCTGCAGGTAATTTTTGTAACAGTCACGGTCAAAGTGCATGCATCTATAATCAGAAAGAGACTGCACCAATTTAACATGTATGGAAGGTGTCTCAGGAAAAGGTGCTAGCTGTCCAAAAACAGCATTAGAGCAAAACTAGTTTTCTATTGAACATACTGTATACTGAAGGCAAAGACAATGCCACCTGTAACAATGTACTGTGGTGTGATGAATCGATTGATTGGCCACAGTAACAGGCAAGTTTTGCGCAAAACTGAAGACAACATTTCAGGTGAAGAACCTCATACCAAATGTGAAGCATGGTAGTTTACATGTTATGGTTTGGGGTTGCTCTACTGCTTCAGGCCTGGGTAGCTTGCAGTTATTGAGTCAACTATGAGTTCTGCATCATATCAAAGTGTGCTTGATAAGAAAGTAAGGGCATCTGCAAAAGTGGAGTTTGAAGAGGAAAGAGATCTTTCAAAATGTTACGGATTCAAAGCACACCAAGGAAAGAAGAAATGGAGGGTTACGGATTAGCCTAATCAAAGCCTTGATTTAAATACCATTAAAGGAGAACTATGAGGCAAGTGAAAATCACTCATCCTCATAGTTCGAGCTGGCGTGTGACAATGAAACAGTCACGTCGGCTCAATAGATCGTGAAGTGAGCGAACACATACCGGCGCTCGCTCACTTCTCTATCATCTCCCTGCAGGGATTCCCCGCTCCTCACGTGCTGACTGGAGGAACGGACAGGGGAAGCAGCGGGCACAGCTGGCTCTGTCTCTAGATAGGCAGAGCCAGCTGTCACTCATCGAGATCCGTCCCGGCTGCGGCGATCTCAGTATATCACGAGCTGTAGCTCGTGATATAATGAGCTTTGGGTCACGGGAGGACGCGAGTATATGTCCTCCCGTGACCCTTAAGAGAACTATGAGGAACATACTTACCCCAAAGTTCTCTTTTAAATGTTGTGGGAGGGTTTGAAACAGGCAGCTCATGCAAAGAAACCCAGAAAAATCTTTAAAAAACTTCAGAAGTTATTTCTGCTAATGGGGGCAACACCAGCTTTTAGGGCCAAGAGTGCACTTACTTTTTCCACAGTACACCATTTCACCTACTGATATTTTTTTTGAATAAATAATTAAAAAGGGAAAATGTTCTTGGGTTGTTATTGAAGTATTTTACCGTTATCTGTAGGCACTATTTGAAGATCTAATGTTGAGTGGTCTGAAATTTCACCTCATGGGTAAGTCCTTAGCCAGTTATGGAATGCGAATGGAAAGCTGGATGCCAGTTTTTATTTCTCCAGCAGTTCAAATGGGAGAAAGGCTACAGCCACCCAGACTCACCAACTCCTTTCCAGCTTCACAGTGCAGAGAGCCTTTAAACCGAATGCCACGACACTTTGTGCGACAAAACTGTAGCTGGTTAGCAGACTTTGACTTTTGTTCTCCCAAGAGAGCCACAAGTTCCCTGCCAGGTTCGGCCTTAACTGGCAGGACAGTTTCGGGCCCAACACTGGGCCTCTATCCCTGGTCACCTGCAAGCTTTTTCCTGGGCTGCAGGCCTGGTCAGGCTACACAACACAACACACACCATCCCCTAGGCAGATACACTCACATAGTAAATCATTTTGTCATTCACAGCCATAGGAAAATTAGAATTTGCTTGTGGCATTATGTCCCATATAACTTTCTAATTAAACATACAATTAGAAACATACAACAAAACATTCAAAACTACATTTACCAAAGCCTCTTAGAATCTAGAATGCAGGTAACGAATGACTCATTGGTAGTTATGCAGCCAAATGTCTCTGAGGGTTACATATGTATTATGCTATTTGATCCCGAGGGCAGGGCTGATTTTTGCTGTGAAATAATCCTAATAAACAAAGAATTGCATCAATCAGTATATATCAACATTACTCAAATATTTCTACATTCAGGAAGGAGCATTTACAATCTGTTATTATCATATGGCGTAGGATGTTTTTGCAGCCATCAATCCCCTGTTGCTCAATACCACTCTGAATTGTGATCCAGTGTGCCAGGTGATGTGCAGTTTTATTTCCTTGTCTTCTAAATCAGCTTGTACCGGTTAGCCCCAACATTTAGCCATGTGCCATTACATGTTTATGACTTCTAATTCACTAATAAGATTTCATTTTTAAGCATGTATATAAAACAAGATATAAGTAAGCCCTTCCGTTTAAAGATACCCAGGTTCAGCAGGATGATACTCAGATCTGACCCATGGGATCACATACAACAATTTGTAGAACTATTAATATAATTGTACTAGAAAACCACCTATACACATTTTACATTACTGAGATCAAGATCTGAATCATCATTGTATAGACCACACTATATCACACGTTGGCACAAGTTTAATCTGGAGTAATTGACTTTTTTTTTTACTGATTATTATCCCAATGACCAAAGTTTGCGAGGCTAACAGAGTACAAAAATGTACATACGGACATTATAAAGATGTGTATAGGATCCAGCATTTGTATAATTGCAGATTTTTATTAATATGATTTTTGTGGTAGAATAGTTACAGTTCAGATGAGCATATTCCACTTTTACAAAGTTTGTATTTCTATAAAGTGATTTAATTCCACAATGGGGAACAGTGTCCTGAGGCATACAGCATACAATAGGAAATACATACAATAGTAAATACAAAAGGACATATATTCAATTACATATAACATGGCCAAAACTTTGTTTTATTTTTGGATAGAGTTAAAGTTTAAAAGCTGTCGGTATATTTTTGCTATGTCCCGTGGGTGAAACTTTCCTTCACTTCCTGTTCCAAAGACAACAGGAAGTGAGAGAAATTTAATGCAAGGGGAAATCCTACCACATTTATCCAACCAACCAGATTTTATCCAAAATAAAAACATAAAAAAGTTTTGCATTTATGTACACATTAAAAGTAATTTTTTGGGTTTATAAAACAAGTTTGTATATATTGAATTAACATGTATTTAACTTTGAAATAGTTGAGATATACAACAATTGTTGGACTTAAATGCTAAACGTCCCAATTAAGAAAATTCTCTGCCCTTTGCTTTTTAACTACCACACGCATATTCTTATAGGATATGAGCACTTAAGGTATTTAACAAGTTTGGAAGCAAAAAGATTTTTCATTGCAAGAGGAACGACAGCATATGAATGTTATAGTGCATAATACTTCTACATTACTAGATATCATGAATGCCTCAGATTAATATGTATTAAAGTGAACCTGTGACGATAGCAATTGGGAAACTGCCACTGCTGGTTGCTTTTAAAGGTACAGGCTCCAGGGTTTTCATCTTCATACTGGCTTCCATACCTAGTCAATCTTCAACCTAAAACAGGATGCACCCAGTGAAATCTGAACTACTGTATTACAGCCAATAACCTGTATTACTGATCCAGGTTATTGGCTCATTAGGTAGCATGGCCATAGTTTGTATTAGTTCTGCATGCTGGGTATCTAAAAATAGGTCAGAAATGGCTGATCCCTATTTCTGTCATTAAAAAGTGTACTTTAACTGTAAAATTAGGTGAGCAACATTTCCATATAATGGAGCACAAAGCCCATTTGGAAAACTAAAGCTTTGTCAGAGAGAAAACAGTAATAAAATAGATGATTAAATGAAACATAAATGAATATAAAATAGTTATATGGCAATAAAATTGACTACACTCTTAGTGATATTGACAAAAAAAATAAAGAAAAACATGCAACAGGAATACCAAGTAAATAGAAATGTTCAACTTTATTAATTCATCAATATGTTTATTAACATTTATAGGCTCTGTATGTATAAAAGATATGTTTCATACAAAGTGTACTTCAAATGCATAAGGGGCACTAACCCAGATCAACCACTCAGGATACTTCTTTCACCGATAGTCCTACAGAAAGCAATGTAATTATCTCTTGTTTACATATCAGGTACTGATTCATTCATGTGCTTATATGCATTATTGTTTGGTCTCTCTATGGAGTTGCATATCAATATTGGAGTTGCTGAGCAGTGCAAACATACCTGACTAAAGTACGTGCAAAGGGTTAGAAACTAATTCCTCAAACAGGTCAACAGATTATTATATACACTGCTGTATAAATTTTAGTAGTTATAGTTTAGTCCATCTGATATTAAGAGTACTTGTCAAGAACAAAGGAGGTGCCTAGTGCAAGTTCCAGTACTGCTCTCCTTATCCTTGTTCAATACCCAATGATTCAATGTCCCAAACCAAATACACATCCAACAGACCTTTTAACATGCATACCCTTTTTGGGTTAGTAAGTACTAAAAATATGAGCTTGTGCCTTCAAAAAGGTCAGCAATGGCGGCTTTCATATTTGTATTCTGACTGGTTCACTTTAAAATGCAAAGATTAAATAGGTGTTATTTTTAATAAAAATAAAAAAAAAATAAACAAAATAAACAAATATGCAGCACAGAGAAATGTTCTGATGTAAGGAAATGTATAACTTTACATTAAATGTACTTAAAAGCCAACACTGCCTCTTGCAAGAGAATAACCAAGTTTGTTGCGGTTCCCAATGAAGGATGTCAAGCCAACATATGTCTCAATTGAAAGAGGCTGGTTTAGAATTAGGGCTCCATTGGCTCGGCCTGGCACAGGGTTTGTCTTGTGTGCTTCTTGTACAGCTTTTATCAGCTGTTCGGAAAAGCTAGACAGCTGCAGAGAAAAGGAAAAGAGTGATTAAGAATCTCAAAGTTGCAATATCATGAGCGATAAAAAAAACTAAAAATTATGTGTTTTTTACTGCAGAAGTCAGATTCCCTAAATTTACACATATGGCGCGTCCAGAAACTGATCGATCTAGCAACATCAGAATAGGAAATACAAGAAATCAGACCTGCAATCAAATGCTTTAAATGAACCTATCGACCCAAAATGCTACTTAAATCTTTGTCTGATTATGTATTTATGGCCACCAGCGGAATGAGGTGAATAGTTAGTAAATGATTATGACATTGTGCTAAGTGGGCCTACTCCATTTTTAAGCTGTGGGTTGGAGGGTACAAACGCCAGCTTTGCTTTTATTGCACTGTATTATCTATTAGAGTCTGTAATTTGGCACACATAAGGGAATGCATTCTACAATTTAAAGAAAAACTCTAGGAAAATATAAAAAAAAACTTACCCTTGTAGTGGGGCTACCCCCACACTGCAAGGGTTAAGTGCTCTTTTTGTTTAAGGGGCTCAAATAAAGCTGTTTTACTTACCTGATCCCCACTCCCGCAGCACTATGGAATGTCCCTCGGCATCCTCACGCCTAATGCAGGTAAACAGACCTGAATAAGAGGTGAAGATGCCATGGTCTTTAGACCTCCAGAGCCCAGGGGAGAAGAGGCTGTGGGGACCGATCTAGAAGTCCAGAGGGAGCCGAGATCAGGTATGCAATTCTGCTTTATTCCAATCCCTAGTAGAAACAAAATGATAGCACTGAACGTTCTCCTAGTAGCCAATCCATAAATCACGTAATGCCTATATAATGCAGTTGAACTGTTACTGTGTATGTGGCTAGAAGTGGGGCTGGTCATACACCAGTAGATTCTTGAATGTAAAAATTTGTCTTCGGAACGTTCATTAGATTTTTTAATAGTTAATGGCATCAAAATTGATAATCCTTTTCTATCGTAGTGAAGAAAAAAAAATCAATGGAGGAAGCAGCTGGAAATGTTTTTCTCCAACATATGAATTTCTAACAGTCAACGGGGTCGAAGTTCCATTAATTTCAAAACCAAATGTTAAAACCAAACAAAATGACAAACAACATTCTACAAGTCTCTGATGCCATTATCGAATGTTCTATGAGATTGTTTGTATCAATATTCCTGGAAAACTACCAGTGTAAGGCCAGCTTAACTTGAACTGTATGTAAACCCCATGACTAAAATTAGGGATGCACCGATACCGATACTAGTATCGGTATCAGTGCCGATACCAGTATCGGTATCAGTGCCGATACCGAGTATTTGGGCGAGTACTCGTACTCGCCCAAATGCTCTGATGCCTAGCACGAGTACTTCCTGTATCAGGAAGCCGGGCAGCGCGTCATTACACGCTGCCCGGTTTCCCTATTGGCTGGGAAGTGGCTCCATGGTCTCTCGTCACTCGTGATGAGAGAGCATGGAGCCGACTTCCCGGCCAATCAGGAAGCCTTGCAGCGTGTAATGACGCACTGCCCGGATTCCTGATTGGCCGGGAAGCTGGCAAATCAGGAAGCCGGGCGCCGTGTAATGACGCATCGCCCGGCATTCTGTTTGTTTAATGACGCATCGCCCGGCATTCATTTCATGACGAGGGAGCATGGAGCCGGCCTTCCGGCCAATCAGAAAGCAGGGTGTTGCGTCATTACATGGCGCCCAGCTTCCCGATTGGCCAGCCAGATGGCTCCGTCTGGATAACGGAGGAAGGCCGCGTTCTGGCTGGAGAGGCCCCGGGGGTGACAGGCTGGACATACCAAGGTAAGAGGGGACAGACTTTCTTGTTAATCGGGAAGCCGGGTGGCGAGTCTTTACACGCTGCCCGACTTATCAGGAAGCCAGGTGGCGAGTCATTACTTCCTGAATGGGACTTCCGGTACTCGGTAATTGGTATCGGCGAGTACCGAAAACAAATTATCGGAACTCGTACTCGGTACCAAAATACCGGTATCGGTGCATCCCTAACTAAAATATTATCTAAAGTATCACTTTAGTATCAACTAAAATTGTCAATATAAATATTTCTAAATATGTATCTATTTAACTGAATATAATTTATAAATATTTAAATCTGCGGCTTTCTTTAGAATAATACCTGATGTTTCTGCTATAAAGTTCCTTGTGCAGGTACTTCTTTTTATAGGGTGACCACGCCTATTACAGTCTCCAATTTGTGCTCCTACATTGTCACCCTGTCACACAGGTTTCCAATTGAGACTACAAATGGCAGGTTCAGCACACATAATGAAGGCATGGTCCATGGCTGTCACCATTGACAAACCTGCCCTCAGAAATGGCTGGGAGTGCATGCATGTATACAGGAAGTGGCTGCAGGAAAACAGCAGCAACAAAGATGATGCAACAAAGGGTGCAAAGGGTGAATACAAGCATTTGATAGGAAACATGGCAATTGTTTATGATACATGGTGCTTTAGCAAACTAAATACACTTCAGTTAGGGCTTATTTGGGGTTAGTTAGTAGAAAAAGAGGTAATACACATTTCCATGAAGCCTAAAAAACACCCAAACATTAATTTTATCATCACTTCATATTAATCTATATATGCAGTTTTACTTAACATAATTATTAGAGGCTCAAGTAGCAGTTAAACTGGAAAACCTGAGACAAAGAATAGAGAAAGGCGGCTTTGCTGTACATAGAACATAAATGAATACAATAGTAGGAAAGTAGTGAATATGCCTAGGCATCATTGTATAATTTACCCAGGGAGAGCTGTGCCACCTCATAATGCCTTAGGCTACTACTGTGCAATGTAGCACATGCCTGGAATATGATTATTTCCATAGGTAAAGCTGTGTACTCTTTGCCCTCTACCTATACTAAATGAAGTTTCGTAAGTGATAACTTATTTTATGCACACTGTAATAAAGACCAATCCCTAATATGATACAGAACATAAATACAGGTCTCGGAGAGTAGATTATTTTACTGAACCAACCTATACACTGAATGTGCAGTCCTCATTTAAGCTCTATGCTGATATTGAGAATGACACAAGACGCCCTCTAGTGGAAATGCTAAACACACACATTTTCCAGATTCGTTTGTTTTAACTGGGAAAACTCCTCTGCAATATGTCAAAATAGATTAAATTCATTGACAAGGTTGAAATGATGGCCATCTCTGTTATAATAAAATTCATTCAACCGGAACTAGCCTGATTCACAGCTATGTGCTTGTTTCTATTTGTATATGTTCCGGAGTTCATGTTTCAGGAAAAATGCCTTCCTCCTACAGGCTGCAGAGGTTGTACAGCTTTACAGCCCACATATCTAAATTCCTCAGAGCCCTTGTCATAGAAGTAGCAAAGCCATCTACAACGTACATGACCTCATCAGAAGCAGCTATGTAGATCTTTCTTACACCTACCTACACACCAAGAAAGATTTACTGTGCTTTTCATCGACCCACCACTTAGTGACCACGAGGAACACCCCTCTGATATACTTGAACACCTTTTATGTCCATACGTTTGATTTTTTTTTTTTAAATGCACAGAGATTTAACAGATATGCCACACATACCAAGCGAAAAACTTGGCGATACTAAATTGCAGCAGTAATTTAAACGGTCAGACTACCAAAACCTGAGATTTTAGATACATTTGTGACTTCAAGCACCTTATGCATTCTCTGGAACTCCTTTACTTCTCTATTACTACAACCGAGTTCTAAGTTCTGAACTAGAAGAAGTAATTCTTATAGAAGCATGAACCTGCCCAGCAGACTCTGCAAAGAATTGTATACAGCTATTCCTCACTTAATGACCTACCTGTTTAGTGACCGCTCGTACTTACGACCAGCATTTCAACAGTATGAGCAGGTACGTGGCAGCAGCAGTGCGGTGTCTCACCATCTTCATCTTGCATAGAGTACTGTACTCCGTTCTCCACTACTATTTTTGGTAAGTACTGTATTTACAGATTTACAGTACTGCACATCTCCAACACTACAGTACAGTAATGTACATACAATACAGTACTGTATACAGTTCCTTGTTTAACGACCTAGTCGTAGGAACGGAACTCGGTCGTTAAGTGAGGAAAAACTGTATATCATTTTTGAGTAGTGTGTGTGTGTGAGGGGGGAGAGAGAGGGAAGAAGAGAGAGATGGAGAGGGGGGGAGG
>NW_017306334.1:1627895-1643509 GCF_000935625.1 Nanorana parkeri
GATGGAGAGCTTAAATGCCATTTTGAGCTTCCTCAAAGTGTATGTCAACCACCCCAACAAATAACTTCTATTATTTGCTCCCTTCTGGAATGATAAATATATCAATATAAGTGTTTTGTTATATCTGTTTGATAAGTGCAAAAATTACTTGTTGATTTTGCCAGAAATCTTGTGAGCTGATAACTTTCTGTTCTCTCTGCAAGTGCTCAAGAAGGGGTATGAAGATAAGGAAGGGGAGGAGATACGGAGAGGCGTGCCTACTTCATCAGAAATGAAGTAGACACGGCTGACACCATGTACTTAGGAATTCTGATCTGTATTGTCATGTCAAAGAGGATGTTGGGAGCATGATATATTTCTGGCACATTACCAGTCACTGTTCTGTACATGCAGCAAGTTTAATAAGATAAAACAAGTAAAAATGTGCATGTATGTCAGAGATGTACTCAATATGTTATTTAAATTTTACCTTGACATACAGTTTGCAAGAGCCTACAGAGAATGAGGTGATTGCTGAATGCCAGTTTGGCCACATTTATGCAACTCCTCTATTGAGCCCTTCCTACTTAAACAAAAACCTTTCCATTCCCCAAGCATAAACACAGTGGTAACTTTATAATCTGTACCACAGCTGCTTAAAACACACTCCTTCCTTACCCCAAAATGTGCATTTTCTTGCATCTCTAAAGCCATTTTTTTATTTTTGGATAGAGTAGGAAATGGATAAAATGGATAACAACAAGTTTTTTGTTATCTTTGTCTCAATGGGGGGAGGGAATGTTTTTTCCCCTTACTGCCTTACTGGTCCTGTAGACACAATAGGACATGAAAAGGAATCTCTCTAAAAGGTGGCCATACACTGTACAACCATCGCAAGACCTTAGTCTTGCGATGATTGTAAAGTGATTAAAAAAACGTACGATCTGCCCATCTTGGACAGGCAGATCGTACTCTCGGATCATCGCAAGCCCGCCCCCCTGAGGGGCAGGCTTCCGATAACCGCAATGCTGAACGGGCAGTGTGCGCGTGTGCACACCGGCCCGTTCGGCATTTGTCTCCCGAGCACCATTCAAACCAGCCGAAAATCGAACGATTCCCGGCTGGTTTTCTAGCGTGTTCCTTAGACAAAAGACGTGCGACCGTACAGTAGAAACGTTCGCACGTCTTTGTTCACACTGCTCGATTCTCGTACGATCGTGGGATTTCCCGCGATTCTTGTACGAGAATCGAGCAGTGTATGGGCACCTTTAAGGAGAGGGAAATGTCCTCTTACATAACTGTCACCAGAACAAGTAGGCATTTAGAAGATGATCCCTCTATTCCTATTAGGCCGACAACTCAAATATTTTGGATTTCTCTTTACTTTCGGTTCCGGTGACAATGGTCCCTAGGACAAACGGAGAGAGTGACTCTCCCTAATGGGCAGGGCAGACTGCAACAATAACCTGAAAGGGGTTCTAGCCCCTCACCACTCTATCTAAAACTAACAAAAATGGCTTTAGATACAATCTAAGCAAACTAAACCACAATTACCAATATTTTATTTTTGCCTTTTTGTGAAAAGTCAGCATCTGAGCCCTCACCTCCATTCTCCTACTGCTCACTAGGGATTTGTCTACACATCCACACACGAGTCACAGGGGGACATTAGTAAATGTACTCCTGTGACCCAAAAGTGAACTAAAGCCAAAAAAAGGTTTGGCTTTGGTTCCCTTTCAATGGGAACGTATGGGTTTAAAATTAAACTACTGCCCCAAAGGCTCCAGTGTAGAGGCTATGCTAAACTGTATCTGTAAGATGCTGCTGATTTTTCTATTTAGTGAAGTTCCCTTACCTGACAAATGGAAGAAAACTTCTCAGAGTAGTTCTTCAATGGGTGATCAATGAAAGTAGTGTAGGGTATGTCACTGGATAAAGGGTTCCAGCGGGAGAAAAAGGGGATTTCACGCAGTTTGTCCCAATGGATACGTAGACCTTCTCCTTCCCTCCTGCAAGTAAAAACAAAACTGACTTTTAACATTGTTGAAGAAAAGATACAAAACTAATTAAATGCAATAGAACATTGACTCAATGCATGCTCAAGCAGAATTTACCTAAATGTATTCAGGTGAAGCCTTGTGCCTCTTCCTGCCCTTTTGTGTCCAGGAAAGGTGGCAATGTAAAATCATAGCGCATAATGAGTATGTTACTAAGATATGGATGTACACAGTAGCAAAATGCATCATATATTATTTCCACTGCATTTATATTTTTCTATTTAGGGCATTTCTACACTCTATGACTGAACCTCAAGTACTCAAGTTTTAGTACTAAGAACTTCTTTTCTTACTGCCTCTAATCAACTGTAGAATTCAGTCCCCTCCGAAATGTTAGTTGGAATCTGAAAGTCTGAATCAGATTGGTGGCAGTAGGAAGAAGACACTCCTGACCATCCGATACATGAGGCCCTTTGATTCATATTAAGATTACTTACTAAATATAATGAGTCATATTGAGAATCTGCTTATTAGATAGTAATGGTGCAATGCCAGTGGCTGTTATGTGTGTTTGTCTGGCCTGATTTTGACAAACTTTTTTTTATCGCAGGACACTTTCAAAATTCTGACACAGCCAAGTAAAATGTTTGTATTAAATCTCAGGAATAAAAAGATGGAGTTTATATGAACAATGGAAAGACCATGTCTATATAAATAGAATATACTGATTTTACCACTGGTGAAAAAGTTGTAGCAGAATGGATTACATATTGCTGACTTGAATAGGAGAAATAGCCCTCCTCTGCACAGTCAGACAGAGCGGCTATTAACCTTTGCTGGAGTTCACATAATATGGACTGACACCTGTTTGAAGGCAATATATAAAAAACATAGTGGCCAAGATACACGGCAAAATATTTTGGTGTTGTTTTACAAAGTGCAATATGTGGCTCCACTGTCCCCTTTAAAAAGTGTATAAAGCAGTACGTCAAGCACGAGACAGAAAAACCCAGAAACAGTCCAAGCAGGTTTGTTCGCACCTTTTTTCAGCAAGACAACACACAAACACAGTTTTCAATGCAGAAGAGATTTGTGCAGAATGTCCACAGCATAAAACAAAGCCTCTGCTTGCCAGAGCTACTATCTAAACTTAGGTCAGTTCCTGCCTAACAAGGGGACCCCTAAAAAAAAAGGCAGCACTTGTACCTTTTTAGTGTTCTGTCAGAACTCAGAAAAAATATACCTACCTACCTATGGACAGCTGATACTAATGAGGTTTCTGGCTAACAGGTAAGATGTGGACATAGGAATGGTGGATTTATACCACAAAGCCTCTGTGCCCCAGCACCCAGAACAGATGTTATTAGGATCTGAGAAAACAAAATGTTTTCCCTGGAATGCCTCCCCATGTGTATGTGAGAGACCTAGGTGACATACACACAATCCAACATTGTACCTGCTTCTGCATGTGAATTAGTACAGTATGAATAACTATGTTCTATTTTATTGTCAGTTATGTTTAGATCATGCAGCATTTGCGGTGTATATGTAGGTATTTGGTGTAAATATATACTATGGTATTTCCATGTTAAGGAGTGCGTGGCATTCGGGCTCAGTCTCCTGACCTATCCCCGGTGTCTGTCTACAACACCAAAACAGACTCAAGTTCCTAAAGTGCGTGTTTCTCCTATCAGTTACTTTCGACAGCCAGGTGTGTCAGTTAGAAAAGGATCAAACATTTTAGAGCAGATTCTTTCCTCTTCCCATCCAGAAAACAGTTTGTGGTTCGTGAGAGGTACATAAAGGAATGATTTGCATAGCCCCATCCATTTTTTTAAAAGGAAATGCACCCCTTGATTATGGATATGTATTGAAAACATCTACATTCCATTTTAAGTAGACAGTGTATTTTGCAGTGCTAAAGGAAGGGTGTTTTAGTTCTTTTAGGCTTGCTTTACCATAAGCTGGCTATCTCAGTTTAGCAGAGGGAAGTTATTGATTGCATGTGTGCCACTTCAGTGGAGTTCTGTGCGAACAGAGGCAAAAACAAGCGTTCTTAGTATATTTTCTTTTTAGGTGAAATGTAATGTAATACGGCATTATGGCCTCTAGATAGACCTGAGAAGCATAGAAGATAAATATCATATGCTCCTGAGCTCCATCTAGTTGTCATAATGTGGCACTACATTACATTTGATCTGAAAAGAAAATATACTAAGAACGTTAGTTTTTGCCTCTGCATAGAGCGAACGTTCACAGAGTGAATTGTTTATAAACAGATCCATAAGTAAACCTCGATCACAAATATTTAGAAATGTTTGGTTGGTTTGAGAGGTTGAACTCGATGGACATGTCTTTTTTCAACCTGAATAACTATGTATGCAAGCATTTCTCTTATGTAATAGACAGCACAAGAGAATGAACTAGAATAGATTATATAGAATAAAAGCAAAGACCTAATGATAGGTGATGCTATATTACCGCAGTTTAACTTGCCACCAGCATGAGTTTAATTTTTTTTTTAATGTAAAAATATAATATTCTTAACATACCTCCCCCAGAGAGATGTAATACTGGATATCTGGCATAAAAAACTACAGTTAAATGTATAGATATGATATCTGAGACCTAATCATTTTTGCAAGTAATCCTCTTTAAAAGATTAGGTATCATGCTGGAAAAAAATGATGAATTGCAACGCATGCCATTCCCTCTCTATAGGACAACAGTTTTATTTCAACATTAGAATGTTTTCTTTGCATCTGGTAACAAAACCCCAGCTTAGTGAAAACTCGGTATGTGTGGTTAATGGGAAATCTTGGCAGCCATCCATTTAAACAATTCACACAATGGAAAGTTAGCAGCTTTGTGTGCAAGTACACTACTGTACAAATTTACCTACCTCCACAGCCTGCACTATGGAACCATCTGTCCTGAACGTGCAGGCATGCGTTGTGTCACAATACGTTCCATAACAAGGTGAAAGAAGTGTTTCAGTTAGAAACATTATCGGCAAAGCAAGGAGTTGGTGCAGAATAATAGTAAATAGCCTTATCCGGTACAAATGTAAAAAGTGATAATGCCGCGAACGGAGCAACAGGGGGGGGTGTATGGGTGCACCTTTGTCTCCTAGTGGCCAGACACTGTGTGATGCGTAAATGGAACTCAAATACCCCTTCGACTGTACAAGAGGTGGTGAGGGAATTGACTGTGCTGTTTCATCGTGAACGACTGGATGCAGAACTTCAACCCGACATGAGATCCGAGACATTTTATAATAGATGGAAAGCTTTCATAAGCGCTACCTTCACCCCAGCTGAAATTGCTCAGATCATGACACCCTTTCACTATACAGAATGGTACCTGAGTGCCTGTCTATCAGATACATCGGGGAATCTTGAGATTACATAAGTACTGGGTTATTTTAGTTATTGTTGTTTTTACATGTCGGCATTCATCGGGGGCTCGGGGGGGGGAGGTCAGTACACTTCCTGGGGGCCTTAAAGATATAGTGTACTTGATCATAGCTTTAATTCTTTCTACTTACGGTTCTTGACTGTTATATGGACCAAGGCAACCCAGTGCGGTTTTGCATTTGTATTATTTTCTTTTATTTTGATAAAAGTCTAATAAAATATTTCTGAGAGAAAAAGCCTATTGTGACTAAAAAAGTCTTGCTATGCAATACTGAGATCCACCAATCACTGCTCCTCTTCTAATGATGTTAGTGTTTTGAGAAAACATGGAGGGACAAGTGCATGGGACAGATCGCTGTGAGATATCTAATGCTACAAATAGAAAATCCAGAAATCCCACTGCACCATTTTTTATACATGTATATTTTCACTGCTGATCCTGACAACACTTACTTTGTGCCCCATCCACTCTCACACAGTCATCTCTCAATGAAGATCAGTCACTAATCAGCAGTTATTTGGCTTCCTTTCTCTTGCTACCGATATATGATAAAAGCTATGAAGAAGTCACGCAATGCTATTGGTATTAAATTACACGGTAGCAATAGGAGGTATACGTCTTTACTGCTGATCATTGCTTGATGCTTCCTTGAATCAAAGAGCATTGATTTGAAAAAACTGAGGGCAATCGATGGCTCCCCGTTGCTCATTCCTCTTCATGGCAGTGATGGTGGAGCTGATAAAGCAGCTAGAGCCAGACGTATCAGTAATTTTGCAAGTCTGCGTGAACACATTTCAGACACCTCAAAATATACAGTAGTGTAATCTGCATCCACCATTAAAACTATCATTTAAAAAGCAGTTCTTGAGCACCAGTCAGGTATCTGCGCCCAAGCACAGTCACTCAAGGCTCATCTGAGAGGAGCAGGAGAGGTGAATCACTTTGGTCAGTCTAGTGTTCTAGCTGGTAACTGGGGAGCGACAACAAGGGGCTAATCTGTGTGAGACCGTATTGGATTTTTACACAGGCTGGTCACATAATGAGAGGCAGCTGTAGCAGAGGGGTTGCCCTATATCAAAAAGCCTGTGTGCACACAGAGAAGAACATAGATGCAACTGCACAGGCATAAGATTTACATGACTTCCATCCATGGGCCAGAATCTTAGCTCTGGAATTAGATGCTGACCCTTGATGATGCCTAAAAAGAGATAGTATTTTAGGAAGAAGGAAAGATAAAAAGGCATTGCCAGTGGCAGTATTGTGGTATTAGTGAAAGGTTGTACGTATGTGCAAATATTACGCTTACAATTACTTGTATGCTCACTGAGTGCACTTTAAGGGACCATGCGGGGCATCCCCCATTTTTTTTTTTTGCCAAACTCCCTTCAGAAGTATCCTCCCCCAAAAGGCATTCTCACAGACAGTCAGCTTCTGCAGATTCGGTCTGCTGTGAGTCACGGCAATTCAGCAGACAGAACTATTGCCTATTCAATCAGGTCTACAAGTGCCTCCTGTCTGGCTGTCCAGGACCAGAGGGTTTACAGAATGACCAATGCCAGTACAAGTCAACTCACTTGACAAAGGGCCACTCTGAGATCACCAAAGGGTCACACATAATATTCAGTGAATGTAATGCAATTAAAAATTGTTAGAGACCGCAGGCAAAAGATGGTCAGAGACTGCAGGCATGCTACAAGAGATGGTCAGAGATGGTGAACATGACACAGGTGCTGTTCGAGACTGGGGACATGCGTCAGAACACAGTTTTAGACTGGAGACATGTTACATGGGACTGCTAGAGATCAGTGCTTTTAAAGCTCCTTTACAAATCTATGCTTCCACATTTGTGCCACAAATGATATTTCTTTTAGCAGATTTGATTATAACAAATCGGAGACAAACTAAAATAAAAGAGAAAAGTGATGGACAGCACAGAAAAAAATGTTGCATGAAAGTAAACGGCAAATGGCTGCATGCGGCCACCTGGTCTGAGCGACAATGCCCAATACACTTCTGCACAAACTTCTCCCCCCTTATAAAAGCCATTGTAACTATATAGTTTGTGGGATACTTGTTTTGTATTGTCATTTTTCTTGAGGCTAGGATCAGACCTGAGCTACACCTGGGACGCGCATCCTGGGACCGTGCGATCGTGTGCTAGTGCACACAGCGGTTGCCGCACAACCACATTGATTTCAATGGGGTTAAATCTGCGCTGCTACAAGTACCTTTTTTTGCAAACCGCCCCGGTGCGACTGAGGTGCCATTAGAAAATAATGGCACCTACAGCGTGATCAGCTGTGGTGGGTGACTCCGTGACCGCCCGGCAATCCGCACGATTGCTGCGTGGTCAGGAGTCGCCCAGGTATGGACCTAGCCTGAAGTTAACACACAAAGTAAGAGTAGTAAGAACTATGTGAATGTACAGCTGATTTTTTTTTTACATTTTCTTCAGAAACAGGGAAATAAAAACATAGCCCCCAGCAGAAGAGAAGTATTTACGAGGACAGTTGTGCAGTAAATGTTGGGTGTGTACAGGAAGGTATGCACGCAGATAAAGAAACGGGAGACTATGCTGCTGCATTAGGCCAACCAACATCTGAAAGCCTGTATTACTGTAAAAAAAAAAATAAGTGTTCCTCACTCTGCCTGAAGAAATGTGACCCTTTGTTTACATTAGGAAGACAAAGAAGGTAAAAGAGCTGGCATCTCGGAGGGTATTAAATGCTGTTTTGCTGACTGAATGACCTCAAATGGAATATTTTCCATGACAAGAAGAAAAGACGCTGGCACGGTGTCAGACAATAAGATTGCACAGTGTCTAGAGTCTATCCATAGCCGGAGGCTCTTAAAAAAACCTCCAGGCAGGTGCTCCTTTATCTGTTCTTTGCTCACCTGGCTTTTAACCAGCGTGCTCCTAAGACCTCACCTACTCTCCATTAACTATTTGTTAGCTTTGGCCAGCAAGGAAATGAATTCATGAATGTATGAAGCAGCATGGGGGCTATGGTTCTGGCACCTTTTCCAAACCACAATGCCAAAATACACTAACCTGAAGCAACAAGCTTTATCTTTCAATGAATGCAGAATAGGAAAACACTTCTAATCTGATATTGGGTAATAACTACAAGAGTACTAACACACTAATGCCTGCTATGCTCCATCTTTTCTCTGGAATTGTTCCAAAAAGTAATTCACATATCAAATGCACCAGTAACCCAGGCAATTACTTTGTTCTCATTCCTTGGCATTACAAATGGGTTAGTGTTATCATAAACACATGTCACCGAGATGCATGCATTTTATAGACAAGGTTTTTCATATATGCAAAAAAAAAAAAAGTTCATGTTATGGGGCTGTCATAACCAGAAACTGTAATCTGAAAGTTGTACGGTTTTACAGAAGACCCATATATCGGAGAGCGGTTGTAGATTTGTTTGGTCTCCTACCTTCAGTTTTCTCTGTTTAAATTAAATAGATGATTGAAACTAAATCACTTATCAATATAGATATTATATGCAAGCAATTTAGTTAACAAAAGCAGGGCCATAGGAGGGGCAAGGCGAATGAAGCACTCACCTCGGGCGCAGCTGTGAGGGGCTGCAGCCAGGGCCAGCCTGGCTGCACCCCCTAACCCGTTGCCATGGCGAGCACAGGGCGCCATGGCAACAGGGGTGCCACAGAACAAGTTTCAAAAACATTTTAAATCGATCAAAAAAATGTTAATCAAAAAGATTAACAATTAAATCGAGAAATTAATCGTTAATTTGCACAGCCCTATTTTATATGTTTGTACATTACAGTTAATGGCATGTCATATATAAAGATGTAAACATTCTGTGCTCTCTCTCTCCATGCAGGAAGAGATAGGCATTATAGCATACAGTGTGTATTAGTTCCCGGTCTCTTGCATTTATTGGAAGCCAAACATCATAGATGTTTTCCAATGCTGTGGGCAAATGTTAATGCTAATGTGAGAAGGCAGTAAGATAAGGTGGGAGCATTCACTCTCCATAATGCCTGGCTTCTATTAGGAAGAGTACCTGTAGCTCTTCAATAGCAGCTGATTGAATACTCTAATCTTTCCTGCCATATATCTTCTCATCCCATAAGTCTCCCCCCATTAGCACCAAGTATCACAAGCAAGTAATATATGTATTTTTCAGTGATGTTGTTACTATTGGTAACTTGATATTCTTGGCACTAGAATTATTATGACTAATTTAGTAAATGTTTGGCTTGAGTGATTTGCATTAATCTTATCCGTTATGTATCTTATGTTCAAAATAAGGTAGAGTCATGATTACATTTTTGAATCGGCTCTATATACATTTCAATCTGAGCAAAGCTGCACACAAATCTCCACAATTCAACCCTGCCAAGAGCTCTATGTACCCCTCCTGTTCTCTCAGTGACATTGTTGTTGCACAAACCACACCTTTTTTCAGCATAAGCCTAGCAGTGTTACCCCATATAGATGTCTCAGGCTGGGTTCACATCTGGGCGTTTTTCAGCGCTGAAAAACGCTGAAGCAGTGAAATCCTATAAATCCCTATGGGCATGGTTCCCACCTGGGCGTATTTCAGCGCGATTTGTCGCGCTGAAAAACGCCCTAAATAGTACAGGGGCTTCTTTGGGGCGTATTTCAGAGCGTATCCATTGGTATTCCCGAGTGTGGCTCGGGGTTAACAAAGCGGTAACCCCGAGCCACACTCGGGAATACAGCGTAGTAACAAAGCGGTAACCCCGAGCCACACTCGGGAATACAACGTAGGTCTTACCTTGTCCGCGATCCCCGCTGTGTCCTCCGGCCGCTGCCTTCTTCCGGGTTCCGTCCCTTGCGAGCGTCCGCGTCGCAGGAGGGCGGAACCGGCGGGAAGTTTAAAAAGTAAAAAAAACAAAAAAAAGATAGAGAAAAAAAATCATACTGCCAGGGAGGTTAAACAACAAGAATCGAACGCGCGTTTCAGTGAACAAAAAAACGTGCTTAAAAAAAAGGAGCATAAAACGCGCCTATTTGGAACGCCCAGGTGTGAACCCAGCCTCATAGTGCAGCTTAGTACACAGTAAACATTAGAGCCTTGCATAGGTCACCTGACTATAGGAAAGGAGGAGAATACTTTGCGGGCATGGCATTTCCATTGGTCTGGAGTTGGGCTTTAAATATATAGCTTTCATTGAAAGAAAACCTGTTGACCCTGCCATGAAGGTCCTTGTTCAGGCACCTCCTGTTATGGGCTGCCAAGTGTCCTCCAACTGTGCTGCGACTATTTACTGGCATGGAGAAGGGAGAAAGGAGAGGGGGAAACAGGGTACAGGAAGTGGCTTGTCCTGTGTTTTTGGGGAGACTCAACCTACTAGACATAACTGGAGGTAACTGTCTAACTCCTTACTGAATGTCCATTGTGCTGGGTGCTGAAGCGACTGCGGATGGTGCAGCACTTCACAATGTATATCAGAAATGTCACCAGCACACCAGTGGATAGTGTTCAAAAATAAAACTTATTTTATTCACGCATATTTGTCACGTCAAAAAAATTGCAACATTTCGGGGCCGCGCAGGGTCCCCTTCATCAGGCTTATCATAACAATCAGTGTAAGAAACTCAAAACCATATATACCAACTCTAAAACAGTGTAGCCCAATCAGAATAGCCAGAGTGGACAGGTCAAACCCCTGTGACGTCATTAACCCCTTGCTGACCAGATGAATTTTTTAACACTTGCACACACATGATGAAATCTTAATTTTTGGCTAGAAAACAGCTTTAGACCCCCAAACAATTATATATTTTCTGAAATCAGAGGCCCTGTAGAATTGAAAGATGCTAGTTGCAATTTTTTATGTTGCATGGTAACTAGGCAGCGTGTAATAATGCACTGCCCAGCTTCCTGATACAGGAAGTACTCGTGCTAGGTATCGGAGCATTTGGGCGAGTACGAGTACTCACCCAAATACTTGGAAATACTTGGTATCGGCACCGATACTAGTATCGGTATCGGTGCATTACTAGTTATAATTAATCGATTAAAAAGAATTTCGATTAATCGAACACGAAAATTGTAATCAGTAACAGCCCTAATATAAAATAATAATATTGAATATGTGCCATATGTTGTATGCTATATAAAACAAATTGCCTGCAGCATCCAGTCAGCTTCTATCTCATTTGACTTTCCACATCTGAAAATAACACAAGGGCTCTGAATGAGTCTGTAGGCAGCAAGAAATGTTACTTTCCGCACACTTCATACATCAGCTTCAATGTCGCTGCTTATAAAGGACTTGCTTTATAAAGTGCCATTGTTAGGATATTTAAAGGTTGGTATATGACATGAGCCATTCAGTGCACTTCTGTCCTGTCCCTGGCTACATTTTATGTTTATGTGGAATGGAGATCTGCATGGTTTATCATATGAGTGCTTTTGTTCCGAGCCATAGGATAACAGCTTTTTCTTCCAATTTCCCCCCCCGCCGGCTTCAGCGTTCCATTTCTCTTTGGATCCCCTGGCCTCTGCCCATACAGTCGGGGGAGAGCAGCGGGGAATTGAGGAAAAGCTGCAGGCTGTGCCACTCCTCTACTCCCTGCCGCCCTGTGTTAGCCACCCGGCACCCCTGTTGCCATGGCGCCCTGTGCTTGCCATGGCAACAGGGGTTAGGGGGTGCACCCAGAGGCCCTGTAGAATTGAAAGATGCTAGTTGCAATTTTTTATGCTGCATGGTATTTGTGCAAATGTTTATCAAACCAGTATTTTTAGGACAAATTACACTAAAATTAAATTTAGTGCAAAGAAACGGAATACCTAATTTTTTAGCAAGATATAAAAGATGGGGTCACACTGGATAAATAGATACCAAACATGTCAAGCCTTAAAATTGCATGCGTCCGTGAAACCGCAAAAAAACTACAATACCCAAAATGTCCTATAGGCGGCGCTTTAAAGACTTTTACCACTCATCAGTTTAGTGTTAACAGCGATTGATGACCCTGGAATTATTGCTCTCACTCAGATGTTCATGGAGATATGTAACATGTGTGGCGCAATTTTAGTTTTTGCACGTAGGCAAATCCGACGTGTGTTTGCATTGTATGTGCGTGCACATGGGGGGCAGGGGACCTTACAAGAAAATGTTTGCTTTTTTTTTATGTTATTTTAATTTTTACAATTATTTTTTTTACACTCAACTGTATTGCCATCACACAGGGGGGCTAACAAGCCCCCGATGTAATCACAAATAGGATGTGACAGGTCCTCTTTATGGAGACATCAGAGGTCTTTCAGACCCCTGTCACCTAGGGACCCCTAATGTCACCTAGGGACCCCAAAGAAGCTGATGAAGCAGAGATCTGCTTCACCAGCTTCTTCTCGTAGACAAAAGAACACAAAGGGCGCAACAACACTGGCTGGCTGGACAAGGTATGGCAGAGATTCAATGTAATGACACTTACATGTAGATCCAGGGATCAGGAAATGAACGTCCATCTCCTAATCCCTGGATCTACATGTAAGTGTCATTACATTGAATCTCTGCCATATCTTGTCCAGCCAGCCAGTGTTGTTGCGCCCTTTGTGTTCTTTTGTCTATCTGCATTCACAGGTTCTCCTCCTGCTTCCCAGGGCTGCATGCATGTCTGTCAGTTAGCTTTCCCCATCTGGGAGCGCTGTTTATGTTTTTTTCAGTTTTTTTACCAGCTTCTTCGCCTGGCTCTAGGAGCCGGAGAATGTGCACAGTGACACCGGAAGTGATGTGATAGACATCACCTCTGGGTCCAGTGATCGGAGGAGAAAATCGGCAGCTAGAAGCTTGCTGATCTCCCCCCGATCCATCAGAAACCTGCTGTGCCGGTCCTGGGCCCACATGGGGACACGGGGGGAGCACAGCGCCACACTGTATATAGCAATAGCGTGCTGTTTAAAGCGGTGCAGCAGCAGCCGTGTTCTTGGTATAACCACTTCAAGCAGGTGACATGTATTTACGTGAGCCCGCGTGTAGTGGTTATGACATCACATCCCTGCCAGAACATTCAAAAAAACAAACTCCCTTTTTAAAAAAAAAATAACAGTATACTGTAAACAGTAATGTGTTGAAGCAAACAAAAAAAGAAAAAAGCACCAGAAAAAAGCCACGGCCGTTACTTGTCATCTCCGCTGTCTACCTCGGAGTGACACCTAGTGCGCTTACTCAGAACTACAATATCGGAGTATGTTTAGTGGGAACCAACGCATGCGCAGTGTCATGCTGAAGCATATGAATGGCAGGGAGACATATGGTATTAAGCCAGTAGGCAAATACATAATGACCCGCGATCATGAGGTGTTATGGTCAAAAAATTCCAATAATGCACCAATGCCGGTATTTCGGTATCAAGTACCGATATTTTTTTTTTGGTACTCGTTGATACCGAGTGCCGGAAGTCCGATTCAGGAAGCCAGGCGGCGTGTAATGACTCACCACCTGGCTTCTTGATTAGCCGGGAAGCTGGGCAGCGTGTAAAGACTTGCTACACGGCTTCCCGATTACCAGGGAAGCAGTCACCATGCTTCTCGCCACTAGGTGACGAGAAAGCATGGAGCCGGCTTTCTGGCCAATCAGGAAGCCGGGCGCAGTGTAATGACACGCTGCCGGCTTCCTGATTGGCCAGGAAGCCGGCTTCCTGGCCAATCAGAAAGCCGGGCAGCGTGTAATGACGCACTGCCCGGCTTCCTGATACCAGAAGTATCGGGCTAGGCATCGGAACATTTGGGCGAGTACAAATAAATACTCCGCATCTGCACTGATACCGATACTAGTATCGGTATCGGTGCATCCCTAATTGTCATGATTAATCATAACAATATTGAGGTACCCACCAGAATATGAATCATGTGCGTTATCGAAACATTGAAGGGAAGATTATGAAGGCATGCTGATTAACTCAACTTACTAGCACACACACGGGTGGCTCCTAAGACAGGATATCAGACAAGGGGAGCCGCTGATTCTGCAGGAATCCATAACCTTTTAAACATCAAGGAGCAGCATCCATTTTAAGTAATTTAAAAAAAAACGTTTGACTTTAATATCACTCTAATTTAGAGGAAATAAAGAAAATGCTTTTACAATGGCTACACATATTATACTATAGTCAAAGTGTAACAAGTTTTTCCATTCTGCCAGTTTAATATTCAGAAGGAAACAGACTTTGCCATAGAAGTTTTTTTTTTTTTTTTTAAAGGGAGATAAACCAATTTGAATCTTTGTTTATGCCTTAATATGCAAGCATTTACAGCATACTTGCACATTAGGGCACACCTACCTTAAAAGTGTGCCCTTCTCCAGCACTGTTGGATCAATCATTGAGCCTCATCGCTGTCCCCTGCTGCCACCATCTCTGCCGCTGCTACTTCCGGATTCATGGAAGTCCTCTTCGGCCATTGACACCTTCACGGAACCTAGCACATTCATAGCATCTTTGAGATGTGTACACTGCATGATGCATATGCCATACAGTGCACACAAAAAAATAAAATAAAATTGCTGGGGAAGGATTTTTTGGCAGAAGAAACTTTGCATGTCTCTTCTGCCAAAATCTCTACCTTTGAGAATTGTTTTCCCCTTTACTTCTGCTTTAGTGGATATACAGGTTGATTATCCAAAATAATGCTTTGACTAGAAGAAATTCTGTATTAGTACTCTTTCCTTGTACCTTCATTATGATGCTGTGAAGACAAGGACACGCTGTTAATATATCAGGTGGAAAACATAGTGCTTCCAGTCTTCTACTCACTTGGAACTGACCCAAGACTTAATCCTGCAGATAGGCTATCAATGTCAGGATAAAAAATAATTTTTAGGACATACCACAGACTTGTAACACACTGCACTGCTAATCCTGTAAATCAGACTTCAGTGCTTCATCCAGTGTTTTCATTTTATGACCTGAAACTTACATAGATTGATAGAACAGCTACAGGAAGGTCACACTCAAACTTCTGAACCGAATAATGCTTTGAAGTTCGGAAATCTGATTTATGAATTTGTAGTCCCAGTCCATAATAAATCAGAAATAGTCTAAGGACTATTTTCCGGCTCACAGGAACCTTCCTTTGATTTTGTTTTACGCAGATTGGTCTGAAATAGTAGGATGAGCTGATGATGACCAACCTTGTAACTATTACCACATCCTAAATAGAACTTATCAAGCAGTAGAAACACACACATATACTATATATATATATA
>NW_017306334.1:1643568-1647249 GCF_000935625.1 Nanorana parkeri
CTAAATAGAACTTATCAAGCAGTTGAAAAACATATATATATATATATATATATATACACACACACACACACATCTATGAGTATATATTATGCACATTCTGTATGATTTGGATGGGCAATAGTCAAATAACACTTGTGTGTTTAACATCAGCTCTTTACTGTAATGCCATCTGTACTGACCCCGCTAAATAATTACTATAGGAGTGCCTCTCTTCTCTCAGCCACTTTGATCCTCCTGCAGGTTAACACAATGAAGTGCATGTGAAACTGTACACAACATGTATAATTACACTCAATGGCAATTAAGCTACATAAAAATACAGAAATGTGAACAGAGCCCAAAAAAAAAGGCTGCCGCTGTGGACTGAGGCACAGCCCTAAAACTGTTGCCTCTGCACACTATAAGCACAGTTGATAATATCTATATACACACAATCCCTTGAAGTGTTGTAATGACTAAACCAATTAAGCAAACCAATAGCAACAATTTAGTATCAGGCATTTTCACGAGTACTCATGAACTAAGTACCAATACTAAGCGCCAACAACGGAGCTTTACGTTTTCAAATCGATTAGACTGCTGTAAGGTCTCGCAATTGCTGGGGACCTCACAGCAGCCCTGAGGGGACCTTTGCAGTGCCTGTTTACAGCACCGGTCTGGCCATACATCTTCTCCTTCCCGTCACCCGAGCAGTCCTGGAACAGCCCTGGTATAACCCACACCCGCCAGCACAGCCATGGGGAGACCCACCGCCTTCACCCGCTGAACAGCCATGGTGAGACCCGCGCCCACCTGAACTGCCATGGTGAGACCGCACAGTCCTGGTAAACCTGCATGCAGCTCTGGTGAGAACTGCACCTAGCCTTGGCGAGACCGCACAGCCCTGGAAAGACCGGCATGCAGCTCTGGTGAGACTGCACAGCAATGGTGGGTCCGCACAACCCTGGTGAGAACTGCACACAGCCTTGGCGAGATTGCACATCCCTGGTCAGACTGCATTTGACCGCACGCAGCCCTGGTGAGACCGCACAGCAATGGTGAGACACGCACGCATGCAGCCCTGTTGACTGTCCACAGCCCTGACGAGACCTGCATGCTGCTCTGGCAAGACTGCACAGCCCTGCTGAAACCACACTGCCATGTGAAATGGTATTGGTGCATCCCTACAATTTATAATGTAAGTAAATCTCTTGCATGTGGTGCAGAAGACTTGAATTAAGCAGTATGGATAGATATTGTCAAGCTACTGTCAAAGCACTTGCTCTGTTTCATATCACATAAAAGGCTTGTGTTCAAAGAGGGTTGTCCCCATATCAGGAAAGACAGATAGCACCTGTGTGTGACAGATTATGAGAGAGAGGAGAGAGAGAGGAGAGAGGAGAGGAGAGAGAGAGGAGAGAGAGATCGTCTAGGGCTCTACATCCTTAATGGCCACACCAACTCCAACATTTACATCTTTGACCTGGCTGAAGGTCTAGAATCCTCCTTTGACGTTTTCACATTTTACAGCGTTACCACCTGTTCTTTTACAGTTTGATTTATACTTGTTAACTCTTTAAGGGTGCCAAACATTTTTAATGTGATGCAAAAGTTACAAATCAGATATGCCCAAGTATTCACATGCCTAGGTGTCAGTTTATGGTAGACTCACCATTTGAAGGTAAGAACTTAGAACTTCTGTCAGATCTTTTTAGCCTGTGATGCCACTTGGATGATGTACCCTTACTTTTGAACCCTGTGACTCGAGAACCAGAAATGATGAGATCAGGGGTCATTTGGACTGAAAAGCAGAACAGGAGTTATACAATCTATATTTGTAAAGATTTCCAGTAACTTCCTGTCCTGGTGACACCCTATATACTGTATACACATAGTTTTTATTGGGAGTAAACTACATCTCATATGCTATTGCAGAACGGGGAGATGGGCACATGCATTCCAGTGGGTGTTGCTTAGCCTGGCAGCGCACATTGCCTGGCAGCATAAAACACTAATACAGAGGGTACCATAGAAAATGTTGTTAAACTTAGTGTGTCATAAGGCATCTGCGGTGGCCATTTCTGAAATATTTACACAATGGAATAATATAAAAATGCTGATAAAAAAAAAAAATACAGGTATAATTAAAGTGTATGTCCAGCCTTTTTTTGTTTTGGATAGTGGGGAAGCATTCAAATCGTGTTATATGTCATTAATATTCTCAGCGCCGTTATACAGATTTCCCCTCATTCACTGTCATGGTTGCCTGTTGCAGACCTTTCCTCAATTCCAGTCAGGTGAAACTGTTGTTATTGTTACAGGAAGTGAGGGGAAACCTCTCTAATGGAGCCCCAGATGGCAGTACAAATCTGACAGGATGCCTATTCCTTCGCTACTCTATCCAAAACTAAAATAATAACTTTTTGCTGCCTATACACTTGAAAGTTGAAGTGTAATGTATGCATATAATAGCTAAATTTGTTCCCCTCTTCGCCCTGATCAGCATTTGTTTTGAGACCCAGTGATGTCAACACTGGGTATTTTCTGCTGGTCTTTGTTCTATGATAAGTTCAGGTTTGGTGGGAGGGGTCACCAGTCTTCTGAAAATATTACAGTGCCCTGCCAACGAGATCTTCTTTCGAGAACATTATATGAAAGAACACATCCCTGAGATCTATTTAGATGCATCTGCTCCTTCCTGCTGGCCACTGGGTGCGGCAGACTTTAGCTGTGCAATCTGCATATCAGTTGCTTGATTACACTCTATTATAGTGGAACCAAGCAACTGATGAGCAGATTGCACAGCTAATATGGAGCATGCACGTCTAAAAGGATGTGTTTTATCATATAATGCTCAGGAACAGCAGTACAGTGACTGACATCAGCCCTAAAGATCACACCTACACATGAAGAGAAGCAAAAAACGATTGAGGGCAGAGAAAGCTAATTGCTGTGAAAGGCAACCACAAGGCCGACAACAGCAAAGATTAGGAGAAGAGGGGATTAATGATGACTGAAGCCATTCAGATAGGAAATGAAGGCAGCTCATAATAGCTGCTGCAGCTTAAAGGGAATGTAAAGTTAAAACTGAAAAGGTGAACTCTTGCCATAATTTGTAGGTATGCGCAGTATATTTGCACAATATGGCATACTTACCTTACAAGTGTGCCCACTTGAAGCACTGACTGACCAAGGCTGTTAGTCACTGCTCTGTCACTCTCCATCTCTTCCACTGCTTCTTCTGGGTCCCCCATCATTCTCTTTGTTCATTGGGCTGCCTCTGGTGACATACCTCCTGCCCATGTGCACAGGTGTGACATCGCCCCCGCTACTTGGCCTAAGTTCTGGCTTATTAAAAATGCCAGGAAGGATCTAGGATGGTACACTGCACGATGCATGCACAAAGTACAGTGTACACAAGCATTAAAAACACACTAGAGGTAAGGAGACATTTTAGGCAGATGAGACCTTATATGTCTTCTACCAAAACCTCTCATTTCTAGCAGTTTGGGGTTGTTTTTGCTTTTTTTTTATTACTTCACTTTAAACGGGTTATACTGTGGAGAGGAGTTGTGTTTGGACCGCTGAAAAGTCAGCCCCCTGATTTGTATGAGAGAGCAATAGTCTACCTTTTTTTTATGTGCTGGCAGCACAACGTATTTTAACAGTACAAAAAGCATTACAAATAAAAAAAAAAAAAAA
>NW_017306334.1:1647452-1655613 GCF_000935625.1 Nanorana parkeri
AAAAAAAAAAAAAAAAAAAGTAGGGCTCTCCAGATACCAGTGCATATACTTGGCATTTTCATGAGAACTACAAGGGTTGCAGATGGGACCTGCCTCTGGCGCTCCACCACTGTCCTGAAATCATTAGTCTGTATTGTTATAGAAAAACTGTCACATGACAAAGAAAAATGTATCGGTACTTGTATCTGTGAGTACTTGGAAAAGTATCAGTACTGAAAAAATGGTATCAGTGCATCACTTACGGTATATATATTTATAAAAATAAAACATTCATTAAAACAGGAAATGCATAAATCCCAGGAGCTCCGTGTGCGCCTTACAAATGACAGCTGCCTCCTAACTTGAGTTTTTCCTCTAGTCTAGTCTTGGAGCTGGAAAAGTATCTGTGCATGTACTTGTACTGAGTACGGTACTTGGTATCTGAACATCCCTAAAAAAAAGTCCTGTATTTTGTACTGTATATTCAGCCTAGCTGCATTACAGTACCACATAATTGTGTGTTAAAGTAATATCCAACAGATCCACTTAAGGGTTACACTGTATTACCACAAATAATGACAGATGGAGAAGTAAAGGGCAAGGTTTTGCGTTTTTCTGGGTGTGACTATACTGTAGCTTCCATTATTATTATTTTTTCAGTTGTAACAAGGACACTCCACTGAAGACCGGAGGTGCAAGTACAATGCAGTTTATTTGCTTTCAAAACGATAGATAACACGAAATCCAACATAAATAGCTTGCTGTAGCATAACAGATAGGGGCTCACCAATCCTCGAGTTGTCACGTACACTCAAGGTGTCCCAGTCTTTTAACAAGTCTCTCTCGCAGCACTGCTGCTCCGGCCTCAATCTTTAGGGCCACTGTCTGGTTCCTCCAGACAACGGCAATAACATGCCAATCCTCTCAATATGGTTCACAAACCCGCAGCTCCCTGCTGCACTGGCCTCCACACTGACTCCGGGGTGGAGCTCTCCTGACTCACAGGTGGGGCCCTGAACACATCCCAGCACACACTTCATGAGGGATGTAAACAGGTGCACAATCAGGTGCTGGTCACCACCAAAGCATGGACCCAGGAATGGAGATTTCTTCCCACCCAGAGCTCTAAGAAATCTCCTGGCTCCAGGATCCCAACCTTGATCCAGAAAACCCAGAAAGAACTGAAAAGGCAGTTCTCTCCTGGTACCAGTAATGTCTTCCTGGAGCCACTCAGCCCCTCTGGCTGAGAACCCTGGGTGACTTTGAGGCCACCTAACACCGTGGTATTGCCTCACAATGCCACACAGTTTAGCAAAGTATTACACTGAAAAAACCCACAAAATTCCACAGTAAAGGTGTCATTTCTAAACCAGTTTCAACATGTTACGCTGTGCACAGCCTTTCTTCAGCTTGTTGGATAAGTGAGAAAATGGACATTGGCAAATATAACGCGACTTCCTAACTTGTCAACAAGAAGAAACCTTACACCAGTACTATCCTAGGTTTTAAAAGAATAGACTGGGAAATTTTCCATATTGGGACATGTATCCTGTATCCATTAGATCACAATAGAGTGATGCTGCCTGCTAATGCCATATACACTTAGTTGTTGCATTGAAAAGTGTCAATGGGAACAGACAGAATGCCTTCCTGTTAAGTCTAGCAGGAGAAGGTTAAGCTGACTATACACCGTTATATTTTTTTGGTTCAAACTGTAAGCTGAACTATAAAATAAAATAGATTCAGCATGGATGGATGAATCTCCTGCTGTGCTATTGTATTCTGACAGTGGCAGAGAATACCTGAACAGTGATGGCAGTCGAATGGCTGCTGCCACTGTTCGCCTGAAAATTTTCCAACTGGCTTCTTCAATTTCCTAATCAAACGCTGCAGGACAGAAGGCTGCCAAATGCGTCACCCACTGAGCAAATTTCTTGGTGAACCGGCTGAAATTCGTATAATATATATGGCCCGCTTTACTTTCGGTGAAATGCAGTTTCCTGGAACTGAAGGGTCAGCAGAGATTACTTCGACCACCCTTTCCGATGTCCCCTTTTTACTATGATGCAAGGTGAGAATTGCAATCCCTTTTATGCTATTGCTGATGTATGATAAAAACAACAACAACGTAAAACTGCATCCCCGCACTGTTTTCCTAATACTGACAGGAAACATGACTTCAGGATGAAATCAAGGACTGGCATCTTAGCCAACTTAGAAAAAGAAAAAAAAAACATCATAAAAACACACTCTACGGCAGATATGTGTTCATATAAAAATAATATATTTTAATATATTGCTAAATTAAACATTGCCTGAAAAATATCTCACAATACCCTATATAAAAGAATTCAGAATATGTGAGGTATTATATTGCAAGCCAATCAAGCTCTAATGCATTGTAAAATGCCGTCAAACCTAAAAGTAATATTAAAACGCTCAATTTTTTTTTTAAATAATTAACCCAAATAAATAAAAATTGCCCATGAACAAATATACATTGCCCATTTCCTTTACCTTTTAGCACAAGCACTAACAGTCACCATGTTCCCAAACAGCTGGCTCTCTCAGCTCTGCTTCCCTGAATTTCCTGTACAGTACAAGATCAAAAAGGGACATCACAGCCTGCAGCAGCTGTCTACCTACTGGCTTGGAGAAAGGAAGATGGAGCACGGGGGTGGCTTGTCTTGCTGTGCCCATGTGTTTATTGTGACACGCATAGCTTAATTAGCACACACAATGGAGGCTCGCTATAACCCTGCAAGCCACCGTAAAACAGGCCATCAGGGCTAGTGCTCAGGGGATCAGGAAAACGTTTAATCATCAAGAAGCAGGATTTATTATTTATAGAGTGTATGGTTCTGTAGTCCTCAGAGAAAGCCGAGAACTATGTAACTGATAACAGTCAGCAGAGAGCACAGGAAGTTATCAGATTACAACATTTCTGGTAAGAGTAAAAGTTATTTTTTCACTCATATCAAACAGATATAAAAAAAAATGTCAATGGTATATTTATAGGCCCAAAAAAGAAAAGTCGTCGGTAGGGTTTATATATTCTTTAACTTATTTTCAGGCATTGGAGGAAGATGAACAATGGAAGGACCAAAGATGTGTGATGATGCTCTTATAACAACTGGACAAGCAGGTGACACAAGAAGCTACAAACTTCAATAGGAAGTATTGTTGTCACGATCCTGGCAATCCAGCATGACAGGTGCATGTGAATCACAAGAGTGGCTAAACAAGATGTAAAATATTTTAGCAGGTTCAAATCTATGTAAGTCAACTGCCTAATTAGCTGGCTGGAGTTCCATTATAAATTTACCGTAATAAAGACCCTAATATAAAAAACAAAAAAACGTAGTATAAATGGATACAAAGTGTTGTTATTGGTTGCATTGACAAATGGCATTTTCTCCCACTCTGATTTGAAGTTATGAGTCAGCAAATTCAGCAGCGGCTGCTGCTCTCATTCAGGTATCTGCATGCTCAGCATAGCAGCCAAGCTTTACTAAGCAGCCTCATTCAAGATGATGGCACCATGAGGCAGAGTGCACACATTTCCTGGACTCTACTATTTCATCTAATCATCTGCCAAACCACTATAGCCACGCTAAACCCTTATGACACTTACAAACAGGCTGACACAGTAATTACCCTGCTTGCAAGTGTGCGTTTCAGATTTACATGATCCTGCATTGGAATTTGAGCAAATACTGAACATGGTTAAAATAAAAGAAGTCATTTATAATACAGAGTTGAAGAAGAACAACCTTCATATAAAACAGTATTTCAAAACTTGAGTGTAAGTGCAGATCAGCTTGTTTGAAGCATTCGCCATTGTTACTGTATTGATTAGGGTCAACTGACAATTAATTAGCAGCAACAACTGTAGCAAGCCTTGCCCAGTAACATAACTGAGAGGGATTATATGTAAGAGTGCTGAGGTGCAAGCATGCATCAAAATAAAATGATAGGGAGAAATGGATTTTGGTATTTGCCCTGCTCTGCAAAGAATGCGGAGAAATGCCCAACAATCCAGCAAACGATAAGCCCTGTCATCAGACTACATTTGGCATCAGTTTTCATACCACACCCTGAAGAAACATGGGGCATTCTTGGAGTGGTGCCACCAAGGCCTGGTCATTAGAAACTGCATGGAATTTGTTGCTTGAAATCCCAATAGTGGCATTTGGAACTTGATCTCGCGTGGAAGGCTTTAACTCATATCCCTCCTAGCTACCATCTAACACAAACAGCATATTTCAACTCTGCTGAGCAGAAGCAAGCAAGTATACAGATGTTCTTGTGATTTGTAGAGGTGTAATTTACACCTATAGGAGAAGAATGGATTGCTAGGGTGTTATATGTTCTATTGTAAGTTTTAATCTTTCAAACAAAGAAACAAGAGGGCTCTTTGATCCTTTGGGGTCATTGATCCATTCAGAGTAAGTGCCCATTCAAACTAAATGTGTTGGAATGCGCTGGCTGTTTTTTCCAGCGCAGCCACAATGTAAGACGAGGCAATTTGCCTTGTCATGGATGGATACCATTCACGCCACCACGTTGCGGTGGAACACAGTGGTCTGCACTGCAAAAAAGTATAGTATGCAGCGGGATTCGACGCTGAACCGCCGCCTTGTACCCTGCTGTGCCTGCCGAACTGAATGAAATGTTACGAGAGACATTTCAATAAAAAAAAAAGTACACAGCATGATGTGCCCCAGGCAGCGCATCAGCACTGTGCTGGGCACTGCACACCAGCTGCTGGGAATTTTAGCGAAGCGGCTGGTGTGACTAGGCCCTATAAGTACCGTCCTTCACATGGTCATTTTTGTATAATGCAATATTTTAAAAAAAAGCCAAGGATATCCGATTTCCCATTTACATTAGACATGGCTCATGCGGTGGAGCTCTTTATATTGGGTGCATCAATGACCAAGACAAGTGGTCAAGGACAATTCATTTTATTATGAAAGGTAAAAAAAATACTGCAGATATTATTCATGTGTTTAGGATTTCTTGGACCACGCGCGCATTTAAGAAAAAAAGATGATTTCTTTGCTTGCAGGTGCAAACTCTCTAAGATGAATGCAAAAAATGCAAACTAGAAATCCGGGCAGCTAAAACTGAGTGCGAAAAGCATATCGCTGCAGATAGTAAAAAGAACCCCAAAAAATTTTACCAATATATTAACAGTAAAAAGGTGAGAAAGGAGCAGATAGGCCCAATAAAGGATGAAAGCGACCGTGCAATTCAATCTATATGGGCTTATTTTAATGTGAAGTTTCATCTCCTCAAATGTTGCATCCCCTGGTCCTTAAATGTTGCATTCCCCAAACATGCTAATGAAAATTTTAGAGAAAACCTTTTCCGTTTTTATTATATAAATAATTTTACCTCTATGTGCTTCTCTATGTAATGCAGGCAGATCATGGCTGGTGGGAGGGTTGGCAGGCTGCTGTACACAGCTACCAAAAATGCCGCAGCACTGTCTCAGTACTCCTCTCAAGAGCCCCTAGCCCTGATGCAAGCAGTGGGATGACACTTGGGAGAAATTTTGCAAATATAAAAATGACATGATGTGGTAGTGACAGTCTAAGGCCTCTACACATGGCAATGAACATACATTAGTCCAGGTGTGTTTGGAGCTCCTTTCTAAAATGCACCTGGAAGCATATAATGCTTTGCTATGGCTGAGTGCATGCCTTGCTGTTTAGCAGCATCTAGGTGCATTCAGTCTAGCTCAGTTTACACAAACAATAATCTTCCGAATCCCAGGACCATTTAGCCTGATTTTAAGCAGGAAAATGCAGGTAATGCATGTAAACGCGACTAAGTCCAGGAACAAGTAAGGCTATATTCACGCTATGCAGCAGGAATCCCAAATATGCAGTTTAGAAGCAGCCACCATCACCCATTCAAATCAACGATCGGGTGACAACAATTACATGTGGTTAGGAATAAATCACTGTCCCTGATGGTAGGTTCCTGCCACACAAATACCTAAACTCACATTCACACTATAGCTTGAATGAAGTCTAAACACAGGAAAAGGGTATCTGGGAAGCATCTGGGATCTTGGTTTATACTTTCTAAATAACTTCTCTTGAGTTTAACACAGTCAGCCCGTGAGGCCTAAAAGAGTGGGCATTCCCAGGCAGACTGCAATTGCATTCAGAGTGCCCTTGGTATGACCACATATGATGCTGAGCCTCCATGACAGAACGAAAGGAAATGCATGTCATGTGAGCCACATCTTCTACAAGGCCCTAAATATGGACTTGCAAAGATGTACTGTATACTGTGCTAACGTGTATGTCAATACAAATGTTTTCTTTCTAGTTCTGGATAGAGTATGGAAGGATAAGAACTCCTGTTCGGATTTACAAATATCTGGGGATCTATTAGAATGATATATCCTCACCTCCTATTCTGCTAACAAAGGTTTCACCACACAGAAAAAGTGAAGGAAAATCTGGAACAGGGACAAATTCAAAAATAAAAATCTGACAGGGGTTCTAGTCTCTCCCTACTCTGACTGGTATAACTACGGCCATAGTAGATGTGGCAGTGCCTATGAAGCCTGGGAGTGAGAAACATACATGACAGGCCCAGGTGGGAGAAAATACTTTCTTTTTTTTTCCACTGCTCTCTGTGCACCTCTTCCCTACTGTCAAAAGCTGCAACCAGATTTGCTGGCACAGGCTTTAGCGGTCGTCTACTTTTCTGCAGATTGTTCCGCCCACACATGCCAAAATAGTACCAGCCAGCTGCAGCAGGACTTCTGGTTGTGGTGCTCTGAGGGATGCAGAGTCACAGCCAAACACAGGTGTAGACAGGGCTGAAGGAGGGAGCCCCGCTGCAGTTTTTTGGGGTGACAGCCAACCCATCTAAATCTCTGACAGATTGTGACCCACAGATATGTGCACAGCTTATCCACTCCCCGAGCCCCAACTGTTACTTATCAGAGAGTCAGCAGAGGAAGCCTTTCAGTAATCACTTCCTCTGCCAGCTCTCTGAATAATGACAGCTGGGACTCAAGGAGCGGAACAGTTCCACCTACGCCATAATTCATGTGCTCAGCCTCTTCTCTTTCAATCTTTATTGGCTACAGTAGCAAAATAATGTGGAGCAGGAATGAGCTGCGGAATGAAACATGGTGGAAAGCGGCGTCAGCTGCTTCCTACAAGCAAGAAAAAAAAAAAAAGAACATTGGAGCCTGTATCAAATCAGGTCATTTTGATCTTTTCAGGGCAGAATTTATAGGTCAGCAGAAGTCTGGGGAAGGCGATAGGACAGAGGATTGGCAGAGTTTTACATCACAAGCCTTGCCATATACACATTTCCTCCTAAACTCTAGTTAACGGCCTTTACACACTGCAAACAGGAGATTTTCTTCATCTACAGCCTGTCTAGTCAAAGTAGCAGCCTTTCCTTTCCTGGACGGCACATTTAGGAGGAATGTAGAGAGTGGTGGCTTTGTGTTTAAATATTCCAGCAGGTTTTAATTCACAAATAACACAGAGTCTGCTTCTTAAAAGCAACAACAATCACTTTAATAGAAAATAAAGCACTTCAAACTAACCTGCCTGCTGTGCACTGCTGAACTTAGCCACAATGGAGAGAGAAGCCTGCACAAAGATCTCCTGCATTCAACACTTCCATGTATGTTGGATGCCTGGTCCCTCATTGCACTTTTTAGTTCCTTCCACCAGCGGCTGGTTCCTATGGTGACATAGGGACCATCATAGGCATCCACAACTTCTGAAGGTGTCAAATGCAGAAGACCTTTGAATAAGCTTCTCTTGTTTGTTGCCCATATATAGCCAGAATTGCCATTTTTTTTTTTAAATATTAAGCTACGACTGTTTAGGAGACCATATTGCTATAATTTATTTCACTTTAGGCCTGTCGCTATCAAGCTATGCCACTATAATCCCCGGGCATTCATCTGAACGCTAATGTACGTAATGTAATGTAAAAAGGGAGCAGTCAGGCTAAATGCGAATGTAAAAATGTATTCAAAGTCAATGTAAAGGGTCATATAAGTATATAGGAAGCGAATTCCACTAAAACTGAACATAAAGGGCGTATCTTATTACAGTTACAGTATAGGCTGCTGACCACAAATGTGCCTTGGTACCACAGGAGGAGGTCTCTGAAGGGTATGGATGGGGGG
>NW_017306334.1:1656707-1711781 GCF_000935625.1 Nanorana parkeri
CCTATTCTCCTAAAGAAAAGCATATTTAATTCTGTCTGCGCTGCTGCTGAAATACCTTCTCCTCCTGTCTGGTTATCAGGGCAGGAAGCAAGAGAAGATGTTTACAGGTTCTTCTAGAAGCCTGTAGTTTAGAGAGCCCTGCAACTCAAGCTGTAATCTAGACACACACACACACACACACACACACACACACACACACACACACACAAGTACATGACCCATTGACTTATCACTTACAGGATGGCTTCATCGCAGGTTTCAATTGGACAAAATGTGCAAAAAGGCAGAAAGTTACTGCCATTCTGTTTAGCCTCAGGACTCTCTGGGCTCCTTTTGTCATGTATGAAGTGTTCAATTTGTTAAAGATTGTATAAATACCGTAATAATAAAAAAATATATAAATCATTAAACACTTATAAACTTCAAATTAAAATAATATTGAACCAAATCATTATAGTTTCCATTTAGTTTACTCTGTGTGACAACACCAAGTATTATGCAGGAAAACAAAGGGTATAGAACAGCTACAAAACAAATAAGAATACCTTACAATAAATCATAAGGAAGGGGAAACATGGGAAATCGACAAGGTCTTAAGCCCATAAGTAACACTGTTTTACTTATTTTATTTAATCAAAATGTATTTTCTAGAAACAATGACATGTCCAACGTATACCGAGATGACACTAGAGTTTGAGATTGCAAAACCATGTCTGCCTAATGAGCTGTACAAGCCCAGAGGCAAAATACAATGATCACAAGAGCAAGACCACAAAATAATATTTTACTTAAGAGACAAGAAACAGTCCGTAAACATCGCATACAAGAAAGTCATTGTCAGTCAGGACAGTATTATAAAATAACCCATTTAAAAAGAAAGCCTACGCTGTATAACAAAATATTAGCACAATAAACACCCGACACAAAGGGAAAAGAAAAGACGTGAAATAACCAAAGAATAACAGTTTACACCCAAACAATTAAAAACTACACCTCCATCATGGAAAGAACTACAGTAACAATGTAATGTCACCCAGCTTGATGAGACACTTGAACACAATGACAAAGTGTGCCATACATGTTACCAGAGTTGTCCCAAAACTGTGTGGCTAACCACAAGTGACAATAAAATGGTGATGTACAGAGGGAACTTCTGTATAAAAAATGTAAGAGATCTCCTTGCAGGCATAACTCACGGTACTTGATCTGAATTCTTATACCGTACCTTAGACAACATAAGCAGCTAAAAATCCATTTATAAGGCACATTGCCTGCTGCAAATGCCATCAGGTAATATAAAGTCATCGAGACATTTCAGACCCACCATAGGGAGGTATATTATTTTCTCTGACAGCACTGCAAAAGCAGGGTTATTTTATATAAGATGCAATTCAAATTTAAATGTAGCTGCTGGCCTAACGTGGGTCCCAAATGAAACCATCAGTCACACAAGCATGGGGTTAGCAGGGATGTGATCACCCCTGATGCTGAACTGAAGTTACCACCTTAGATAGTATTAACATCTAAAATTGTCAGCTCCAAAAACCATGTAGTGACTGTATGGGGTCCAAATGATGGACTGAGTTGTTTATGCAATTATAAATCGAATGCTGTGTAATCGATCACTATCTCAGCATGAGATACCTGTGCTCTCTAATGTACATATTATTCAAATCATGATAAGAAAACCTGAAATGCAGAATTACATCTAGAAAGTTAATACATTAATAACTTAATATTTTATAACTAGTTTATGGCTTTAAACCTTTGACAATAAACTTTTTACTTCATTAGCATGGTTTTCCCCTACATCTTGGAATTTAATTAAATGAACCAACATAAAAATGTATATAATAGGTTACTAGTTCCTACAGAACACAAATTCAGTGACGAATTAGATGAAAAACATGCCAAATCAGCATTTAATCTCACCCTCATAAGTTCCACAGAATCCTCACCTTGTGCCTCACCCAAGAACACCGTGCACTTGTACTGTTACAATACAGGATAGTCATAAAATCAAGCAAGTAGAAGCTTGCCTGCATGCTAACCTTGATGCGACGTTTATAATTGCACATTTATAAAGTTTGTTTTTCGCTTGTTTATTTGTTTTGTATATATTCGTGTTATACTATTATTAAAACAAGCACTTTGAGATATAGTGTATACAAAGGTTTTCTTTATGTTCCATGTAGTATGATGCCTTCATGCAAATGCTAGTGACCCTCCTATTTCCCTATGGCAAGTCTGGAAACTCCTCAGATATTAACAGCTTTAGCAGGTAATTTATTTGTTAATCAATGTCAATAAACAGAAACATAACACAGACAATACGGTAATACACCTACATCTGCAAAAACATTGAAGCATAGCATATGATTCTGTTTAGTTGTCTCTCAACCAATTATGTTTCCCACTTATGAAAAGAATATCTGAACCCAAGAACAAAAATGTAATTTTGCAACTTATCAGTCCTTAGACATTTTGGCTGCATTAGTTTTCTTTTTTAAGGCTTTATTTTGTTATGCTCACCTTATCATCCAGCAACATATTTTCTGTTCTAGAATTACAACATTCACTCATAGTACTGAATCTATGGAGGAGGAGTAGTGTTGTCACCCAAGGACAGGACTACAGAACATTGGAGGCATGGCTAGTACAGCAGAAGCAAAGTGCACAGAAAGTAATAAACCTAATAGAGTTTTGGTAGGATCAACAGGGAGCAAATGAGAGGAGTGTATTGTTAGGAGGTGACCCACTTTAACCCTTTCGCTGCCAAGCCCTCCGGAACATTTTTCAAATCAGCTGGCCAAGCCATTAACTCTTCCCAATACTTAAAACCAGCATGTGACACTGCTGATATCTCACGCCTGCTCTAAATCGAGAGCTGAGCATTCACGAACGGCTGATCGCTCAGCTCATGGTCTTCTCTATGCGGAGAGTGGTGACGGTCAGTCACGATCCCCACAGTAATTCCCCCCTCCTCTTTCTCTATTCCTCCAGTGCTCATTGGAGGGATAGACATGGGAGGGGGCGGGCACAACTGGCTCTGGCTCTAGAGAAGCAGGCAGCAAAGCGGATCCTTTCTGGCTGCATCACAGCTCTAAGCAGTAGCCCATTCTATGCTGAGTTTGGGACACGGGGTACAATAGTAAATGTACTCCTTTGCCCCAAAAGAGGACTAAAGCCAAACAAAAAAACGTTTTGGCTGTAGAACTCCTTTTAACCACTTGAAGGCCATAGTGTTTCACCCCCTTCCTGGCCAGGCCATTTTTCAGTATTCAGCGCTGCCGTACTTTGACTGATGTTTATTCCGTCATGCAACGCTTTACTGAAACGATTTTCATACCATTTTTTGGGGACAGATAGAGCTTTCTTTTGGTGGATCGTGAGATTCCCTGCTATCTATGCCTCTTTGCCCAGCTCCACCAAAGAAAAAGCAATTGTTTTAGTAGTGTTAACGCCTAAGTGAACCCTCCAGGAAAACCCTTGCAATCAATTCAAGCTACCTGAATGAACATGGAATGCACTTTTCCTGCTCTCTAATATTGCTGTATTTCTGCTTCCTTGTGAGCAAAATTCCCCACGAGTCAGACCACCCTGCAGAGCAGAATCGCAGTGCTGCTTGTGAGACAAGCGGTCCGACAGAAGCAGTCCGACATGCCCCCGAAATTAAAAAGTGGGTGAGTACAAATTAGATTTAACTAAAAATGAATCTGTTAGATAGACTTTAACTAATAATGCCTATTTAAATGTGACTTGTTTCCTTTATTGGATTTGTGACCCTTCCTATGTTATTCCTAAATCTGCAACATTGAAAAATACTGATGTTACTTATATCCAGAACGGAAAAATTTTTTCTTCAGGTTTAGGATAAAGTTAGAAATATTAAAACTCGTGTCAGGTGTTGTTGTGTTCCCCCTTGCGAGGGTTATCCTCTTAACCCTACTTAGTGATCGCGGTCACAGAAACACCAATGTTTTCCCGATGTCAATAAACAGGAAATGGGCGATCTTAAAGAGAACCTGAATTTTGAAAGTCCAAAAAAAAGGCAGGCAGAGAGAATAGGACTAGTAAGCAGTATTGCCAGTTGTCTCCCTGAGGCTGATCTTTTCCTATATCTGACTTACTATGCCCTTCTCTGTGTAGAGGCGGCCATCTTGGTAGAAGCAAGGCTTTGCTTCCGCATGTCAGAAGCTCCAGTAAGAAGAACAGTTGTGACGTCACTAAATATTATTCCTAATCATCAAACGCTAGCAGTGAGAGGCAGCAGGAATTCCTCCTTTTTTTCAATCCACTGATTGTTTTACATGCAATCTCCACTAAATGTAACCTCTACTTTTATATCATATACTTGTTCTGAATTAACCAGGTTTGTGGCAGGATACCAGCGCAGGTTTGGGTGAGTGGTTTGTTCTGCAATGCCTATGTAAGCTTTGAAGTATCCACTGTAACAAAAGGTGAAATTCCCCAAAAAGATTGTTACCAAATAGAAGCTATGGGCAACTGGTATGTCACCGCACTCAACTGTAAAATTAATGTAACATGGCTATCAGCTCAATTTTATCATTTTTTAGTAGGACATGTATGAAGACTACTGCAATGCTCTCACTGAATATTTACATTATATTTTAAAAGTTTAGGAATTTCTTAACTTCTTTATTCTTTACAGATTTCCAAAGAAGCAATGGAAAACATTCTAAGGAATGCTAGCTGGAAACAGCCTTCTGCAGGTAGTGGAATGAAACCGTGATACAGCTTCCCCAGGTGATATGGTACCTGCTGCATACAAATCACTAGCATAGCTTAAGCGTCAATACTCAGGTCTGAAAAGTCTCAGAAAGTGCAGGGATCATAACAAACATTTCTTTAGAAGGAATGTAAGACAAGCAGGGGCATGCTAAACCTCCATAACTGATGTATATGCATGTATTCATTCACAAGCTGAATTGTAATTATCTTCCTTTGGGGGGGGTTGAACTGAGCCAGTGGCACAGTATAATAACAAGATATAATTACTAGATAAAAGCACATCCCTCAGACCCCACGCCCCATAAAAAAAATGGAAAAAAAAACCTAACAACTGGGTGCCTGAAGTTATCCTAGTTCTACCTGTACAATTACAGCAGAATGCAAGAGCCAAGTGAGTATTTAATTTGAGATTACCTTGCTTGTAGTACACTTAGCCGCTCCCACCTTAGCTCAGGGGTAAAAGCTTGGAAAATCTGATATGCTGACTTCAAAGTTGCTAGCTGCCAGACCACCATAAAAGATGACCCACTTCTACCTTAGCATGCAGTCACCTCCAGAAAATTCCATTATAAATGTGTTAGGCTAAAAAGGAAGAAGGTGCACTATGTCCAAAAATTCTGGTTAACCTTCACAACAACCACATTTATTTCAAAATCTCTTAAAGTGTACCTGTTGCCATCAACTATGGACCTCATAAAGGACATGTTTTACAAAATGAAAGTGTACTTGTTACCTATAGCAACTAATCAACTTCTATATCTCTCTTCCCTGGTGCAGTCTAGTTTGCCTTTAGAACATGAAAGGCAATCAAAGGTACATCACCCATGAAAAGTGAAGGATAAGCCTTAAAGGGAAACAATGGAAAACAGATTACTTGCTTGTGGCTTCAGATTTACATCTAGCTGTAGTACATCAGTTCTCTCAGATCTGGAAACCCCTTTTTCCTACCGATCTGTACTGCCACAAGAGACGCATCCACTGAATACTTGCCATTGTGAGAGATACAGAAAGCCTGACAGAGCAAAATGTCAGAATCAATACACTCCTGACAGCCACCGGAAACACAAATATGCCTCAGAGATTTTAATGTGATTGGTAATACAACAAGCAGAGTAAAAGTAAGCACACCACATGTATTAGGAAGCTGACCTACCCAGTGCACATGTGAGCAGCCCTCTTAAATGTGGCTGAACTAGACTAATGTATATAGAATTTAGATTAGGGCATTAGCAATTCACTGATTCATTTTATTTGTTCCCTGGGATTCTTCTTTAATGTGGGCAACCAAAACCACATCCCCTTTAACACACTTTGTTTTTTGGCATATATCTACTGCTAGCAAGTAGATATATGTCCATGATTAAAAAAAGAAATTAGGCAAATACCCAATTACTTACCCGTTCCAGCTCCTCTCCCTCCCGGCTGAAGAACTCCCGGCTGCAGAACACTGTGAAAGAGGATGTAAGCGAGTGCATGCGCAGTAGACAGGAGAGGAGAGAAGGGAAAATAAAACTGAATGGACGCAGCCATGACCGCGCATGTCGGACAGACACTGTGGGGCGAGGAGTCTGCGGTGGATCAGAGACCAATGTTCTGTCGAAAACTCAGATCTCCAACGATGTCACATCCGGTTGACTTGCCAGTAAGCATTTTGGGATATTTGGCTCCAGTGCGCGTGTGCAACCTGCGGCATTTTCCTAATTGTCATCAAGTTCAACAATGCTCTTGAGTATTTATGTTTATACTGTATGTGCGTAAACGTGGGGGTATTAAACATCTTTGTTTTGTTTTGTTTTTACTGTTTTTATATGCAACTTATTTTTTTTTTACACTTAGTTATTGCCATCACATAGGGGGATAACAATCCCCTATATAATAGCAAAGGCACACTGACAGGTCCTCTTTATGGAGACATTAGGGGTCTATAAGAACAGAACTGCAGAACACCTTTGCTGTCTGCAGTTAACAAGATAAAACGTCTCCAATTCGCACAGGAACACAAGGATTGGAAAGTAGAGCATTGGAAAAAAGTCATATGGTCCGATGAATCACGTTTCCAATTGCATCATGCAGATGGCAGAGTGAGAATTTGGTGGGAACAGCATGAAAGCATGCACCCCACATGCATGAGTACAACTCTTCAAGATGATGGGGGCAGTGTTATGGGTTGGGGCATGTTTTCCTGGCATGATTTGGGCCCTTTAATTCGTGTGGGACAACGTCTGAAAAAGCACAACATACCAAAGTATCGTTCTGATCAAGTTCATCCTATCATGTTGATGGCGTATCCCAATGGAGATGGCTTCTTCCAACAAGACAATGCGCCATGAATTTACCTTGCTTAGGACGCCCCCACAATCACCAGATCTCAATCCAATTGAGCGTGTGTTGGACGAAGTTGAAAGAGCCATCAGGCAGCTTGTTCCACAACCATCAAATCTCAAAGAACTGTACAGTGCTATTCCGCAGGCATGGTGTCAGATTCTTCGCATCACCTGTCAACATCTCGTGGAGTCAATGCCAAGAAGAATCGCCGCAGTATTGAAGGCAAAAGGTGGCCCAACGAAGTACTGATGGGGCGGTCATAATAATCTGGCCACTCAGTGTATACTTAACTGCAAGAGTTTACTGCTTGTTATACTCACCCAATCCTCTAAGCCAGTTTGCTTTTAGACCGGTCCCTAGAGCCTTTCTCTCCTTCTGCTGCAGGTCTAAGGTCCTGTAAATCATCACGTTCTATACACCGTGTATAGACAAGAGGACGTTGAGAAACATTACAATGCTACAGCAAAGGAGGAGACAGGCTTCAGTGGCCGGAAAAGCAGGGAGCCGGCTCAGCAGTTCAGGAGAGTATAACTTTTTTTTTCCTAGCACCTAGACTAAAGCAAACACTTAAACCTTGCAGTGCGGGGGTAGCCCCCCACCGCAAAGGTTAAGAACACTTTTGCCTGGAGTTCAGTAGAGGTTACCACGTTGGAGTTAGTCTTATTTATTAGTAGGCCATTTATTCCAAGGCCATTTATTTGAGACAATCGTTTGTTGACCCTGTGGAACGGTTATTATTATTGCGCAATATTATAAACAATATGAACAGAATTTGGCCAGGCAAGGGTAAACAAACTTGTAGATTCTTTCTAGATATTTGCTGCAGCAAATGGGAGGACTATTGTATTAGAATTTTCTATTGTTGATAAACTTCTATTTTATTTCATGCTCAGCATGGTTTCATTTTTTCTCTTATTAAGAGAAGTATATATGTTGATTATGTGATCTGTTACAGCGTGATGCACTGTTTCCATTGCATCGGCTCCAGAGTCTTCATAGCACACACCATCGGCTGCGTTCTAACGCAGCCTCTGGCATGAACAGGCCCTTAATACAATTAACAATAGCATGTCTGATATCTCTGTGAGGATAATATTCAAAATATTAACCACTTACAAAGCCATCCACAACTCTGACCCCGGCTATATCTCAAACCTTGTCTCAAAAGTATCACCCCAACTGTTCATTCCGCTCATCCCTGCTTTCCAGCTCCCTAGTCAGCACCTCCCATGCTCACCTCTGGGACTTTTCTAGAGTTTCTCCCAGCCTCTTGAACTCTTTACCCCAACCTGTTCACCTATCTCCCACTCTGACTGCCTTTAGGCGATCCCTAAAGACTCATCTCTTCAGGGAAGCTTATCCCACCTTAAACTAACCACTGAACCATCACGTTCTCAAACAATTCATCCCCACACACCTACCTCCTCATGTATCACTTCCCCCCTCCTTTTAGATTGTAAGCCCTCCTTACCATCTTGTCTTGAATTGTATTGTGATTGTAATGTCTTCCTTATATTGTAAAGCGCTGCACAAACTGTTGCTGCTATATAAATCCTGTATAATAATAACGATAATAATTTTTTTATGTTTTAAGTTGTTAGACTGTATATTTGTTCGCTACATTTATATAATCTTGTTCCATTAAACAGATAATAAAATGACACAAAACTTCCAAGGCACTAAACAACACAATCAGCACAACACTACCTGCCTGCCCGGAGACTCGCTTTTTCTGATTGCAATCCCAGATTGAGACACTGTGGGGGGAATTTACCAAAAGCGGAGCAGACAAAATCTGGAGCAGTTGCCCACAGTAGCCAATCAGCTTCTCTCTTCAGTTAAGATTTGAAAATGAAATAGGGATGCTGATTGGTTGTTATGCACATCTGCTCCAGTTTTGATAAATTCCCCCCAATGTGTGTAACCTGCAGCGTCAGCTACACAGCATTGTAACAAACAGCCAAGAGCTGCACCAGATGACTGTATATGAAAATACAAAATATTAATTCATATTTACCTGATTAAAAATATCTACAACACCATTTAGATCCTCCTGTAATATCTGTCGCCATTGCAAAGAACATGAGCAGTGATTTATGCTGCAAACTGACAACCTCCTGACAAGTACACTGCAGTAAAAAGGACATTTTATATATTCTGCCATTTCTGATTAGTTAGAAGTGCTTCTCATTGACTCCTATGAATCTTTACTACCTTGATCAGTCTTAACGTCACACTTATTTAGTTGCTAAAAGTACTGAAGCCAGAGACAGCCAGGCAACTAGCATTTTCAGATGGAGCTTGGTAATGGCAGCTTGCATGTTTCTCTCCATGCAGGTTTCTTTTAAAAGAACTCCGGGGAAATGTTATATTAACCATTGCAGTAGGGCTATCTCCACACTGCAAGGTTTAAATACTCATTTTGGTCTAGGGAGGAAAATAACAAAGTTTTACTCACTTGATTCTTGGAGCTGGCCGGCTGTGACAGCGCTCCCTCCAGCCTGCCTCCTTCTCCTCTTCAGAGATGGAATTTGCCTTGGCATCTCCATGTCCTATACCCTGAGTATAGAACATGATGACTCATGCACCTTAGAATGCTGCAGCAGAGGGGGAGAGAAGCTCCAGAGACTGATCTAACAACAAGCCAGCTCGGAGGATCAGGTGAGTATAATTTGTTTTTTTAATAGCCCTAGACCAAAACAAGCACTTAACCTTTGCAGCGTGGGGGTAGCCCCACTGCAAGGGTTAATAGAAAAAAAAATCCCAGAAGATCTTCTAACCAATGCAGAACCAGCAAATTTCAGACTGCAGATTTTTCAAAAAATGTACTTCTTTCCTTCAACGGCAACTAGATTTGTATTGAAACTTTTTTTATCACTACGATCTGTTTGTTTGTAGTATTGTAACATAGCCTTTGCAGGATCCCTGCAGCATATAGATTCCGGTCAGCCAGAGCAAGAGGAGATGTTGACACTGTGAATGGAAGAAAGTTGCATAGAAATAGCATAAAACAAAAAATATTCCAGTGCTACAGCAACTGAAAAGCCATATGACTTCTACCGAAAATTACCGAAAATGCAGCCGTTTCAGACCAATCCTACAAGTTTACAGTCTAAAACGTGCTCACGTTCTACTTTCTTCCAATGATGAGAAAACTGATGCTGGATGGGTAAGCTACAGAAAGTACCGTATTTGCCGGCGTATAAGACGACCCCCTAATTTTCCACTTAAAACATAGGTTTTGGGCTATACTCGTCATATAAGACTACCCCACTTCCGTGGCAACACCATTTAAAAACATCATGGATGGATATGCGGTAATACTGTATGTACGGCAGCTTCATCTACATACAATATACCGCGCTGAGCCAATCACGGCGAGCAATGTATTCTATTAATGAATACAATGCCTGCTTGGATTGGCAGAGGTTGTGTACATCGCTCGCCGTGATTGGCTCAGCGAGGTATACTGTATGTAGCCGAAGCTACCGTACATACAGTATTACCGCACATCCAGCGGGCTGACAGATTAGGGATGTTCGTTTTGGGCCAGCTTGGCTCAAACCAACTAAAGGTATACTTTGTATCCCCTGCGTATAAGACGACCCCCGATTTTCGGGGGATGTTTTTAAGTATAAAAAGTAGTCTTATACGCCAGCATATACAGTTATTATTGGAAGCTTTTTAATTGCAATACAAATAAATCCGGCTTAATGTTTGGACACCAATGTTTTAATCTGGCCTGAACATTAGCCCAGGCTACACTGTATTATAAATACATTGACCACACTCATTTCACTCACCACAGTACTGAATCCTGCTATACCCATTTCAAATGTGTTTAGTATTAGCGGACCCTGCAATTCAGAGTAATGCTATTAATATGTAGTAAAGAACAGTATTATGTACAGAATGATGTCCAACAGTATTGATAGAAAACAACCCAGGAACAAATTAGATAAAATATTAATTCCGAGAAACTAAGGGAATAGGTAAAAGTGCAGGTCCCAGGTGGACGGACATCAAGTGTAGTCATGGATGAAAGGCTGCTAATGACCTAGTGATCCACGAAGAATGATTTCAGTTTAGCATTGAAGACAGATGGTGATAGCGTTTGACACAGATCAAGAAAGATGGCATTCCACTGGCCAGAAACACCAAGAATGAAAGAGATAAGAGCAGTGCTGGTACATGATGCAGAAAGGAGGACACTGACAGAAGGAATGAGCTATCTTAGTGCAAAACAATAAAAAAGAATAAGAAACAAAGACTGATTGGTGAAAGGCCAGTTTATGGCCACTAGGTAAGTTAATATTTTTTTATAAACATAATAGTTTATGTTTATATGAAGAGTCAGAGTTCTTCATAAGCCACTGTCGTCTCTAACACTGTAACTATAGAATCCAAACATACCCCTATAGTAATATAATGCTTTCTAGATCTTTAAAACCCGTTTTTTTAATATAGCTTTCCAAACACACCATACAGCGCATTTCTTAGGTTTTCATCTCCCTTGGACTTTTCTACATTTTGTAGTGTTACCACCAGGAACTAAAACATATTTCATTGGCATGTTATGTCACTAATCTACATAAAATAATCTTTAAAGCCCTCAACTTTTTTTGAAATAATGAATCCAGATCAGAAAATATACAGAGCCCAGCAATGTATCTGTTAACATTTTGCCCAAGCACTTAGTCATCAAGTTTCCAATCAGCTCCAACTCTTTCAGCTGGGCTTCCCTGAACTTCCTGCCCAGTACAAGATCTCAATTGAGAGAGCACAGTCTCCGGCAACCATCCATCCCCTAGCTTGGAGAAGCAAAGAGATAGAAAGCAGGGGAGCAGGGAGAGGGGAGTGTCTTGCCCTACTGTCTCTGTGGAGACACACTCAGCTTACTAACACACACAAAGGTGGCTCCAAAGGACCCTGTAGGGAAAAGGAGTCACCCAAAACAGGATATTAGGGTCAGTTCTCGGGGACCCACTGATTTTGCATTCTAAACATCAAGGAGCTGCATCCATTGTAAGTGATTTTGCTTAAAAACATGTTGACTTTAATATCACTTTAATGTCAAAAAGTGGGAAGTTAAAAATATCTACATAGTATTACAATTTACCTACCAAACCCATGAACTCTTATTTAGGCTTTGGTGCAACAAACTGCCTTTAAAAGTGATTTAATTACTTGCATTACATTTTCACAAGATTATAAAATAAATATGCCAGTTTCTGGAAGGCATCATGAAGCCCAAAGAGCTAGCAAAAAAAGTCCAGAATGAAGTTCTGCAGAAGCTCTAATAAAGGTTTGGTTGTAAAAAAAGAAATCCGTTTTATATATTCCACATGGTAACTCTATGGGAGCTGCAGACATCCACACGATAGGAATAGCAATCCATGTGGCAACCATACACCGGACACTTCACAAAGCTACCGTAGTTCTATTGAACTCCTCAGAGCCGGCGCATCCACTGTTAGCCAGCCGTAACAGAGCGCAGGTTTGTAATTGCAATCTGGACTCCTTTTGTGTCCAGACTGCGGTACACTTATTTACATTTAATTTCTATATTCCGATTGACCTCACGCAGGCCAGACAGGGACAGCCAAAGAGCTGGATGTGGCTCGGGGGCCGTAAAATGCCAAGGTCTGATTTAGTCAAAGCCCAGAACTCAGTCTAACAGAATATGAGGCAAGACTTAAAATTTGTAGTATGCCAATTGTCACCATGAAGTCTGAGGAAGCTAGAAGAATTTAGCCAAGAATGGGCAAAACTGCTGCAAGTGCAAAGCTGGTAAAGACTTGCCACAAAACAATCTATAGCTATACTTTTAACCAAAGGTGGTTCTATCAAAGGGGCTAATAATTAGGCAACCGACAAACGTTTGCTTGAATAATTTTTATGTTCAGAATCAAAAATATACTATACCTTTAATATATGTTGTATAAATCAAATGGTAAAAAACGCACTTAAGTCAATTTAATTCCAGGATGTAACATTATAAAATGTGGAAAAGTCCAAGGGTGAAAATGCATATGCAAAGTACTGGAAGTCCTGTTAAAGTTGTACACACATTTTAATAAATGCTTGTTACAGTTCTCTAATAGATTGTAAGCTCCTTGAGGGTAGGGACTGATGTGAATGTGCACTATGTAAAGCACTGCGTAAATTTTCTGCGCTATATAAATGCCTGTAATAAATAAAAAATAAAACAAGAGAAAGAGCTCCAAACCACCTACACCAGTGTTATAAATTAGAATATAAAGTCTTTAGGGTTACTTACAAATCATTTCCTTGAAGTATTACATTATTCATACAGCATTACATTTGGAGTTACAGTGACCTCTGCTGGAATAACACAATGTAGCACTTGGTAGTAAGATTTTATTTATTTTAAAAGGCAGATCTGTAACCACACCTGTATAGTTAAATGTATTCATTATATTGTATAATTATTCACAGTATTATATTTTAATGTATTTGTGATCTGTGATTCCCAAGCTTTTTATCTGAAATCACTGCTGGAGCACGACTCATCCTATATCCGCAGGGGGAGTGAGTGCTCCGGCGAGGACGGGAGCAGGATGGAGGGTCAGGAGAGGCAGATCCTGGTGGTGGGAGACTCCATCATCAAGCGGAATCCTCCAACTAAAATGCCCATGCAGAGCAGTAGGGAACGGTCATGTACAGAAGCCCCGGTGAGATACAATAGTGCAGTCACCGACACACCCCAGTCTCTTGTAACAGCAACATCACATTTACAGACCATGTAGTGCAGGGGTAGCCAAACTCCAGCCCTCCAGCTGTGGTGAAACTACAAATCCCATGATGCATCTCTCTCCGGGAGTCATGCCTGTGGCTGTGAGAATTTCAACAAGGCTTATGGGAATTGTAGTTCCATTACAGCTGGAGGGCCGGAGTTTGGCTACCCCTGATGTAGTGGGTAGAGCTTGTTTTCCTGAATCCTTCCCCAGACCTGCTTTGGCACTCTACAGCCAGATAGCTTGGCAGTAAGAAATTCAATTCAGTGAAGGATGATCACGGCCATAACATGTTTAGGAAAAATACCAGTCCAGATGCATTACATTGTACTCTCCACAAGACCCCATTCACACTGAGCTACAACAAAATAAGCACTTTTTCAGCGCTAATTTGAGCAGAGTGACAATGAGCTACATTGAGCTTCTTTGAGCTACATTTTGTTACGATATGAAGCGGTTCTTTTGGCATTTTCCACAGGGACTTTGTAGCTGCTACACTGGGACGTATCCAATCAAAAGCGGTCTTTGATGTGACATAATTCCTCTTCCTGTTTCCTACTTCTGTGGAGATTGTAATTTCTGGGCAAAAGTGACACTTGTGTAGCGCAACATCGCGCTACAAAGTCGTGCAAAAACGCCAGTAATGAGCGACATTGAGCTACACCATTGAAGTCGATTGGGGCCAAGAAGTATTACCAACACACCTCCCGGACCACCCTTGTTTTCTCTCAGACAAACAAAGCCTGATGTGTCAAAAGGTCCGCAGTAAACATTTCTTTACAGCTATCAATTCAATTCCAATTTGCCTGGAAGTTTGAAGCCCAAGGGTGATACAAGCCGATATAGAAAGGAAATTGCATAGCACAGCCTCTAAGGCCCCGCTCACCCTTGTGGCGCTTGTTCCTATGCTCCATGTTTGTGCGCAATTTGCCCCATTTGCCAGCCCATTCATTTCAAGGGGCTGCTCCATGAGCAACAAACGTGGCAAAAAAGCTCAGCAAACAGTTTGACCTGCAAGCTTCATGCATTTTTTGACCATGCATTTTGTGCATTTGCTGTGGGTCAACGTGCAGGCAAAGATGTGTATTTTATTTACCACGTTTGGGGTGCCATTAACAAGTAATGGAACCGCAAGGGCTTCATGCATTGCGTGAACACTTGCCAATGCATACGCTTTGATGCACGCTCACATGCACGGCAAAGTGTAAATAGGGACTAAAGCTGAAGTTTGGATTAAGCAAATATTGTCCGATACAACAGGCGTGTGTATTAATAATGACATTTTGGTGTATTTCTTCCAGATCCGTGCAGTAATCCAGTGTGAAACATTGCCTCTTGGTAGGAGCTACCTGTGATAAAGACCAATCACTGCTGTTCCCTCTCTTTTGCAGGGTGCCCGGTCTTGTCTCCGCCCACTCATGTAGTTTTCTGCAGCCAGCTTGTATTAGGTGGGGCCTGCTGGGTCCCTCCCACAGCTCTGCACAGTTTATGTATAGTATAGTGATGAAGTCACTGCTACTTATAAGGTCTTAACTGGGTTTGCAAAGGTATTTGCTGCATATAGGGGATGTATACCCTTTGCAGTTACTGAATATATTCAAATGTGTGTGCCTGGAGTTCAGCTTTAATAACCCTCCAACCCACATGTGAGCAGCTTTCTGAAATCTGTATGTGGATTGCATACAACTAAAGGTAAAATTATCTGCTCTATTAAAGCCCAACTCAATCCACTTTTTTCATCTTGAATAGAACAGAAAAGGGTTAGAGCCTACGTCAGATTTTTATTACCATCTTTGTCCCTATTGGAAAGATTTCCCCTTGCTTCCTGTCAGCACAGGAAGTTATGAGAAATCTCTGCAAGGGCACAAGCTAAAAATGGCTGGAGTTAGCCTGTACACTTTAAATGTATAGAAAAAAAAAATTCTTACTTGTCTAGAGACTTCTCTGGAAAGGTGAAAGCGCCACTACATATCCGGTCTATGTAGTTGAGAGGAACTTTGTGAATCTGCTGGCAGCATAGCATGATGAAGTCATACTTGCAGATAAAAAGATTATCATCTGCTATTAGTACAACTCGTTCTTTCTCATTGTTCCAGTGATCAATTCTACAATAGAAGAGAAAATAAAAATCAAAAACTTATATCAATACATATAACACATATTTACAGAAACTGCCTCTATGTAAAAACACAATACAAGCTGTATATTTATAAAAATAAAATCACGGCCATTCGTCCTGCAAAAGGGGGGTATTTTGTTTTTTACTATATAATAAAAAAAAGTACCATAAATGTAGAAAAAAAACAAAAAAAGTTTCCCTACGTTATGTTATAAAACATTTATTCTTACCCATATGTTTAGTAAAACATAAAAGACGGGGTCACGTCGGGTAAATAGACACCAAACATGTCAAGCATTAAAATTGCGTGCGCCAGCAAAAATCGGAAAAAAAAAAACGCCCATAGGCGACGATTAAAACGCTTTTACTGTTCATCAGTTTAGTGTTATCAGTGATTAAAGGAGAACTATGGGGTTAGGGATTTTCCCCATAGTTCTCCTTAGGGTAACGGGAGGACACAAACTAGCGTCCTCCCGTCACCCTAAGCTCAGTATATAGGGAGCTGCTGCTCGCGGTATACTGAGACGCCGCAGCTGAAGCGGATCACGACAATTATGTCTGGATCCGCCCAGCTGCGTGAGTGACAGCTGGCTCTGCCTATCTAGAGGCAGAGCCAGCTGTACCTGCCCCTCCCCCATCCGTTCCGCCAGTCAGCGCTGGCGGATCGGAGCGGAGGGAATCCAGCTCCTCCCCTGTCACGGCAGAGAGCCGTGACAGGATCGAGATGTGAGCGAACGCCGGTATGTGTTCGCTCACCTCCCGATCTACTGAGCCGACCTGTGACAGTCTCATTGTCACAGGTCGGCTAGAACTATGAGGTGAGTGAAAAGCACTCCTCATAGTTCTTTTTTAGGCTGGGTTTCCACCTAGGCGTTCAAAATATGCGTGTATGACGCGCGTTTTGGGGTGCATGTTTTAACCGTGATTTGCAGCACTCAAAACGTCAAACGTGCGTTTACGAGGGCTATCCGGCTGTATCCTAATGGATATGCGCCGAAATACGCCCCAAAGAAGCTCCTGTACTTCTTTGGGTGTAGGGCGTTTTTCAGCTCGTTCCGACACGCTGAAATACGCCCAAGTGAGAACCATGTCCATAGGAAATAATGGGATTTCATTTGCTGGGCGTTTTACAGCGCGTCAATCAGCGCTGTAAAATGCCCAGGTGTGAACCCGGCCTTAATGGCTCTAAAATGATTGCGGCAATATGCAACATGTGCGGCATGTAGGCGCACCTGTCGCATATATGCGTGTGTATGTCGGGGGCGGGGACTTAAAAAAAAAATGTTTAAAAAAATAAATGTTATGCTTCTTTATTTTTTTTAATGAATCTTTCATTTTTGTATTACTTTTTTTTTTTTTACACACACGTTTATTGCTATTACATGGGGGGCTAAGAAGCTCCCTATGGGATAGCCAATTTACATGACAGGTGCTCTTTATGGAGACATCAGGGGTCTCCAAGACCCCTAATGTCACCCAAGGACCTCCAGAGAAGCTGATGAAGCAGAGATCGGCTTCATCAGCTTCTCTAGCTGGAGAGTGACACTGAATGCAGGAAGTGATGTAATATACATCACTTCCTGCATTCGGGGACTGAGAGGAGATCAAAGGGAGTTCGTGTACTGAACTCCCTTTGATCTCCTGTCACAGAGGCGTGCCTGTCACAACGGCAGTGACAGCTGCTGATACAAGTGATTGAGCGTCTCTTGAGACGCTCGATCGCTTGACTGTAAAGCTCCCGGCCGGCCGTGTAATTACATCGGCCGGCCGGGAAGCTGCTCGTCGGGCTCCACCATCCTCTCGTTACAGACGAGCAGATTTTTCAAGCCCTGGCCATATACGTCCCCAATTTCAAAAAAGTTGGAACGCTGTGTAAAATCTACATAAAAACAGAATGCAATGATTTGTAAATCTCATAAACCCAGATTTTATTCACAATAGAAAATAGGAAACATATCAAATGTTTAAACTGAATAAAATGACCATTTTAACAAGAAAATAAGGTAATTTTGAAATTGATGCCAGCAACACGTATCAAAAAAGTTGGGACAGGGCAATGTTTACCACGGTGCAGAATCCCCTTTTCTTTGAACAACACTCTGTAAACGTCAGGGAACTGAGACCAGTTGCTGGGGTTTTGGGAGAAGAATGTTGTCCCATTCTTGCCCGATATAGGACTCTAATTGCTCAACAGTCCTGGGTCTTCTTTGTTGTATTTTTTGTTTCAAGATGAACTAATTATTTTCAATTGGTGAAAGGTCTGGACTGCAGGCAGGATGTGCAAGCTGCCCATTCCATACTCACTAATGCACCCCCATATCATCAAAGATACAGGCTTTTTGTACTGAGCGCAGATAAGCCAGAAGGTCCTTCTCCTCTTTAGTCCAAAAGGCCCATGGTTGCCTTTTAAAATAATGTCAAATTTTGATTTGTCTGACCAGAGAAAAGTTTTCCACTTTGTGACAGATAATTTTAAATGAGCTTTGTCCCAGGTCGTACGATTCTCGGCGGGTTTTCAAGCCTGCTTGTTCGACGGAAGACGTGCGACCGTACAGTAGAAACGGTAGCACGCCTTCCATACACTGTACGATTCTCGTATGATCGCAGGGTTTCTCGCGATTCTCGTATGAGAATCGTACAGTGTATGGGCACCTTAACCCCTTCATGAAGCGGCGGGGGTGTTCGGCGTTATCAAAAGATACTGGTGGACAATTTACATACATCCTTGGATATCTTTTTATATCCCTTTCCTGTTCTATACAGTTCAACTACCTTTTCCCACAGGTCCTTTGACAATTCTTTTGCTTTCCCCATGACTCAGAATCCAGACACGTCAGTGCAGCACTGGATGAAGCATGCAAGGGTCTGTCAGGAGGCCAGAAACTCATTGGCCTTTTATACACACACACTGATTACATGCAAACAGAACACAGGTGAGGATGTTCCCTTTAATAGCCATTCACACCCCTCTGTGTCAACCTGTGTGCATGTTATCAGGCCAAAATGACCAGGGTATGTAAACTTTTGATCAGGGTCATTTGGGTAGTTTCTGATGTCATTATGATTGGAAAAGAGTAAACACAGTTTTGATAATAAATCGCTTCAGCCAAACACTACCCATGAGTGACCCACTACCCATGAGTAATCATTCATATTCTCTGGTAAATGGCCAGGAAATCATAAATTCTGCCAGGGTATGTAAACTTATGAGCACAACAGTATCTAGGTAGGCCTGTGTCTTGATAAAGATGTACTGAGCACCATCAAAATATTAACAATAAAATTCTGAGGCTTTGACTTATCTCTGCTGCAAGACCTGCGAGTGCCTCTAGACCTACTTTGTATAGGCAGACCTGTATAATAGTTTAGTGAAGACTAGGAATGCACTGATGCTGGTACAGTTATTGATATCGTTGCCGATACTGGGCATTTTCATGAGTACTTCGTGAAAATGCCTCGATACTAAACTGAAGCCGATGCTGTAAACAGGCACCTCGCTTCACAGGACGGCTGCTGAAGTCCAACTGAATCGCAGTGCCTGCTTACAGCAGCGGCAGCAAATCTCCTCCTGCTCGCTGCTGGCCGAGACCAACCAGGACCCGCACAGCCCACCATGTCGCCCAGCATATCCCCCTAGCATATTGCCCACACAGCCACCTGAAAGCCCACACAGCCCAGCGATAATATTTGGGAATTTGGGATAATGCAATTCTATTTATCTAGCCCTAATTCCACCTTCTGAACTCCAACTAAATTATTCACGTATCTCAAAGAATGTCATTTGTGTTATTTGTATTTCACTTGTCTTTTCACAATGTATTAAATTGCTACAGGAACAATGAATGTTTTTGAGGGTTATTCTTTAGCACTGGTTAAAATATGACCCAAAAAAAAAAGCATACAGCTGATTGCTGAGTGAATAGATGAGGCCTAGAGTTTTACATGTAATATCATACACGTATGTGCATTCTAGTGCTTATCCTCTAGGTGGCAGCATATAGCAAATCTATGCCAGCAAATATCATGCCAACATTTTAATTTGACGTTATGGTGATTATTCACTTTGAAACCTTGTTAAAAAATATCTCCCATCTGGATTATGAACAAAACTGTAAAACCTCACAAGTTTCCGTGAATAGCTGTCTTCATTTAGAAAGATTCTGACAGCCCCAGAGAATGTGAAAATAAGAGGAAAAAAAAATATGATGCAAGTAGGTTTTCAACTAGGCATGAAAATGTATGAAACCCACACAAAATTTGAGTATTAAATCAGCACGGAGCACTAAAAACATACCGAGAAGCTTTTGCTAGAACACAAATTATTTCTGTGAAAAGTAACAGAAATGATATGTTATTACTGCTGGCCACACATTAACCATCTAATAAACTAGAGCAGTTAGGTATGGAGAATACAGAATAGGTGCAGCGTGCAGAAATTACTTTTTTAAACAAATTTAGATATGCAAGTAGGACAGAAGCAGCTGACTTTAAAAACCAGAGCAGTTCAGTCACAATAACATGTATTATGTGTTATACCTTCAACTGGTCTGTGTGACAAGACCCTATGCTTCTCTCTAGGAGTATCACTGGCTTTCATAGTCTAACCTGCACTACAGAAGTGGCACATAGAGCAGCTAGGGCTGTAGAGGCACAGTTATGGCAAATGGACAGCAAGTTATGTCAAATCAGGGGGAAAAAAAATATTAAAGTAGAACTAAAGCCAAAACCTCTTTTTTTAAGTTTTGGATAGATTAAAAGGGGGGGTTATAACTCCTGTCATTTTTTTTCTTTGTGCCATCTTTGACCCATTGAGAATATTTCCCAAATGGGTCAGAGGCAATCCCTCTAAACCCAGGGAAATCCCGGACGGTTGGCAGAGTCACCAGAGCATCTATTCCTGTTCTTATGATAACCCAAAATTTGAAGTTTTCTTTCACTTTAAGTGATAATGGTCACCAGGACTAATAGGGTGAATCACCCTAATGGGGACACAGACAGCAATACAAACCTGACAAGTGTTTTAATCCTTCTCCACTAAAAAAGGTTTTGGCTTCAATTTAAAAATACCTTTGTGGCCAGTACAAGTGAATGTTATACTTACCCCACAGTTCTCTTTTAATCACCTTAGCAAATCTATGGTAAGTGTTTTTCCCCATAGTTCTCTTAAAGTAGTATTAAGGTCTGGGCGTTTTTTTTACCTTAATGCATTCTCTGCATTCCAGTACAAAGCACCCAATCGTACAAGGGCGGGGAAAGAACGCTGCAGGGACCCACTTGAAAACGGGGAATTAAAAGAACAACAGCCTCAGGCAAAAGGTGGGCATCCCTATTGTAAATATTTTTTTTTTTTTAAAAGGAGGGTTTAATATCGCTTTAAGGGTCACGGGAGGACATATACTAGCGTCCTCCCGTGACCCACAGCTCAGTATGTCACGAGCTACAGGTGTACTGAGACAGCCGCTGCCTGGACGGATCTCAACAATACTGTCGAGATCCACCAAGCTGCGTGAATGACAGCTGGCTCTGCCTATCTAGAGGCAAAGCCAGCTGTGCCGGCCCCCTCCCCCGTTTGTTATGCCAGTCAGCGCTGGAGGATCGGAGCGGGGAAGGAGGGAATCCCTGCGGGGAGTGGTGATTGAGAGTCATGGCTCTCTGCAGGGAGATGATCGAGAAGTGAGCAAGCGACGATATGCGTTTGCTCACTTCCCTATCTATTGAGCCGACGTGTGACAGCTTCATCGTCACACGTCGGCTCAAACTATGAGGATGAGTGATTTTCACTCACCTCATAGTTCTCCTTTAAGGAATGAGGCATGCAAAAAAAATCAACATGGAACTATAAAATCTTAGGTGTTATGGCAACCTTTAGATGTGGTCTAATATTTTTTTTGAACAGGCTTTATTATAAACATTCTGCCAAGAGAGACGGCACTGACAGCTAAAAGCTGATTTGTTGGTATGGATAAGCACTTTCCTTCCTATTGATTTTTTTCCGCAAAGATTTGTCTCTAAATATTCCAGAAAAGCAAAAATGTTGAATAGGGAGCAAACACCTGACCCTTGTTTTCCCTTTTCTGCTTTCATGCACCAGCCAGTTGTGATTCAGATACAGCAGTGACTCGTAGCTAGGACACACAACTATCATAAAGGAAAAGGACACGAGATCAACTAATCATGTACTGAAATGGAAGTAAAGCCCTCCAGCTACCGTAAATTCCTAGCATGCTGGCATAATGTATTCAGGAAAAACAAAGTACTTGAAACTCTACAAGTTCATAAACATGATATTTGCCTTTAAATTTGCTCACTATAATACCCTGAACACTAGATTTGAGTAAGAGGGAAAGCATTGTAAGCCAGTTAGACTATTTAATTGTATGATGCAATCAATCTAACGCAGAGAGCTTGCCTGCTGGGAGAAAGAGCAGGGGAATTACTTCAGCAGTGTCCTGCTGTTCCTTGCAGACTGAAGGAAGTGAGGCATCCAAGGGAATCTCAAACAGATATCCCAAGCTTTTGAATTTCTCATGGAGTTCTGCTTTATTATGAAATGACTTTTATACAGATTAGAATATTTATTCCTGCACGCAACGACCCCTCCCCTTTCCATTCGAAACTTGTAAGGTCTGAATGGGGAGAAAGCGAAATATCAGGAGCTGAGCTGCCTATGCGTGTGAATGAGAGATCTATACGATTAAGCCCACACAGGCAGGATGGTGGCCCAGGACGGGTATGATAGTGTGACCCTGATACAAATTAAGTCTAATATTCAGTGGAAGTACACAGTGCTGTTTTGTTTGCTTGTGAATAAGTGTTAAAAGGTGCTTTCTGCTGGGGACCCTTTGCTGTCAAAATGTTTAAACCATGTAAGATAGTACTATGGAGGGCCATGTTATAAATAAAAATAATTATAAATACCTTTTTTTCTGGTCACATGACTGTCTCTGCGGGCCTCCAGGGGTTGGGGTGGAGACTTCTTTTGACAGATGTCAGCTTCCGCTGACATCACATATCCGAGCCACTGCCCCTCAAACTATGCAGGGCTGGACGGGTGGTATTTCAGCAGCTGCCTGACTAAGGGAGTACAGGCATGCCAAGCGCCAGTATGACATCATGCTGCTCTCAAGTAGGAAGGAGAGATGCAAACTGACCACACTAGGATGGTTCTGCATCCATGCCTATTGTGGTCAGAAAGAAAGAGAAATTGGTCTTTCTGAAGAGGACTAAGTGCACTTGCTAAGTGCATTGAAAGGAAAGTAGCTCCCAACCATTTAAAATGAAGGTTGACGTATACTTAAATGTTTATTGGAACGGTCTACTTTGGCTATACCCTTGCTATGTACATTTCCAGAATGGAATCCTTTTGCAACAGGTTCCAGTGACAATTTTATCCCATCATCTTAAAACAAAATCAGAATGTGAACGTGATCACAATCACAAAATTAAAAAGCCGCTGAGCAGACCCCTACAAAACTTGCATTTAGTAATCAATCCTTACTGAGAATTTGATGCTGCATGTCTCTTTAAAAGGAAATTAAAATGCTTCCCTAGACAGTAGCTATATCTTGTACATGGCATCCTTCAACAAGCTGTTCCCTGCCACCTGCTCAGTGCATTAATTACAAAACGTATGCCTATTCTAAAATAAGGTGTCATCCAGGGTGGCTCAATGTTTTTGTCATTTTGTTTCTTCAGCAGCAACCTACTGGGGATATGTTTAACTAGAAACAAGTAGAAAACACAATTTGAGTGCCAATGCAGAGCTGGCACAGAATGCTCACTGTGACAGACCATTTACTGCAAATAAATTGTCAGTAACAAACAAAAATGAGCACTTTATGTGGATGCAACATAGAGGAACGGTCCCGAGGCTCACTAATCTACAACGGCATTTTACTTTATTGCTGGAAAATACATAATGAAAATGGTCAAACATTGTTACAGTTTTATCCTTACTCTGCTAGTAGCCACGCACTGCTAACAGTCTCCTTCTCTTTCGATAAGATCTGATTGGTTAAATCTTCAAGCGCCTGATCAAACGCTCCTGGCTGAAAGAGGAAGATGTTGAAAAAGTGAATGGCGTTTAGTATGTAAAATACAAAAATAGTTAACGTTATTTTCTTTTCTTTTTTTTGCAGTCATCTAATCCTTCTTCCCCAAATCTATCTGCCTGTTTTACCAGGGTTAAGTGTGGATCAGCATTCTTTTAGGCATTTTCCAGAGAATGGCCAAGCCAGGGATATTATCATCCAAAATTGTATATTAGGGTTATGCTATATGGTTAGTTTGCAAACAAATAGCTGTATTTCTATAGGAAAAGCACAACAGACAGCACAGGACTCAGCCAGGTGAGCACTCTTAGTGTCTACTAAATGGTATTTTTTAAATTTTGCTATGGTGCTTGGAGGGTTGCTTCACACCATCATCACATTGCCTGATAAAGGGGCCCTGCGTAGTCCCAAAACGACGATTTTTCCCTGTGATTTCACAATCGACATCAATATAAGGGGTCTTTATGAAGATTTCAGAATGACGGTAACTTACTCTCTATGTTAAATTTGGCTCCGCCATCCACTTGTCACTTCAGGACCCACCAAGAGCCAACAGTGACGTCACCCGAATCCATCTCTCCACTCCTCAGCTCCCCCCTTCTGTTTCCTCATACACCACTAATCTACTCACTGACATATCATCATGGATGTAACACCACTCCAACTCAACCTGTCCAAAACTGAGCATATATTTCCTCCTCTCCGTGTCCCCCCTTACTTGTTGGCCTACCGCTATACAGGCTATCCTCCTTCAGTCTATAATGAATGCTGCTGCCAGACTCATCCACCTTACCAACCGTTCGGTGTCCTCCGCCACTCCATGCCAATCACTGCACTGGCTCCCACTTGCCAAAAGGAATAATATTCAAAATACTAACAATAACATACAAAGCCATCCACCAGTCTGCCAATGGCTACATCCCCAGTCTCATCTCAAAATATCACTCAAACCGTCCTCTCAAGACCTCCTGCTCTCTAGCTCCCTTGTCACCTCCTCCCATGCTTGCCCCCAGGTTTTCTCCAGAGCCTCTCCAATCTTTTGGAACTCCCTACCCCAATCTGTCTGCTTATCTCCTGCTCTGTCCACCTTTAGGCGATTCTTCAAAACTCATCTCTCCAGGGAAGCCTATCCCACCTCGACATTATAATTATCCTTTTACTTCTTCCATCAGTTCATCCCACACAAATTACCTTTTGTATCACTTGCCCCACCCAATAGATTGTAGGCTCTTATGAGCAGTGCCCTCCTAACTCTCCTTTATTGAAATTGTATTGTAACTGTACTGTCGCCCTCCATTTTGTGATGCGCAGTGCAAACTGTTGACGCTATATAAATCTTGTATAATAATAATAATACCAATTAGGAGTGCAATGGAATATCTGCATTGTTGACACCATGGCACATGTTTTAGCATATGCATAACATAACTTGCACTGAGGTATGAGGCAATGTGTTTTAACACATCAATAATAGAAGTCACCAGCACTTGATGATATGTACAAGAAGTAAAGCACTTTTTATTAAATCGTCACATGCGTCAAACAGCCCAACGTTTCGGGCCACGCAGGGTCCCTTCTTCTGAGGTCACCATGTCACCCAGAAGAAAGGACCCTTTTTTCTGAAGATATGGGTAAACAACGCGATTTAACAGCCTTTGAACGTGGGATGATTGTTGGCGCTCGGAGCCATGGAGCGAGTATCAGCAAAACAGCAGAATTCGTTAAATGTTCAAGAGCAGCTGTTGTTAAAGTGTATAAAGACTGGACTGTCAGCCGGAAATCTGGGTCTGAACGTGCGAATTGTGGCCGCCAGCGACTAGTCAATGTTAGGGCAGAACGGAGAGGGCAAGACTGGTACAAGACAACAGAAGGGCAACAGTGTAGTGTCAGATTCCTTGCATCACCTTTCAACATCTCGTGGAGTCACGAGGCGGCCCAACAAAGTCATCTCGTGGAGGCATCTCGTGGCCCAACAAAGTACTGATGGGGTCGTCATAATAATCTTGCCACTCAGTGTATAAGTGATGCACCGATACCATTTTTTCAAGTACAAGTACTGATACTTGTCCAAGTGCTCACAGATACAAGTACTGATACATTTTTGTTTATTGTCATGTGACAGTTTTTCTAAAACAATACAGACTAATGATTTCAGGACAGTGGTGGAGTGCCAGAGCCCAGTCCCAGCTGCAACCCTGTTAGTTCTCGTAAAAATGCCAAGTATCGGCACTGGTATCTGAAAAGTATCGGTGCATCCCTAATTGAAACCTCTTTTTTGATGGGATGCACTTATAAACAATTCACAGGGCCATATGTCCTGCGATATTCCATGAATGCTCTTTCTTTAAGAATGAAGGAAAACAAATATTTATAGTACATTTTATTTCCTAATAGAATGTAATAGCAGAAAAATACAGCATTGTGGCCACTAGATGGTGCGAAGGAGCAAAGAAAATAAACACTTATTCCCTATGCTCCACAGCTCCATCTAGTGGCCACAATGTTTGTTTTCCTACTATTACCTTCAACTTGAAAAGTAAATATACTAAGAATGTTAATTTTTCCTCCGTTCTCACACAACAAAAGGCTCACGGAGTTGCCCAGGACGAATAGCTCTGCAAATCGTTTCTATATGTACCCCTAAATGTCACACATTTGCAAGAACAAAAAAAGCGAGGGGACGAATCAAACAACAATTATTCTTAAATCCATAATAAAGTATAAAGCAACTACTAACACTTTCAAGAGCGTTCAAAATATTTCCTCAATTGTTAGAGGTAGTGTATTTCAAACAAATGCTGTTAAAAAAAAAATAATCCGATATTTGCACTGGGTATTTTTAGAACTATCATGTGACTGAAAGTCATGGAATTGTAAATAAAGATCGCCTTATGCATTGTTGGCCTCTGAGTTAGGAAACAAATTCAGTAACAAGCTGCTTCAATATAACATACAAATGCACTTTGCAATGGTCTATATAATTATTCTAGCAGGATATGACTTATGAGACAGACAGGAACAAGTTGTCCCTCACTGCTGGCTAAATATTTGCATAATGAGGGCAGCATGGCTTTATGTGCTCATAGGCCAAGCATTATTCAAACAAAGTCATTTAACAAAGTCTCTTGAGATTTCATGGAAGCTGAAAGTGCCAGAAAGCACTGCTAGACTGCATTCAGAGAGACCAGGATATGTACAGAGTCAAAATGTGGACAGGTATTACTAAAATATTGTCACTGTATTTTTAGATTAGTCAGTTAGGTCCTAGCCTTGGACAGACAAACTTTAGGGGAGCAACTAGTGGCCACTCATTTAATTTCAAAATACATGTCTTTCTAATGTAAGCCAGCAATGATTAAACAATTCAGAGTTAATTATAATGAGATTGTGCTTTCAAATGTTCATCTATTTATCTTCAACACCTTCTCCCATATACATGCACTGCATATTATTATATAGGATTTATATAGCGCCAACAGTTTGTACAGCGCATTACAATATAAGGAAGACATTACAATCACAATACAATTCAAGACAAGATGGTAAGAAGGGCCCTGCCCCTGAGGGCTTACAATCTAAAAGGGAGGGGGAAGTGATACATGAGGTTGTAGCTGTGTGGGGATGAATTGTTTGAGAACGTGATGGTTGAGCAGTAAGACCCCGTTCACATTGAGCGATTTATCGCACGGTAATTCCCGCGATATCGCGGCAAATTACCGCGCTCCAATGCAATCCAATGGGGCAAAGGGTCCTGCTGTCGCGTGTCGCTACAGCAGGACCCTTTTTTGAGCGGATTTAGCCGCGATTCAAGCTTGCTCAATGCAAGCTTGAACGCGACATCGCGCGGCAAATCTCGCGATGTCGCGCAATATGCAAATCGCGCAACAAACGCACGATTTGCATATCGCGCAGTGGGAACGGGGCCTTAGGTTGAGGTAGGATAGGCTTCCCTGAAGAGATGAGTCTTTAGGGAACGCCTAAAGGCAGTCCGAGTGAGAGATAGTCGGACAGGTTGGGGTAAAGAGTTCCATAGGATGGGAGAGACTGTGCAGATACCCATTTTAATTTACATCCATGTGTCACGTATTTACATTCTGTGGTCATAAAGAAGGCACAGGAAGTAATTGAAAGGGGAGGTAATGAAATTCAATGCATCCCTGCTGGCCATAGTTATTTAGCCAACACTCTGGAAACACACCTGAAAGTTAATGGGTTAATTGGAAGATTTCACCACTATTCCTATTGTGGTGGCAACTCAAAATTTTGGAGCAATAAAAAGCTTGACAGTGATTCTTACCCCTCATCACTCCATACCAATCTAAAAAAAAAAGTTTTGCCTTTATTTATACTTCAACTCGAAATTGACTTCCACTCAATTCCAATCACTTCCAAACATTGTGAGAACCAGTGACCACAGTTGATTCTCTGCCATCAGGCACTGGTAATTCCTCTTTGTCAACAGAAACATATTTACCATTAAAAAAAAATTAGGGGCTGAAATGTATTTTTTCACTTTTTTATGGTTTTGTGTTTTATTTTCATAACGCTTTGTATTTTTTCCTTTCCACTTTTAGATTTTCTTGTCATCATTATAGATTTATGGAGTGCTGCACTGTTATAACAAGAGGATTGACAATCGTGTTTCATAGTGCAAAGCCTTCTTCATGATCACATAGGAAAACAATGTTTCAGGACTGTGCAGGGACCCTTCAATGTTATTTGATCATGCAGTCAAAGAGAGCTTTACACTTTGAAACAAGCTTGTTAGTGCGCTGTCGGGGGCTTTTGCAGCACTTTTAATCATATGGTCAATTCTAGTACGGTGTGCAAAAAGAATGGGAAAAATAGAACATGTGCCTTTTTAGCTCCGTTCACTTCAATGACATCGCAAAAAAATGCATGTACAGCAACATCCATTTTCATGTGTTTAAGTGCATGGCAACCTTTATATATTATTTGCTTTTCATTGGGGAGACAAAAAAAAAGTAGAACATATGAAAATGCAGGCAGAAAGGTATGAACCTAGCCTTTGTTGCAGCTTGTATAGTCTATTCTACCCTTCATAGCTACAATTGTAATAGCATATCTATTAGAATAACATGGGTGCTCGGTATTCGACGGATGGCCACCGTCACAGTGATGCAACAGAATATGGACATAGGCACTCCAAAAGCAGATATAATACGTCTAATTATTGACGTACATGCAAAAAGGTAGCATAGCACACTTAGTGCGACGTTTTGGGGTCACACAGGATCCCCTTCATCAGGCAGAAAAAGAGCGGACTTGTTCTGCCTGATGAAGGAGATCCTGTGTGACCCCGAAACGTCACACTAAGTGTGCTATGCTACCTTTTTGCATGTACGTCAATAATTAGACGTATTATATCTGCTTTTGCAATGCCGGTGTCCATATTCTGTCACAAAAGTAATCACAAGGACTATATAAGATGATGCAAAATGATACCCTCATTTTTATGGTGTACATTCTTGCAGGCCACATGTTATATCTAATGCTTATTCTCCCCATTCTTTCTCGAAGCATCCTATTGCTCAGTGCACTATAGGAACGTTTTTTTTTACCCTGGCAACAAAGAACTTTCTCAGGAGAAACTGTTGGTTGGCTAGACCAGTGTCAGCATTCGGCGGCTGCTCTTTTTGCTCTTGTCCTGGTTTTCTCCCTGAATCCTGAGTGACAGAAGGTGCAGAAGGCTCTTGCTTTCCCAATTCCACTGGGCGAAATTCATCACCTGCAGGAGCCTGGGCCATAGTGGAAACCTGAGGAGATACAAGAGAAATGTTGTTAAAAAGGAGTAATATTAACTTCACAGTAGAAGTCACTGTGCGTTTAAGTCCGTGTAAGCCATTTTAGTTGCAGTTAAAAGGAGAACTATGAGGTGAGTGCTTTTCACTCACCTCATAGTTCTAGCCGACCTGTGACAATGAGACTGTCACAGGTCGGCTCAGTAGATCGGGAGACTCGCGGTATACTGAGCTATACTGAGCTTAGGGTAACGGGAGGACGCTAGTTTGTGTCCTCCCGTTACCCTAAGGAGAACTATGGGGAAAAACACTGACCCCATAGTTCTCCTTTAAAGGAGGTTAGAAGTAGGAGTACATCCGCCAACCATCTTTGGAAAGCAAGACATTTTGGCCCTCTTCTGGTCATTCAGCTCTTCCCTGGCAGACCACTTAGCAAAAGTTAATTTGGGCTTTTTTTTTTTGTTACAATTGATTTTTGCTGGCAAGGCAACCATTCGGAGCATCTTAAGGGTAATTAGGAAGTGTAGAGCTAATGAGTAAGCAAACATGTGTAAAAGCCAATATCAAGTGTCCTTCGAGTCACTGAAATGTTTCAGCTAATTACGGATTACTGTTTTTCTGGGATGTTTTTTTAAGGAAAAAAAAAAAGAAGAAGAACAAGCCTCTTTATAGCACATATACAGACACAGACCAAAGCCCAATGGGAACTTCAGGGTTTGTGTAATGATTTTTTCTAAACGCATGCACAACTGCAGGTAGCTTTATCTTCCTTTTTATTTGTATATCATGCTGGGCTCTTCACTTTGCTTTTGAAAATGACAAGGATTTCAAAGAAAATTAGTACAATAGAAATAAACAAATCCTTCTTAATCATATCAACAAATAGCAGCAGTCCAATGTAATGAATGGTTTCTGTGTGGCGCAGTACTCTGTCCACAGATCAGATCTGTGTCCGATTTACTGGCAAAAAATAAACAACCCCGTTAAATACACAGAAAAAGCGAGGAAAGAAACAAAACATAAAGCAGCAACATTGTGTTGTAGAAATGAAGGCTGGATAAAAGCAAATTAAAAACATTGCACTGAAAAATAAATGGAAACGAATTGAAATGTCCTCATTGTCTGCTCTCAGATTAAACATGCATCATTTTATTGACAGGATAGATGCTTTTATTTATAAATGTTACGCTGCTTTTTAGGGCTTTTTCACACCAATTGCGGTGCGTTCAAGATCAGGAGCAGCTGGAACGCACCGCAATCGCTCACAAAACTGCCCCCTTCGTTTTGGGGCGTCAGGGGGAATGGAAGTACATTGAAGTCAATGGCAGCGCAGCCACGCCCCCTGCTCTGCATCGCGAACGGACGCGTGGCAAAACATTGCTTGCGTTCCGTTCCACTGCAAAATGAACTTCCAGGCCCCCTCCAACCCCAAAACAAAGGGGGACGTTTTTGAGCGATTGCAGTGCGTTCCAGCAGCTCCCTCTCTGGAACGCAACGCAATTGGTGTGAGCAAGCCCTCAGGAATCAATATGCTGTAAAGAGGTAGTTGTTTATAGTGGAAACCCTTGTTACAAATGCCCAGCCTGTACAGATTAGACACCCTGCTGCCACTGGTAGGGGTAAGGGTGGGCAGCAGGCTCCAAAAACAATGGGGATGGTCGGTATCAGCTTGGTCTTGCTAAGGACTAATGCACACTGCAATGAAAATACATGAGTCCAGGTGCGTTTGGAAATCATTTCTAAATGCATCTGGAAGCATGTAATGCTTTACTAAGCAATAACGAGGTGCATTTGGTCTTGATGAGTTTACACACGCAGGAATCTTCTGCGTCCTGGGACCGTTTTGCCGGATTTTACGCAGTTAAACGTGTGTGCGAGCGCATATAATCGCAACTAAACGCTACTAAGCCCAGGAACAACTAAGCAGGAAACGGTGCTCAGGGAAGCAGAAAAGTTGTTTATACTTCCCAGTTAACTTCTCTTGAGTTTAACTCAGTCAAGTTTGTAAAACTATTTGGAGCAATAGATGTCAGCATTATGCCAGCCCCTTACAGGCCAGGAAGGAAGAAAGGGGGTTTCTGATATGGATGGTTATTATAAACCTAGCTAGACAGCTCAGCCTTAAGGCCTGTTCACACGACGTCTGTTTTCTGTGCTGACCTGATCCGTACGCTCCTGCACTCAAAATGCATCCCAATGTATCCCTATGTGTTTTATGGGCTACAGTTCTCACGTGCGCAGTCCGTTCAGGTTACGACAGAAAAATACTGCATGTTACATTTTGTACGGTCAGGAAACGGTCCTGAAATGCAAAACGCGTCAAAAACGCATTGCACTGCAGCTAACATACTGACAGCCCCACTCCAGCAAAAAAATAAAATAAACACATAGCACCGCGTCTGCAGATCTGCACCAGATCAGGACCTGAACCTCATGTGAACAGGCCCTTAAACTGCACTAATCACCATGAATTAGAATTGACCACATCTTATCCATCCAGTATATTACCAGATAGACAATTCCCCCTTAAAAAGACCACGACAAATAAACCAGAGAAGGAGGGAGGCCTTGGTTAGCATAGGTCTTCTCTAGTCGGCTGTATAAACTGACAGCTTCTCATGGATATGGACAAGTGCGAAGGTCACATCCATGTTTAATGCTACACCCTGACTATAGACATCCCATTCGGGCCTTCACTAATCGCGGTGGTCCCTTTCATTATTTCTTTGCATTAAACCCAGTAAAGCACTGCAGCCTGCATTTGCAATGCTCTGGCTTCTGCCGACACGGCTTCCCATTCAAGGTTCAGTGATATGGAAGGGAGGAAGAATGAATGGACTACAAGTGCGAAGGTCACATCCATGTTTAATGCTACACCCTGACTATAGGTTAAACATGAAATGTGGTCAAAAAAGTAAACTTAGCCTTTAAGAACCCGGGGGGGGGGGGGGGTAACAAAAGTGTCAGAGACAAGCTCTATCTCAACTAGTACAGGTTGCCCATTGCAACTAATCAGCTTCTATCTTAAATTTTTTCCACACATCTTAGAAACTGAAAATTTAGAGGGCTGATTGCCTGCGCTCCAGATGAGACAAAGTTTGTCTTGAGACACTTTTTTATTAATACCCGCTCTTTTGTCATATGTCGCAGCTTGATGAAATACATACATTTGTATAGCTACCAGTGAAGGCAAGCACGTATGTGTGGAAAAGTCACTAGCAGCCAAGTATGACTACATCTTAGGGTGATGGCAGACTGCCTAGTTCATTATGCTAATAATTTTTCTTTTTCTACTGTAGGAGATCCTTGGTAATAAAACAAAGGAATTAACATTTAATCATTCATAAAATAGGATTAAGGAAGAACTCTGGGAAGCACTTGTATTACCCTTGCAGTGGGGCTACCCCCTCACTGCAAGGGTTAAGTGCTCCTTTTTGACTAGGGTCAAAAATAAAAAAAAAAGTTATACTCACCACCAGTCCCTGGAGCCTTTCTCTCCCACCGCTGCAGCACAGCGTATAGGACATGAGGACACCGAGGGACATACCATTGCTGCAGTGAAGGAGATAGGCAGGAGGGCAAGCAGGCACATCCAGCCGGCACAGAATATCAGGGGAGGGTAACTTTGTTATGTTTGACCCTAGGCAAAAATGAGCACTTAACCCTTGCAGTGCTGGGGTAGCCCCACTGCAAGGGTTAAGAAAGTTTTTACCTGGAGTTGCTCTTTAAAGCATGACAAGTATAATTTTGTGGCAACAAAGTTCCCAACAACAAACCTGAACGCTGAGACAGTCAAAAGCAAACTAGCAGATATGGAACCCTAGAAAAAAAATTTATATAGAAAAAAAATGTATATTGCTGCAATGTTATCTTACTCAATATGGAACTTAAAAAAAAATAAACAAAAAATAAACAAATTATGGCTGTGTGGTATGACAACACTACACCCGTTACACAATGTGCATTGCTGCCGACTGCCTGATAAGCACCACTGAGCCACCCAGTGAGGTAGAACTTCCACTGTCTTTACAGAACGATTTTATGAGAGAAATATGAGGACTCTCATTGCCGACTTTCTTCTGGAAATACTAGTTTCCTGGCCATTACTGCATTCAGTGCTTTGAGTTACTTACCTGGAAACAAACACACAGCACGTAAAAAAAGAAGTCAAGCAGAACCTTTTATTTACTTACTACTTTTTTGGGTCACAGGAGTACACTTACTAATGCACTTTTATGATCCAAAGTGTGGAGATAGCGGGTTTATGTTTTACTGTGGGCAGCACAGTGACGTAGCGGTTAGCGCTTCTGCCTTGTAGCATTAAGGGTCCTTGGCTCAAAAGACTGGCCAGGACACCATCTGCAAGGAGTTTGCATGTTCTCCTATGCTTGCATGGGTTTCCTCTGGGTACTCGTTTCCCCCCACACTCTAAAGACATGCTGGTAGGTTAATTGGCTCCCGTCTAAATTGGCCCAGTATGTATGCATGTGAGACAGAGACATGAGATTGTAGGCTCCTTGAGGGCAGGGACTAATGTGAATGTGCAGTATGTTAAGCGCTGCGTAAATTGTCAGCGCTATATAAATAAAATAAATACTCTACCTGCACTTCTCCTATAGGGCTTGTTCCTGCCATGTCCATTGATCTGCATTTTTCTGCACACCACACACGAATGGTATGAATAGGGCACATGCAAAACAATTGTTATCTATGTGCCCTGGTCATACCATACATGTACGCTGGTGTGCAGAAAATCGCAGTTCAATGGACATGGTGTGAACACGCAAAGTGAAGTTGAATTCCTGATCTGCATGCTTATTCTGGGTCTGAGTTACACACTCAGTACAGGCAGCAGGAGGTCAGCCATGGCAGTCTATTTATTTCCTCAGGTTTCTTTTAAGGGCCCAAGAGCACCTGCTGAACGCACAGGAGAGATCTAACAAAAGCATTTCTTAGCAAATACTTTATTTCATGTTCACTTTATTTCATCATGCACTGAGCAATGTACAAAGTGCAGTAATGAATTGTGAAATCTGACTGGTTGGTGCGCTTTGCATGTCACTGGTTCCTTTTAAAACTTCAAAGTGATTATAACAACTCTAGGGTGGGGGGATTTATCAAACCTGGAGCAGACAAAATGTGGAGCAGCTGTGCATGGCAACCAATCAGCTTCTCTCTTCAGTTAAGATTTGAAAATGAAAGAGAGAAGCGGATTGGTTGCCGTGCACAGATGCTCCTTTTTTCTGTCTGCTCCAGTTATGATAAATCCCCTCAATGTGCTGCAGTGCTGGGCTTATAATTATTCCAGGGGCTGGAGAAATGATATATGAGGTGCACTGTGCATCTGTGATGGATGCAGACTGCACTGTCCCTTGTGATCTTGTACTGGACAGGAAGTTCAGGTAGGCAGAGCTGAGAGAGTTGGAGCCAGCCTGACACATGACTAAGTGTTTTTTGTTTTTTTTTAAATACATTACTGGGAAATGTATACTTGTTTGATCTGGATTCATTATTGGAAAAAGGTTTGAAAGCTTAAAGGTTATTTTTCATATCAAACCCATATTCAGGGTGTAACATGAAACACAGTCAGGTCGCGAAGCCAATGTGGAATGTCCCTTTAGTTGGTGCTGACAGTTGCCTCATTGGCCCCAGACACTCAAGGCACATGACTGTAGCCTGCTCTCACCATTAAGATATGTAGCAGTGGAATGTAAACAACGTTAATGCCTGATAACTGCATGAGGAAACGCAAAAAAAGTGAGGAACAAAAGGGACTTCCAGACTTTGCTGCTGCTCGGTAGATCAAGGGACTGAGAAGGATGAAAGAAGAGGATTTGGGCTCATAGGAACAGGAACAATGGGTGGGATTATTAATAATTTATCAACTCGTATTATTCCATCAATATCCGAGTAAACCTGTTCCCTTTATACACATTTACAGCAAAGAAACTTACTGGGGATTTCAGAGCTTGCATTAAAGGAAACCTGCACTGTGGGAGCATGTAAGCTGCCAATGCTGCCTTCTTTTCTAAAAATGCTACTTAACTGGCTTCTATGCCTATCGAAATGTTTAATCAATTCCCACATCACAAACCAGGATCAGCTATGCGAATCAGGAATTCTGTGCTTATGGTCTGCATGCTTGTTCCAGCTCAGTAAAAAAAAAGTAATTGAACCAAAGATAGCCAGCGAACTAGCATTTTCAGAAGGAGGCCAATTTCTCGTTTAGTAGAGATGTTGTTTTTTTATTTCTTACAGGTATTTGTATAGAGCCAACAATTTAAGCAGCGCTTTACATGTGCACATTCACATCAGTCCCTTCCATCAAGGAGCTTATAATCTAAGCAGTGACCTGAGGTGGAATCCGTACTCGGTGAGGCATTTCCCCTGCCCGCCCCCGCCCATGCTCACCTCCACCACGCCCTCAACCCGGTCACCAAGCTGTGTGGAAGAGGAAGGAAGGACGGAGAAGGGAGCATTCTCCATGTCCCTCACTTGCTTGTCACCGGTGAGGCATCCAGATTGATGTCCTCACTGGTTTTTTTTCTTTTTTCTTTTTTGTGATTGGACAGCTTGGACCAATGGCGCTTTGCCATTGGTCCAAGCCATCCACAGAGCTCAAGCCTCTAACAGCAACTGGAGGCTGTTGCAGCTCTGGCCTCACTATGTTAGGTTACACAATCAGTGGGGAAGCCCGATGCTGTGTAACCTAACTTAGCTGTCAAAAGCCGGATGCAGCACTGCCTGTAATTAACAGACAGGGGTCCACCCATGACAGGTTACACAGCGGGGAGGCTTTCACTGCTGTGTTACCTGCTTGAAGCCGATCTGAATGGAGAAAAAGATGTCAGCTTCAGACATGAAGCAGACAGCTTTTTCCTTCATACTACTAAGTGAGACTCTGCCTCACCTGACCGCACATCCCTGAGGTCCCTATCTCACATGCATACATACATACATACATACATACATACATACATACATACATACATACAGGGACAATTTAGAGAGGAGACAATTAACCTATCAGCATGTCTTTGGAGAGTGGGAGGAAACCCACACAAGCACAGGGAGAACATGGCAACTCCTTGCAGATAGTGTCCTGACTGGGATTTGAACAGGGGACCCCCAGTGCTGCAAGGCAGACTACACAGTTCTCTTTACTGCAATCATCAACCATAACAAAACAGTAAAAGGCGGGTGTCTTTGTGCTCTTCCAGTTCTGAACCCCACCAGCACTAGTCTCTGCTGAAAGTGCCATTACACGTAGTCAGATCTAAATTGCATACAGATGGAAACAAAAACATAAAACAGTTTACAAACATATAAACGTAAAGTGACACTAAACTCAGGAGTTAAAGTGACATTAAAGTCACAAACATTTTCCTCCCTCCCATGCTGCTTTAAGGACTTACCTTAAATGATGCCTCTTGATACGATCATCTTCTTCCTTCCACTATTCTGGAGCCCCTCCAGCACTGGTGCCGGTCTCTAATCCAACACAGACTTCTGTCTCTTCCTGTCCCACGGTGTCTGTTCGATGTGCACGCTCCGGGCTGCGTGCAGTCAGCTCCACTGTGTCTCTCCTCTTCTCCCTGCTAAATATCTCTACTGTGCATGCGCCTTCCTCATGATCCTGCACGGATGCTCGACTAACACCAACTGGAGGCTGTTGCAGCTCTGGCCTCACTATGTTAGGTTACACAATCAGTGGGGAAGCCCGATGCTGTGTAACCTAACTTAGCTGTCAAAAGCCGGATGCAGCACTGCCTGTAATTAACAGACAGGGGTCCACCCATGACAGGTTACACAGCGGGGAGGCTTTCACTGCTGTGTTACCTGCTTGAAGCCGATCTGAATGGAGAAAAAGATGTCAGCTTCAGACATGAAGCAGACAGCTTTTTCCTTCATACTACTAAGTGAGACTCTGCCTCACCTGACCGCACATCCCTGAGGTCCCTATCTCACATGCATACATACATACATACATACATACATACATACATACATACATACAGGGACAATTTAGAGAGGAGACAATTAACCTATCAGCATGTCTTTGGAGAGTGGGAGGAAACCCACACAAGCACAGGGAGAACATGGCAACTCCTTGCAGATAGTGTCCTGACTGGGATTTGAACAGGGGACCCCCAGTGCTGCAAGGCAGACTACACAGTTCTCTTTACTGCAATCATCAACCATAACAAAACAGTAAAAGGCGGGTGTCTTTGTGCTCTTCCAGTTCTGAACCCCACCAGCACTAGTCTCTGCTGAAAGTGCCATTACACGTAGTCAGATCTAAATTGCATACAGATGGAAACAAAAACATAAAACAGTTTACAAACATATAAACGTAAAGTGACACTAAACTCAGGAGTTAAAGTGACATTAAAGTCACAAACAAGAAATGATGCCTCTTGATCCGGTCATCTTCTTCCTTCCAGTGGTTTCCAGCAGTCCCTCCAGCGCTGGTGCCGGTCTCTGATCCAGAACTGACTTGTCTCTTCCTGTCCCACGGTGCCTGTCCGTGTGCAAGCTGCCAGGCTGCGTGGATTGACTTACCCGGTGTCTCTCTTCTCCCGGCCGCAGATCTTTACTGCGCATGCATCCGCCCCACAATGCTGTTTGGCAACTTGAGAATCTTCAGATCTTCGGACGGGAGCGAGCGTCAGAGACACAGGTAAGTAATAACCTTTTTGGTAACTTTTTTTAAAATGTCTTTTATGTTTTTGCATATATCTACTGCTAGCAAGCAGTAGATATATGCAAAAAAAAAAAGTGTATTATACTTTAATCTTAAAAATGTATTCAAGTACCTTAACAAAAATATATCCTATTTGTGTATCACTCAGCTGTAGATCCTGAAATCATCTCTGAATTTGTGCTGACACCGCCCTTCCTTCTGGAGGGTGGCTACTTTTGTTCCCATGGTTCCTGTGTGTGTTGTAAAGTAGCCACCACTCCAAGCTCACTCCTGTGATAGACTGCAACCTCACTACAAATTAGTAAACTAAACCCGAGATTGTAGTCCATCACTTGAGCAATCTGGGACCGGTGGCTATTTTACACCACACACAGGGGCCATGGGGAACAAAAGTAGCCACCCTTAAAAGGAAGGACAGTGTCAGCATGAACTCGGAGATATGAGATGTTCTGCCATGTGATTTAAAAAAAAAAAAAGGTGCCCACACTTTCTCAGTGCGATTTAGCTGCGTCAGGCTGCCCATTCAAATGAGTGGGCAACCCTAACACAGTGCACCAAGATTTTAAAGCGTAGAGGTGTGAATGGAGGCTCAATGTTCTACCGGTATTTGTGCTTACAATACAGTCACTAGAAGAGTGGTTTTAAATGAAGATATTTACATTATTTTTGTAAATCAAATCCAACACAATACCCACCAAGAGCAGCCAGCTATGCCTATGTGATCTAATCACAAATCAGGGCATGGCTCAATGTATGGTGAACCCCTGAGGATGAGGAGATCTGGCAGCACAATACAGATGGCTTGAAATTGTTTTGTATGTGCCACTGATGACACCCAATTCAAATGCTTTTGCTTATCCAATAATCATCACATGCATGCGTTTTGGCTTCCTACCATAAACAAGCAAATACATACAAGGGATGGTTGGATAGCATGCATAGTTAGAACGCAGTCACATGGTTATAAATAAGTACAATGTGTGTATTCAGTGCCGTATCATAACACAGTACAATCAGCAAATACCAGAATAATCAATACCATCAGACATCCCAGTATCATATTGGGTTCAGGAGCGGCTAAGAAAGACAGAAAAAGATAAATTAAGGTTAGGGAGTACAGACATTTTTACAGGATATGGGTCATCCTTCATATCTAGGAAGGCCAGTAAAGCAGAAATGACACTTAGCCTAGCTATAATCTTCGAATGTTGGCCAATTCACAGGAATCAGAAACAATTCTTGCAGTGGCTGATCCTACTGGCTCAACAGAAGTCAGTTATACATTTGACTTTTGTCAAAGGAGCAAGGCTGAACATTTTTGACTGAACAGTGACTGCGGCCAATCAGCTCTAGTCGCTGTTCATGTACTGTGACAGTGGCAGGCACTGGCTGTCAGAATACAATAGCCACAGGAGGGCATTTGTCTATCTACGCTGGTTAGCCTGGATGGAGGAATCTATTATTATTGGTGTATGACCAGTTTAAAAGGGCAACTAAAGACATTTTTTTTTCTTTTCGTTTTGGATTGAGTGGAGAGGGATTAGAAGACATTTTAGGTTTTTATTGCGGTCTGTGTCCCCATTGGGAAGGGAGAAAGTGAAAGAAAATCCCAAATTTTGGGCTGTCATCAGAACAGTAATATATGGGAAATCTCCCCAATAGGACACATGGTAAAAAAAGAGCTGCCAGGGGTTATATCACTTCATTACTCTATTCAAAAAACAACAAAAAAATTTGGCCTCCTCCCTTCTTTATTATCTTGTGCAGAGATGTTACATCCATCACACATACACAGTGCACCTCATATCATCTCTCCAGCCCCTGGAATAGTTATACGCAGAGGACTGCAGCACATTGAGGTGTTATATTCACTAAAAAAGGAACCAGTGACATGCAAAGCGCAACAACCAGTCAGATTTCACAATTCATTATTGCGCTTTGTACATTGCTCAGTGCTTGGTGAGATTATTCAAAACTGTAAAGACAATTATACTAAAAGCAGCCTTGTGGTTAGAAAAAAGGGAAGTCTGAAATGAAGAGTCAAGACACACAACTACTTCATATACAAAAGGTGCGCTCCCATGAAGGACTACAATCTTAATACAAATTAGTAAACTAAACGTGAGATTGTAGTCCATCACAGGAGTGAGCTTGGAGTGGTGACTACTTTACAACACACACAGGGACCATGGGCGACAAAAGTAGCCACCCTCCAGAAGGAAGGACAGTGTCAGCACCAATTCAGAGATGATGTGAGGATCTACAGCCGAGTGATACACAAATAGGATACATTTTTTGTTACTAGTTAAAGTGACACTAAACTCAGGAGTTAAATCTTAAAAATACATTCAGGTACCTTAACTAGTAACAAAAATGTATCTTATTTGTATATCACTCTGCTGTAGATCCTCAAATCATCTCTGAATTCATGCTGACACTGTCCTTCCTTCTGGAGGGTGGCTACTTTTGTTCCCCAGGGTCCCTGTGTGTGTTGTAAAGTAGTCACCGCTCCAATCTCATTCATGGGATGGACTACAATCTCACAGGTAGTTTACTAATTTGTACTGAGATTATAGTCCAGCATGGGAGCGTGCTTACATTTTTGTTACTGGAAGTAGCATTAAGGAAGCCAGGGGTGTTTAATGACTCGCCACCTAGCTTCCCGATTAGCAGTGAAACTGTCTCATGCTTCTTGATGCTTCTCGTCACTAGGTAACGAGAAAGCATGGAGCCAGCTTTCTGGCCAATCAGGAAGCCGGGCTCCATGTAATGACGCAGTGCCCGGCTTCCTAATTGGTGGGAAGCCGGCTCCATGCTCCCTCTTCACGAGGTGACGGGCACCCAGCTTCTTGATTTGCCAGCTTCCCGGCCAACCAGGAAGCTGCCCGGCTTCCTGATATTGGGAGCCCAAGTATGGGGCTAGGTATGAGAGCATTTGGGCAAGTACGAGTACAAGCCCAAATACTTGGCATCGGCCACGATACCAGTATCGCCATCGGTGCATCCCTACTTAAGGCCGTGACACACTGCACGCGAAGCCGTGCAGAGCGAAGCAAAGCTCCCCGGCACGGAGCTTCGCGTGCAGTGTGTGAGATGAGTGCAGTCAGATGATTGACTGCGCCTTCAGCCAATCGGCTCGTCTGTAACAACCGGCCAGACGTCGCATCCCGTCGCGCCGGTTTATACGCGCGAGCCGATTGGCTGAAGTTGAAATTGTTCATCTCGGCACGCTCAGCTCTGCGAGCTCTCGCAAGCTGAGGTGCCGAGAAGAAAATGACATGACGCACTGCTCGCAAAGGCAGCGCGCCACCGCTCCGCCTGCAGTGTGTCACGGCCTTTACAATTATCGTTTGATAATCGTCCGCGATCCGCATTTTATATGATAATCAGCCAGGTGATGGAAGTGCACAATCGCATTTACTGTACAACTGGCCGAATTTGGTTGAACGAGCAGACTAGAAAACTAGCCTTCTGCAGAACAGTGTCAGGACCAATTCAGAGATGATTTGAGGACCTACAGCTGAGTGATACAAATAAGACACATTATGGTTAATAGTTAAGGACTGCAGCACATTGAGGTGTTATATTCACTAAAAAAGGAACCAGTGACATGCAAAGCGCAACAACCAGTCAGATTTCACAATTCATTATTGCGCTTTGTACATTGCTCAGTGCTTGGTGAGATTATTCAAAACTGTAAAGACAATTATACTAAAAGCAGCCTTGTGGTTAGAAAAAAGGGAAGTCTGAAATGAAGAGTCAAGACACACAACTACTTCATATACAAAAGGTGCGCTCCCATGAAGGACTACAATCTTAATACAAATTAGTAAACTAAACGTGAGATTGTAGTCCATCACAGGAGTGAGCTTGGAGTGGTGACTACTTTACAACACACACAGGGACCATGGGCGACAAAAGTAGCCACCCTCCAGAAGGAAGGACAGTGTCAGCACCAATTCAGAGATGATGTGAGGATCTACAGCCGAGTGATACACAAATAGGATACATTTTTTGTTACTAGTTAAAGTGACACTAAACTCAGGAGTTAAATCTTAAAAATACATTCAGGTACCTTAACTAGTAACAAAAATGTATGTTATTTGTATATCACTCTGCTGTAGATCCTCAAATCATCTCTGAATTCATGCTGACACTGTCCTTCCTTCTGGAGGGTGGCTACTTTTGTTCCCCAGGGTCCCTGTGTGTGTTGTAAAGTAGTCACCGCTCCAATCTCATTCATGGGATGGACTACAATCTCACAGGTAGTTTACTAATTTGTACTGAGATTATAGTCCAGCATGGGAGCGTGCTTACATTTTTGTTACTGGAAGTAGCATTAAGGAAGCCAGGGGTGTTTAATGACTCGCCACCTAGCTTCCCGATTAGCAGTGAAACTGTCTCATGCTTCTTGATGCTTCTCGTCACTAGGTAACGAGAAAGCATGGAGCCAGCTTTCTGGCCAATCAGGAAGCCGGGCTCCATGTAATGACGCAGTGCCCGGCTTCCTAATTGGTGGGAAGCCGGCTCCATGCTCCCTCTTCACGAGGTGACGGGCACCCAGCTTCTTGATTTGCCAGCTTCCCGGCCAACCAGGAAGCTGCCCGGCTTCCTGATATTGGGAGCCCAAGTATGGGGCTAGGTATGAGAGCATTTGGGCAAGTACGAGTACAAGCCCAAATACTTGGCATCGGCCACGATACCAGTATCGCCATCGGTGCATCCCTACTTAAGGCCGTGACACACTGCACGCGAAGCCGTGCAGAGCGAAGCAAAGCTCCCCGGCACGGAGCTTCGCGTGCAGTGTGTGAGATGAGTGCAGTCAGATGATTGACTGCGCCTTCAGCCAATCGGCTCGTCTGTAACAACCGGCCAGACGTCGCATCCCGTCGCGCCGGTTTATACGCGCGAGCCGATTGGCTGAAGTTGAAATTGTTCATCTCGGCACGCTCAGCTCTGCGAGCTCTCGCAAGCTGAGGTGCCGAGAAGAAAATGACATGACGCACTGCTCGCAAAGGCAGCGCGCCACCGCTCCGCCTGCAGTGTGTCACGGCCTTTACAATTATCGTTTGATAATCGTCCGCGATCCGCATTTTATATGATAATCAGCCAGGTGATGGAAGTGCACAATCGCATTTACTGTACAACTGGCCGAATTTGGTTGAACGAGCAGACTAGAAAACTAGCCTTCTGCAGAACAGTGTCAGGACCAATTCAGAGATGATTTGAGGACCTACAGCTGAGTGATACAAATAAGACACATTATGGTTAATAGTTAAGGTACTTGAATACATTTTTAAGATTTAACTCGAGTTTAGTGTCACTTGAAGGTCTTCTTTTTTTTTTGCACATTGGTTAACAGCTGTACTTTTACGCACTGATGTTTGATTTGCACTGTGCATAGTATTTCATGTTAGATATTGTGAGAAGCACATACTATTTTAAATCCTTCTCTGTATGTTTTAATAATAATAATAATAATAATAATAACCTGACAGAGGTTCTAGCCCCTTTCTATTTTAAGGGGAAAAAAGTGTTCAGCTGCAGTTTGTGTCCCCAGGGCAGAGATCCAACACTTGCTGTCCCAACAGCCTGCTTATTGTGTTTATAGTCTACCTTTAGCACTGCTTCCCTGGATAGATCCAACATGTCTACAAGCGGAAGGCTAGTCTATGATTTTTGTTCACTTCCTGTGAGGTCATTAAAAAAAATAAAAGCTGTCCATACACATATGGAAGGAGGGAATTCACATGATTCCCCCATCTATGCTAAACAGCCTGGATGGGGCAAATCTTCCCTGCCAGCTTTTGTATTCAGACCACTGCTGCTTCTGCAGCTGTCAGAATAGCGGAACAGTGACTGCATCTGCTTGCCTGCAGTTACTGTATGGCCGATTTTGACTTTTTAACCGAGGTTTGTAAAGCCTGGTAGTATTGGCAAACCCCCACCCCAAGACTGACCACTTTTGTTCAGTTCCCAGAAATTGGCAGAAATGTGAGCAGCGTGTGGGCAGCTTTAGTTTTAGCTGTAGGTACATGCTAAATGCTGGCAGTTTAGTAGCAATTTCCAAAATTGTTCACTTCTCTGTCTACTCTCAGTTGATATGTTACTGCAGCATTTTTCAACTTCTATTTAGTCTCGGCACCCTTCAAAAGTATGCAAAATCTCGAGGCACCCCAGCCTAAAATGTCATAGATTTTAAGGAGAACCCCTGACAAAAAACACACAAAAACTGGCTTTCCCCTTTCACATCGAAGTGCCCCCCCCTCACATCAGGAGCCCCCTTCACATCAGGAGCCCCCTTCACATCACAGTCCCACCACTACAAAATTTGGAGGCACCCCTGAGGAGGCCAGGGGGCAGGACACCCTGGTTGAGAAAGACTGTATTACTGCATGAAGTTCCCTTGATTGATATCATGCATTGTAATCATTAACTGCTCGATCCGTGAAAATATTTACATACTGGCACATTACCGTCTCATGTTTACAATCGCCTTTTTCTCCTTTGTTTATGTATGTATTCATGCTCACGATCCCAAGACATCTAATAACTGCCTTGCTGAAGTGACTTTTCCATTGTGTGTCAAAACAAGCAGCGTAACGCACTTGGGGTCAGACTTTGAGTTTGAGATGAAAGGGTCTCTTTGCAGCAGTTATAATGAGTTCTTTGTTTACAGCACATTCAATTAACACAGATATGCTTCTCACTGGAAAACCAAGTTTACTGCAACAAAAATCCAAAGTATGCTTCCTAGACCATCTAAAGTGAGTATATTTCGCTTTTTAGGCCTCGTCCACAGAGGCGGCAAAGGGGCTGTAAGAACAGATGGTTTGATTTGCATGTTTACCCCCCCCCCCCCCCGACAGCCCCCCTACAATTTTACATGGCTGCCGCTTGGCATGGTATACGTGGTCATGGCATCTCAGAGATGTGAAGATAGGTCACCAGCACTCCAAAGTGCAAAGAAAATATTGTTTATTGCAAATAACTTCACATAGGTCATAATAGCCAACGCTTCTAGGCCATGCAGGTTCTCTTCCTCAAGGTGAGACAGTGACAGGAGGGGACCCTGTGCAGCCCCCAAAACGTTGGCTATTTTCTGAGGTTGCTTGGCGGTCACTACGAGCACCTATCTTATCTATACTGGTCACAATGCTGTATGGTGTGCAGCAGGCACTTTCAACAATGTTCACAGCATGTTGTGTTTGGGAGGCTGTGACGCTTGCCAAATGCATCTATGGGACTATGCTACGACTATGGTGGTGCGGCATTTCAGATTTTAAAAAAAGAAGACATTCAAGGAACAGCAGTATCACCTCCTGAACTCATGTGAGCCGCCTCTGAATAGCATTTCACTGTAGATGACTGTACTGAGGTGTGTATACCTGCTTCCCTTGTAAGCAAGACCATGTGATCAAATTAGTCATAGCACAGTCACAAGGAAAATTGTACGTCACTGCATGTGCCTATGTACTATAAAAAACAATGAGGTGGTGGGAGTGGTCTCTTCTTATAGTGTGCAAGTATTCAAGAAAACACTTACCTCTCAGTGTGCCGTCCTCCAGCGAAGAGAGATGCAGGTTCCAGTCACCAGCTGTCTCCACCATCTTCCTTGCTACTATATGGCCCCTTGCACTGGCCCTCTTCTTGGCATACAGAGAATGATCCGTGATGTACACTATACAACTCATGCTCCCTGCAGTGTACACAGGGATTCCAAAGAATCAATAGAAACATGGAGCAACAAAAAACACGTTTTTGAGGAGCGCGACTACCTATGATAAGAGTAATGGCCCAATGTGCTGAACTTGGAAAAATGTATAACAGTGTGCAATACAGACAACCAAAACTGATTAGTCATATAAAAGGGGACAAATTGATGACTTACAGTTGGGATGTGAGCCTATATGCCCTGGTGTCTCTCACAGAATGTTCTCCACAGTCTGTTTAATGCGATGTCCACAGCTAGCAGGTGGGAAGAGAGTAGGTGTCTGCCCGGACCGGAGTGGGAAAACGAGGTGTCAGCCGATGTCACAAACTCAGCTGGCCAGGCTGAGCCGCGGCGGCTTAGACGGGAAAGCAGTGAGCCGCGATCAACTCCGTAGCGCCGGACTCTATGCGTGTGGTTACAGTACTAGATGTGGCTGTCAGCGGGCTGTCAGCGGAGTGCACAAAGATGGACCTGTGCGTGGGACAGTGAGGGATCTGTACGGGGGGATGGATCTTGCTGCCTGCAGGATACGGCTACGCGTTTCGAGGAGATTTCCTCTTTGTCAAGCCACAGAAAGTTACTAGTCAAAAACGTGTTTTTACTAGTTACTAGTCGTAACTTTCTGTGGCTTGACAAAGAGGAAATCTCCTCGAAACGCGTAGCCGTATCCTGCAGGCAGCAAGATCCATCCCCCCGTACAGATCCCTCACTGTCCCACGCACAGGTCCATCTTTGTGCACTCCGCTGACAGCCCGCTGACAGGTGTAAGGGCAGCGTGCAACCGCATCTACTGTACGGTCGCACGACTTTCGTCTTCCTAGCACGCTTGGCAGCGTGCTCAGAAGACAAAAGCTGCACGGGTCGGTGTGCGCACACTGGCCGCTCAGCACTGCAATCATCGGAAGCCCTCCATGCTGATGATCACAAGTACGATCTGCCTGTCCAAGAGGGGCAGTTCGTGCGATGGTTGTAAGGTGTATGGCCAGCTGCAGTCTATGGTCAGCCGTGTGTAAAAGAACGGGTGTCCATTTACCGTATATACTCGAGTATAAGCCGTCCCGAATATAAGCCGAGGTACCTAATTTTACCACAAAAAACTGGGAAAAAGTATTGACCCGAATATACGTTACCCCCGGCTCCCGCCAATTTTGGAAAAACAAATGTTCCGTGACCTAATCATGCCAGATCGGGGTTAATGTGATGTTAACGGACACAAGTCTGTTTACATCCGATTCCCCATAGACCCACATTGGGTCCGGTCACTTCAGTTTTTTTCATCCATCGCAAGGAAAAAATTGATTTGTACCCTGATGTCACAGCAGTGGCGGACCTAAGGAATAAAGGGCCCTGGTGCAAGATCTCACTGGCCTCCCAACCCCCCTGGTGGTCTCTGCACCAGAGGATCTTACAGTCTAATGGACTTAGGAACGCACTGGACTCAGGACCTACAGAGCCCACCAGAGATCCTGCACAGCGCACAGAGACTCATTATGGTGGGCTCTGCAGGGCCTCAGGTGGGCTTTCTATGCCGCTGGCCCGGCGCTGCTCCACCGCCAGACTGGCGCTGCTGGGGCCCAGCCCCCTCCACTGCCAGTGGGCCTCCCAAGCCTTGGGGCAGCCGCACCGACTGCACCACCGGTAGTTCCGCCCATGTGTCACAGTGGTAACATCCGGTCTGTACTGCTCTGATCAGGAGGGGATCCATGCACAGATCCCCTCCTGATCAGCCCATATGAAAGGGTTTTTCTTAAATATCCATTTACTGTACATTTCTTGGTGCTTTTATATGCGTTTTTAATGGTTCTCTAAACGCATCTAATAATTTCCAATGGATCCATTCACACATTGCGTTTAGATTCTTTCAGATGTAGTCAGTTTAGCTGCGTTTAGAAAAAACGTGTCCAAGAAACAATTTTAGCTTCTGAACGCACCAAAATGCTATTGAACGCATGTAAACACAAAATGTGTCTATTTGCTAAAATCTCATTGGCTACTTTAATAGGGTGTTTCAACGTTAAGCATCTAGAATCATAAAAAAACATCTAGCCTTCAGATTTTGCTGACAGATCTCTGTATAAAAATGCAAGTGGACAGTGTGAATAAAGGCCTTACTCTTCTTACTGCTGGTACTGTGGCTTGCCCCTCCCTGCTCTTGGGACCAACTGTTGGATGCATGGTCCCATTTTGAAAATGATTCTTACTGCTGGTACAGTGGGCTCCCGCTCTCCGCTCATAGGACCAAATCATTTTCATGCATGGTCTCATTTTGAAAATGATTCTTACTTTTCTTACTGCTGGTACAGTGGGCTCCCCCTCTCCGCTCATAGGACCAACTGTTGGATGCATGGTCCCATTTTGAAAATGATTCTTAGGCTGGGTTCACACCTAGGCGTATCGAATATGCGCGTGTGCCATGCGTTTTTTTTACCGTGGTTCGCGGTAAAAAAAACGCACGACAAACACGTGTTTCCGAGGGCTACCTGGCTGTATCCCAATGGATACACGCGGCAAATACGCCCCAAAGAAGCTCCTGTACTTCTTTGGGCGTAGGACGTTTTGTAGCACGTTCATACGGCCTGTAATACGCCCAGGTGTGAACCATACCCATAGGAAATAATGTGATTTCGGTGTTTTGCAGAGCGTAGGAATGCACTACAAAACGCCCAGGTGTGTACCGGGCCTTACTGCTGGTACAGTGGGCTCCCCCTCTCCGCTCATAGGACCAACTGTTGGATGCATGGTCCCATTTTGAAAATGATTCTTACTGCTGGTACAGTGGGCTCCCGCTCTCCGCTCATAGGACCAAATCATTTTCATGCATGGTCTCATTTTGAAAATGATTCTTACTTTTCTTACTGCTGGTACAGGGGGCTCCCCCTCTCCGCTCATAGGACCAACCGTTGGATGCATGGTTCCAATTTTGAAAATGACTCTTACTGCTGGTACAGTGGGCTCCCCCTCTCTGTGGATGCACGGCTCCAGCTCCTCACGGACAAGCACAGGTGTCGCTGACAGTTCTGCGCAGGCTTGGATGAACTTGCTTTACACCAAGCCCCCCGAACCCCCCTATTCCACAACACAAGAAATCCAGAAGTAGATGCTTGACAACATCCACAACAAGGATGTCACTGCACAAAATCCATCCTCGTTGGCATGACACATGAAAACTCAGAGTAACGCACCATAACACACTGCAAACATGTAGCCAGCACATGGTAAAAATGCACAAATAAGCAGACTCCCATAGACAAGCCTTACAGTAAAAGAAGGGATCAATCCTTGCAGTGTGCTGCACTGTGTCACTGCCACATAACTCCATATAAAAGAGCTCAACTACTACAACAATGGCAGCCCCACTTCTGTGATGTAGTATAAGGGTGGGGCAGAAACTAGACATTTTTCTCCCAAATCCAGCACTTACTTCTACACCTAGTGCGAAGGGAATATCCAGAGGTAGTCTGTAATGTTACTTTAAACTTCCTGCATTGACATTCACTGGTAACGAATCATCCCCTACCCCTGATGATGATTGTGATGAATCACAATGCACACTTCCTGTCTAATCTGACGTTTTCCTCTCCTTCTATGTCCCCCCTTAGCTCTGGCAGTGAACGATCATTCCCCTTACCTGTGATCGGTGCTGGGTTCTAGTTGCTGTCTTGCTCTGTGTCGTGTGTGTGCGGATCTCCGATGTGTGTACAGACGATGTGATGTGAACACCCAGCACAACCTTGTGATCACTTGTTGTACACTACAAGTAGGAAGTGGACACAGCCTGCCGTTAAAGTGGTAGAGCGAGTTTTCTGCCTGTGCTTATCACAGCTCAGCCTGATCTATGGAAACGTTGTATCTAAGCACAGAGCAAGGGAAACTTCCAGAGCCAAAAAGAAACAATCTGTGACTTCAAGACGAAGGCCTCATTCACACACTACGCAAGCAAAACTGTATATTGCGTATATACGCTTCTATGCGTGCACTATATGCAATCCCAGAATGCATAACTCGTAATGGAATTTTAATGCGCTGTGCGCGCGTATCTGCACGTACATACGCGGAGATACGCTGCCCGGACACATCTCTGTTCAATTCTGTTTTTGCGCAAATATACGGCTCCATACGCGGCTGTGTGTATGGAGCCATTTAGTTGCATATGGTACAATACGTACGTACGTGCGTATATGCGCGGCAGTGTGAATGAGTCCCCTTGGGCTCCATTCACACATGAGCAAAATCGCACGGATACGCACGGAACCGCTCTAAACATAAAAAACGATGCATTTTAATGTGCATCGTTCAGACAATCGCGGGGACCATGCGGTACAAAAACGTGCTTCCCGCAAAATAGCCCAAGCTCGATTTCAGGGGCGGATTCCGCATGTTTCTGTGCTGTGCAGTACAAATAGGGTTGCCACCTGCCCCAGATTCACCTGGACGTTCCGGATTTTAAGTCCTGTATGTGCTGTGTCTGGGTTTCAGCTGGCCTGGAAACAGCACATACAGAACTCAAAACCTGGACAGGTGACAACCCTAGGTACAAAAGAGGCTGCAGGGACTGGGCTAGCAGCCTGGAGGGAGGCGGTGGGACAAAGGATCAGGCTATATCTGCTTTATTTAAGCCCCTAGACCAGGGGTGGGCAAACTCCAGCTGTGTTGAAACTTCAAATCCCATAATGCATCTGTCTCTGGGAGCAGAACCATCCCGATAATGAGGCAGCCTAAGGCGGCATCCCAGCAGCTGGGTGGTGCCCAAGGGAGCGGCCGAGTGGTAGTGGGTTGGGGAGTGGCTTGGTGTTGGGGGGTGGCAGACAAGGTTGCTAAGAGCCCTGCTTCCCACCTAGCTCCAGGCATCTAGTGACATCATTTATTTATTACAGGTATTTATAAAGCGCCGACAATTTACGCAGCACTTTACATAGTGGCACATTCACATCATTCCCTGATCTCAAGGAGCTTACAATCTAAGGTCCCTATTTCACATGCATACAGGGCCAATTTAGACAGGAGACAACTAACCTTCCAGCATGTCAGTGAGCCAGGGGCATATCTGCCGCAAGGCAAACAAGGCGTTTGCCTCGGGCGGCAGATTCCAGCAGGGCGGCAAATGTACCGGCCCGCGAGCAGCTACACGGTCTGCATCTCTGTGGGATGCAGACCGTGTAGCTGAGTCTGCGCCGGCACCGGATCGATTGGGAAGGTCTGCACTGCAGCAGACCCTACCAATCGACTACCGATCACCGGGACCAACGTGCCGCCTCACAGCCTCCTCCCTGCAACAAGGTAAGCAGGAGAGGGGGCTCTGAATTGTATTTTAGGGGTGGGGGGTGTAGAATGTGCATTCCAACAGGGGGGTAAAATTGTATTTTAGGTGAGGGGTACACACGGACTGGGGTTGTAAAATATATATATATAGTGTAATGTAAATGGGTAAGCCGTAGTTATATATATATATAGTGTGTGTGGGGGTATTGCAGAAGTGTATTAGGCTACATTCACGCCTCTTTCTTTAGGTGCAATTATAGATTTCTGCGTCAGGAACTTGCGTTTTCCTGCAGCAGAAATCCCTGAATTGGCTTTTACAGGTGGCAGCTGTCACCTAAGTTAATGATCATGTGACCGCAGTTGCATGTAAACGCCTGCACACCGCATGTAAAGATACGTGTTATGTTTACATTCGATTAGGAATCAATCACTCTCCCTGGACGCAATGATTGTGCATTCAGGGAGAGTGTTTTCTAACCGCTTGTAATATCACATACCATTACATGCGGTGTGCAGGCGTTTACATGCAACTGCGGTCACATGATCATTAACTTAGGTGACAGCTGCCACCTGTAAACGCCAATTCAGGGATTCCTAATGCAGTAAAACTCAAGTTTCTGATGCAGGAATCCCTAATCGCACCTAAACCTACATATTATAAAAGGGGCCTTATTGTGAGTGTATATTAGTGTCTGTAGTACCAAACCGGATATAGTTATATGGACTGTGCTGGCAGAGCCCAGCACAGATTCTGCACCACAGCCCACCAAAGACTTTGGAGTCTGCAAAGTCCAGTACAGATCCTGCACAACCCCCCTGAGATCCTGCAGACTGCAGGGTGTCAGGGGGTCTCTGCAGGGTCTGTGGGGGGATTTGCCGGGTCTCAGGGGGGCTTTGCAGGATCTATAGGGGGCCCTGCAGCCTGCAAAGCCCACCACAGATCCTGCACAACCCCCCTGAGATGCTGCAGACTGCAAGAAGGGGTTAAAAAGTAAGCTTCAGGCTAGGGGACCTTGCGGTCCGTGGAGTGATCGATGTGGCTACGCGTTTCAAGGCTCTGTACCTCTTTGTCAAGCCAGAAGTAGTTCTGAGATCGTGCACGGGCAGAAGTAGTTCTTCTGTCTTGCGATGGTTGTAAGGTAATTAAAAAAACGTACGATCTGCCCATCTTGGACAGGCAGATCGTACTTGCGATCAGCGCAAGCCCACCCCCCTGAGCGGGCTTTCGATGACCGCAATGCTGAATGTGCAGTGTGCGCTTACGCACACCGGCCCGTGCGGCAGTTATCTCATGATTATGCTACAAACCAGCCAAAAATCATACGATTCTCGGCTGGTTTTCGAGCATGCTAGAAAGACAAAAGTCGTGCGACTGTACAGTAGAAACGGTCGCAAGCCTTCCACACACCTTGCGATAATCATACGATCGCGGGATTTCACACGATTATCGCAAGGTGTGTGGGCACCTGGCCCCATTCACACTGAGCGACATGAAAATCGTGCGATATTATATGAGCGATATTGTCTTGTCCCTATTGGGCTGTATGCAATCAGGAGCAAAATTGCTCCAAAAAAGGGTCATGTAGGAGCGACAAGCTACAGCGACGAGCTACAAAGGCTGCCATGTTTGTAAGTTTAAAGTCGTGCAACCTTACAGTAGTAGAGGTCGCACGGCTTCCACACACCATGCGATAATAGTGCGATCGCGATCGTACGATTATCATAAGGTGTGTGGGGACCTTTAGGCTGTTAACTCGTTTTGCTAGAGAGAGATTGAACTGCTTGTCGGCAGTCACCTCATGTGCAGAATACTGAAGCCAATGTGATGCTAATGAGATACCTGTCAACAAGCCAAAACCATGGCAACCATTCAGACTTCCGCCTTTCAATGAAGAAAACTTCATTGATTGCTGTAAGAACCTGCCTGCATACACCGCCGTCAACTTTCTTTTACTTCTAAAACCTAGTCATGTTTAAAAAAAATAAAAAGTTGTTTTTCTTACTTGCGACAAGTAAGAAAAACAAATCATCCCTAAACACTGCCCACCCTGACAATGGCTGGAGAAAACCTACCCTGCAGTGTTCATTTTCATTGTATATGACAGGGGTAGACAATTTCAGCTGTGGTGAAACTACAATTCCCAGCATGCCTATCCTTCTGGAAATCATGCCTTTGACTCTCAGAGTCTGGCAATGCATTATGGGACTTGTAGTTACACAAGATCTGGTGTGCTGAGGTTGCCTATCCCTCGTATATGATTTTCTTTTATTCCTGTGTAATTGTTTAGCTGGAGAGGTAGTAGGTAGAGTAGGGTTACACTGCTGATCTCTGTGTTTTAACCCTTTTGCTGCCAGGCCCTGTGCTCACTTTAAGCCTCAGGTGACCATTTTTTCAATATTTCAATTTTTTTATAATTTCTTACTAAGGCCTTGTTCACATGGCCGGCCAATAAACAGTAAAACAGGCGGTTGATCCACGTTTTAACACTCTCTGGCAGTTAGCACTGCAGCTGGACAGTGCTGTACACATTGCTGCAGCCGTGATGCTTGCGTTGTGGCAAAACATAGACCGAATGTCTCTCTCAGCAGGCATTGCCGGCCCGAATGCCAAACATGGCCATCACTGTTAATGGGACCGTGCCATGACAAACCCATGGCACACAGATGTGGCGCAGCAGTTCCATGTAAAATCCCCCATGGGACAGTGTCGCCTCTTGAACGTCTGGAGGCCGCTGCTCTATGATCCACCATGGATTGCTTTTTAGAGGGACAGGAAAAAGACCAAAACTCAGGGGAACAAGGCCTTAGAACTTTCAGAGTTTGTAAAAGACCTCCAAAGCACACATTTTCTAAAAGCATAGTGCTACTGATTTTATAGGTCCTGTGATAGTTGCTTAAATGCTTATTTATATATTATTTATTTTAGGAATACACCGATACTGCTATTGGTGTCGATACTGAGCATTTGGGCGTGTACTTGTACTCGTCCAAATGCTGCGATACTTGCCCCAATACCGCAAGCGAGCATGGAGCCGCCACCCGGGCCAAATAGGAAGCTGAGCGGCGGTTCATGACACATCTCCCAGCTTCCTGATTGGTTGGGAAGCCGACTTTATGCTGCCTAGCAAAACAGATTGGTCTGGAAGCCAGGCTGCCCCGCAGGAAGCCGGGCAGCAGGTCATGACTGCTTCCTGATTGGCCGGGATGCCAGGCCCACACTACCTCGGGATGTCGGTATCGGTACGGCGAGTACCAATAAAAAAAATGATGGTACTCGTACTCGATACCAAAAAAACTTTTTTGGTGCATCCCTAGTTTATTCACTTATTATTGGTATTTATACAGTGCTGACAATTTACACAGCGCTTTACATAATGCACATTCATATTAGTCCTTTCCATCAAGCAGCTTCCATATTTTTAATGGACATACAATAAAGTAATTATCAGTGCACACAAACATCACATCACATCACTCCTACTAAATCTAAAAATAAAACTATTGAGTTATTATATAACAAATATTTGTACATTTAAAGAAGAACTCTGGGCAAAACTCAACGCCTCACCTGCCTCCCCCCCTCCCCCCTCCCCCTCACCTGCCTCCTACATGATTTCAAGGAGGAAAATA
>NW_017306334.1:1711844-1890005 GCF_000935625.1 Nanorana parkeri
ATTAACCCTTGCAGTGAGGCTACCTCCACACTGCAAGGGTTAAATGCTCATTTTCATGAGCATTCATTTTCCTACATGATTTCAAGGAGGAAAATAAAAAAGTTATACTCACCTGGACCTCGGAGCCGGCCATCTGTCACAGCGCTTCCTCCAGCCTGTCTCCACTGCGATGGTGGTATGTCCCTCGGTATCCTCACGTCCTATACACTGTGTATAGAACGTGATGATTCAGGGACCTCAGACCAGAGGGGGAGCGAGGCCTAAGGGACCAGTCTAAGAGCTAGCCCGCTTGGAGGATCGGGTGAGTATAACTTTTTATTTTCCTCCCTAGATGAAAATGAGCAGTTAACTCTTGCAGTGCGGGGGGGAGGGGGCACTGCAAGGGTTAAGAAAAATGTTGCCGGAGTTCTGCTATTAAAATTGTGCCTTTGCGGACGGTGAAAGGTGCCATGTGCTGTGGTTGGAAAGTGTTCAATAAAAAGGTTATCGTACAGTGTGCAAAGTAATGGGTTAAAGTAGGCCTGTGATAGGAGCAGTACTGGGACTGTCACTGCTAACCTCTGGAAAATGCTAATTGCCTGGCTGTTAGTCTTACCCTCTGGGTTCAGTTCTTTTTCAGTCAGGGACCTGGAACAAATATGCATATCAGAAAAGTAGGGAGAGGTCAGCACTTTTAATTTGCATTCTTGTTCCTAAAGTATTAAAGAGGAACGGCAGTTATTTAACAAAATTAACTCTTGCAGTGGGGCTACCCCTGCACTCAAAGGGTTGTTTGATTTAGTCTAGGGGCCAGAATACGGAAGATATACTCACTCATTGTATCCTCAGTCCTGCAGCGGTGAGTGCTCAACTTTCCTCCCCTCCACTCGAGCTGTGGTATGTCCCTCAGCATTCTCACATCTAATGCAGGTGAATGGAGCAGCATTAGACATGATCACATCAGCCGGTCTTAGACTGCCAGAGCCTGGGGGAGAAAAGGTTGCAGGGACTGGTCTAGCAGGATCAGGACTGAGGATGAGGTGAGTATATCTTCTTTAATCCAGACCAAAATGAGCACTTAACCCTTGAAGTGTGGGGGTAGTCCCACTGCAAGGGTTACATTTTTAGATACCTCTTATCACTGGTTTGCTTTATTTACAGTAGTGGTAAGTGGATAACAAATGCAAATGCACTCCAATGGTATTACAGCTTGGGGTGCTGTAAATGCAGCTGTGGTATGTGATCTGGGTAACCATGAGTGCCTCTGGCCACATCACTTCCTGTGTGTGTTTACTTCCTCCACAGTCACTGTGCTTCAGTAGGGGCACAGGAAGTAACTTCAGCTGTCCCATTACAAGTGCTAAGTCACTTGGGTACATGTTGGATACGCTGATGTATTTAGATTTGAAAACTCTATGCCAGGCTGTTGGGTAGAAAACCTGAAGGACTTTGGCTTGTAAATATTTAAAGTGAATGTGTGTCCAGATCATGTACACTAAAGTATTTACACATTCTGAAAAAGGCAGTGCAATCACTTTACAACAATCCCTCATTCACCTCTGTATCTATAAGCATTGTGGAGAAAAGTATTTTCAAAGTTCACAATGTGGGCATTGAAATCTCAGTTTGTTTATGAGAGAAAAATCTTGGCAACCTGCCAAACTCTAATTTAAATCAGTGAATGTTTCTACCGGCCCACCACACTATCCAAATTTTTTCTTGCTCAGCAAAAAAAGTTTAATTTTCCCATTTACAGCCCGATTATTGCAGCTGATTGGCTGCAGTCACTGCTCGGCAGACAATTTTCAAACCGGCCCCTTCAACAAAGTAGATTGAAAAATCAACTTTTGTGGAATGACAGTGCAGGGCCACACACTGCTCAAAATTTGAGCAGTGTATGGGCAGGTTAATCTGTTAAAAACTGACTAAACCCTGACTGTCTTTATAGTCTTCATTGTGATCTTTAGGCCTCGTTCACACTAGATGCAGTGTGTTCCGGCCCAATTCTGGTCAGAACGCACTGCCTCGCATTGCAGCCGGCTCACCCTTTTGTCGGGCAGGAGGGGGCGTGGCGGGCCATTGCAGTGAATGGCACCGTAGCCACGCCCTCCGGCCGCAATGCAATCGGCCGCACGGTATCGCAAGGCAGTGCCTTCTGGCCAGTGTCAGGTCAGAACGCACTGCATCTAGTGTGAACGAGGCCTTAAGGATCTTACAATTAGAGCTGACATGTGACACTGTCACACGTCAGCTCTATAGATTGAGAACTGAGCGTTCACATACCACTTATCGCTCAATTCACAAGCGATAAGCGGTATGTGAACGCTCAGTTCTCAGTTGGATACAGCTAGCTCTGCCTCTAGAGAAGCAGAGCCAGCTGTCAATCAGGCAATGGTGGATCCCAGCAGCAACACGGCTCTGCGCTGTCAGCATATAGCGGGCAATAGCTCACTATATCCTGAGTTTTGGGTCACAGCAGGACATTAGTAAATGTCCTCCTGTGACCCTAAAGAGAACTATGGCAAAAAAGGTTGAGCTATAGTTGGCTTGGGAAAAATTAGGTAAATGCAACATCAGGTTGCCAACAACACATGACAGATTACACCGTGTCATTACAAACATAAAGCCAAAATGAAGAAGCCATGTGTGAAAAACTAAGTACACCTTATCATTCAATACCTTCTAGAACCACCTTTAGCAGCAATCACAGAGGAGCAATCAAATTCAAAGACGATGTACTCTCTTTTTCTGTTTCAAAGATTTTATTACATTTTCAAAAATACCAGGTACATTATGTGGAAAGACAGTGAGCATCACATAACCGAATGTTGTAAACACGAGTAGGTAATACATGTAAAGCTGCCTTGCGATCATCGGACGACACTTTTCGTCCGATGATCGAACCATTGTACGATTTTTGTACAGCGGCCTCATCCTGCCCCGATTATCACAAGGTTCGATCAGCGGTAATTAGAAGAAAGCACCTGGTAATCGACCGCACGTATTTTCGTCTGCGCATGTGCAGTGTAAATCGTACGAATTTGGACGTACGGAAACGCCACCAACCTTGAGAAAATCGGCCGATCAACCAAAGTTTTCTAACCTGCTGGTTAGTGAAACGTTGATTGATTGTACAGTATTTGCGGTTGTACACTGCCCATCAACCAGACGAATATCGGACGAAAACGCGATCGCATACGAAAATCGACCGATATTCGTAAGGTGTATGGGCACCTTTAGAAAGGCAGAAAAAATGGGCGGGGTCCAAGGTAGTGCAGACAATATTTACTCAAGATGTATGAACCCAAAAAATACAGCGCAAAAGGAGTACCAAGAAGAATAGAGAATACAATCAGAACAAAGACAATAAGGAGGAAAAGCAAGAGAGAAATGCAAGTTGGTGGTGCCGGGGTTTGCAAGGTCACACGACATGGAGAGCACGGGGACTAGAGGAACGTCAGACTGAGGATAAGGAGGGGTGGGCAAAATTAATCCAGGGTTGCCAAATCTTCTTAAATGTCTTGTTAGAGTCAAGAAGTATGCTGGATAATTTTTCATCAAGAAAAAAAAGGAGTCTATTCTTTGTGTAACCACATTGAATGGTACAAACTGTTTCTTCCATGCATAGGCAATGGTTTGCTTAGCTGCCAACAGTATGTAACTTGCCAAGCTATTTTGGTTGCTAGCAAGGAGATGGGATTTGAGGTGTAGAAGAGCCAACCAGGGATCTTTAGGTAATGTTACAGAACATAAGCTTTGAAGTAGACGGAACACCCTAGTCCAGAATCTGGTAAGCATGGGACATGTCCGCCAGGTATGAAGGACGCTCCCCTTAAAACAGGGGTCTCAAACCTCCGGCCCTCCAGCTGTGGTGAAACTACAAATCCCATGATGCATCTCTCTTCGGGAGTCATGTCTGTGGCTGTGAGAATCTTGCAATGCCTCATGGAATTTGTAGTTCCACCACAGCTGGAGGGTCGGAGGTTCGAGAACCCTGCCTTAAAATTAAAACCTCAAAAACAGTAGGCTGAATTCATAGGCTGCAGATGAGCTAGTCTAGAGGGAACCAGGTACCATCTTGTGAGTGACTTAAACACTGTCTCCAACGAGGTTATATTGATCGTACAGGTTGCCGTGGATGTCCAGACTTGTTGCCAATCTTCTGGCGATCGAGACGAGAACCTTCTCCCATTTAGCTACATAAATACCGGTATGTGCTGAAGGGGAAGGTAACGAATTTAAATGGGAATAAACAATCAAAATTAGTTTGGGGGTGGTAGGGGTACAATAGCAAACATATTAAGAAAGGAACATTAGACTCTCCATGGACGGCGACGAAGGTAGTCGGCAGAAGGGCAACTATATGCAATACAGATAATGTGCAAGGGATTAAAAATTACAAGCATCCCAAATTACTGGATTAAGATCTCTAGTTAATGTACCATAGTTGAATAGTGCAAGAATAATAATGTGTAACGTAATATAAAAAATGTAAGGATTATATTATAAAATCTTTTCTAAACATGTAAAAGATTATATTTATATACTGTATACATACATATATATATATATATATATAGGCATATACTGTATAGTAGTGTCAGAAAGTCATTAGAAATGGAAGGTTATGTCTTGTTTTATAGTATAACACCTTCTATATACACCTTTACTATATAACGGATAGCAGACGATGAGGCCGGGGGCCGCGGCTGGGTTCGGGAGAAAGTTGAACGCTTCTCCATCAGGTTGTCACTTGAAAAATAAATTACCCGCGGCCCGGGTTCCTGATTGGTCAGGAGGCCGGCTCTATGCTGTTTAGCCGGCCCTATGTTGATTGGCCAGGAAGCCTGCTTCCTGGCCAATCAGCATGGAGCAAGCCAAACAGCATGGAGCCGGTTTTCCAAGTTCCCTTGCAGCACTGCCGGTCAGAGGAAATCTCCCTCTAACCGGAAGTTCTTGTATCGGGATAAGTATCAGAGCATTTGAACGAGTACTCGCCCAAATACTCTGTATCGGCACCGATACCTGTCACATAGGGTTAAAAACTCAAACACACCCCTCACCAGGTATATGAAGGGTGTTTACATCTACGCCTATGCTGAAGCAACTGTGGTTCCATGTTAGTTTACTCCTGCTGCCTGTAGACAGCTCTTTCCAGCATGAAACTCACAGTGGTAATCCTGCTGATCTGGTACATCTTGGTAAGAGTTACATTACCCTGTCCTGTGAATTTCCCTCTGCCATACTGCTGCTTTCTCCCAGCTATTTGGGACATCCATATTGCCACTGACAAAAGCCTCAGATCTCTCTACAGTCCTGCTGAGCAGTTGTCGTCTGATCCAGAGTGATTCGCTACCATTACAACAAGTGCCCAAAAGGAAGTAAGAACTATTATTTTCTTCTTATACTTGTTGTTTTCCTCCAATAAGTTTCCACATTGACTCTGTAAATACCATCCTGAGAGCTGCTTTTCCCAAAGAAACCAACCAGTGGCCAGTTAGCATTACTACATGACTGTTCACTTGTTCTCACCAGCTCCATCTTGTGGGCAAATCCATATACCCACTGGACTTCAATGAACCTTTAATTTGTGCCACAGGTTTAAACATTTAAGTTGAAAAATACCTATCTGCATATTGTGTTCCACAATAATTATTACCTTTGCTAACAAACGTGACAATAGTGATACTAATATCGGCATCGGAGCATCCCTACTCTCAAGCAACCGGCAAAAAAAATTATAGACGTGTGGTGGGAGCAATAGCCAGCCTCTACCGGCATCTAGCAATCACCATGGGTGCTAGATAACGGGGTGTTTACTATATCAGTAAAACTTGCTTCCAACATTTTAATAAAATGATTAAACATTTTAGCTGCATGCATCTGCAAATACTGCACAGGTAGATGCCTCATACCAGGACAATTTATTTAAAAAATTAGATGCACGATCTGAAGCTGAACTTGAGATAAGCAGCTAAATATATAACTGAAATTGAAGTGTAAGCTGTTTTAGCTGCCTAATGTGTAATAATGTTCAGCCAGTCTTGTGATCAAGGCACCCCTGCCAAATGTAGTGTGAGGAAGCCACTTGTTTCTTTACAAGTGATCTCAGCAATGTTGCCAAGATCACTTGTAATAAGACTGCAGCCAGCTAGTCCCCCACCCAGTGCCTACCTCTCTCCTCGCTGTCTCAGTCCTCCCCCCGCTGCCATGCATCTCTCCTCGCTGATTGCCGATGTTTTAGCAGAGCGGCAGGGTTAGAAGTAACCATGCTGCTCCGTGTAAACAGTGAGAGGGGAGAGTTGCCTTCCCCTCTCAGCTGTCACAGGAGTTCTAGCACAATGCTGTGCTAGAACTCCTGTATTGGAGGTGACAGGTTCAATAAAGAGAACCTGTCACCTCCAGATGCTATCACATGCCCCTGTGCCCCTTGTTAGCTCCTGTGTGATAGCAATAAAGTTAAGTAAAAAATTATTTATATCACTGGAGCAGAGCTTGATAAGCTTCTAATGCACCACCCTCTCCCAGTGCTACTTTACAGGGGATCACGGACTAATTCAGGTACTAGTTGCATGTAAAAATACATTTTATTATGATTATTATGGGGGGGGTTTTCAGATCTGCTTGGAGTATGTACATCTGTTTTGTAATACACTTTTCATGAAAGCACATCCCACATGCAGCTCACTTGCTACTAATGGTGGCCATACACTACGATTTTTCATTTGGAAATCGTCCACGAACGGTCTTTCGAACGAAAATTGAACAGTTGGTGGTACATCATCAATTTTCATTTTTAATATTCTGATTGAAATTTTTCGATTGGTCAGGTTGGAAAACTTTTCACCGACCGAAAGAAAATCAATGAATCAGTGGTGTTTTCATTCGTCAAAAATCTTATCAAGAACACAGCACATGCGCAAAAGGAAATTATTTCCATCGTCAGTCAAAAATTGGTTTGTTAGTATGGCTAATAAACGATTTCTGAAATCGACATTTGACTATGCTTGATGGGGGAAGTCTAGGTATAGTTGAACCAGGGTTCATGGTAGAAACTAAAATTTCTGACCAAAAATCTGCTAGTGTATGGCCACCTTTTAGAAACTGATAAGCTACTTCTTTCTGTGTCTTGTACACTCACGGGAGCTACCGTGACCTTTCTGTACCTACAGTGAAGTGCGGTACCTTCCATGCTGGGTGAGGCATTCCCCAGCCCTGCCCCTAGCACTCCCTGCCAGCCCCAGCACGATGGAGACCTGCCCCCAGCCCACAGAAGCCCTGCTCCCATTGCAACTAAGCGCCACCCCCAACATGGTCACCAAGCTAGTGTAAAAGAGAGTGAGAGGAGGAAGAGAAGAGACACGGAGGAGCCTCCCTGTTCCTCACTTGCTCGTCACACGTGAGGGATCGAGATCGATGTCCTCACTGTTTTTTGGGGTTTTTTTCTCGTTTTTTCTTTTTTTGATTGGACAGCTTGGACCAATGGCGCTTTGGCGCTGTACACAAACGACAGGGAGAGGGCCGAGGCATTGAATACCTTTTTTCTCCTCGGTATTCACCGAGGAAAAAGACGGGTTTAATATACATAAGAACGCACAAAGTTCATCTCAGGGTGTTCCGCAGTGGTTGACGAGATACAACAAAGACTGAAACTACTTAATGCAAATAAGGCATTAGGACCAGAAAACCTGCACCCCAAGGTACTTAAAGAACTAAGCCAGGTGATAGCAGGACCATTATTCATAATTTTTAAAGAATCCTTAACCAGTTGACATCCGCGGTGTTAAACCCCTTCCCATCCAGGCCATTTTTCAGTACTCAGCGCTGCGGTACTTTGACTGACATTTATTCCGTCATGCAACGCTGTACTGAAATTAATTTTATACCCTTTTTTGGGGACAGATAGAGCTTTCTTTTGGTGGTATTTATTCACCACTGGGGTTTTTATTTACTATATTAAGGGGAAAAAAAATTACCAATATTTTAAAAAAACACTGTTTCCCCTATATTAAATGATAAAACATTTATTATTACCCAATTTTTTGGTAAAATATAAAAGACGGGGTCACGTCGGGTAAAAAGACACCAAACATGTCAAGCCTTAAAATTGCGTGCGCGCGCGAAACCTCAAAAAACGATAATACCCAAAATTGGCCATAGGCGACGCTTTAAAAGCTGTTACCGCTCATCAGTTTAGATGAATTAATGTGTACATGGATAGAAAACTGGCTACAGGAACGGGTACAAAGAGTATTGATAAATGGCACCTTCTCGGATTGGGCTAGGGTCATGAGCGGCGTGCCGCAGGGTTCTGTCCTGGGCCCCATGCTGTTTAACCTATTAATTAATGATATTGGGGAGGGGGTAAACAGCCATGTTTCAGTGTTTGCTGATGATACCAAAATCGGGAGGGTAATAGACACTGAATCAGACACTATAAGACGGCAGGAGGATCTGGACAAAATAGGGGAGTGGGCAACTTCATGGCAGATGAGGTTTAATGTAGATAAATGTAAAGTTGTGCACTTTGGGGTTAAAAATAAGAAAGCGGATTACACATTAATGGGAGCTCATCTGGGAAAGTCCGAAAGGGAAACAGACTTGGGGGGTCATTGTAGACCACAGGCTGAATAATAGCACGCAGAGTCAGGCTGCGGTAAACAAAGCAAGTAGAGTCCTTTCCTGTATTAAGAGGGGGATGTTTTGCAGGGACAAGTCCCTAATTCTGCCACTTTATAGATCACTGGTTCGGCCTCATCTGGAGTATGCGGGCACCAGTGACCAGAAAGGATGTCCTTGAACTGGAAAGAGTCCAGAGGAGGGCAACCAAACTCATAAAGGGGATGGAGGACCAAGGATAAAATGTTTACCGGGGATAGCGACATTAGCAGCAAACTTTTTACAATTAACTCCATGACAAGGACGAGAGGCCACCGCTTAAAATTGGTGCAGAAAAAATGTCAGCACAAGGGACATAGGGGTTTCTTCTCAGTTAGATCAGTCAGGGTCTGGAACTCACTGCCACATGCTGTGATTTCGGCTGAGAGTGTGGAATCATTCAAGAGGCGATTGGACGATTTCCTTAGAGACCGTAATATACACTGGTACAAGTACTCTTAAGATTGAGATCACACAGGGACCAATCCTGTACATACTACACATCAATAGGACCATACACACACACAAAATAGGTTGGACTTGATGGACATATGTCTTTATTTAACCTCAAATACTATGTAACTATGTAACTATAGCCGGTTGCCACTCGGCATTGCTGGAATTTGTTGTCCTCTATAGCCGGTTGCCATTCGGCATTGCTGTATACTGTATTGCTGGGATTTGTAGTTCTGCTACAGCTTGGAGTCAGTAACAGAACTACCAGCGTTGCAGTGGTCCAGCTGTGACTGGGCCCTGGCACTTTTACCACTATTAGACCCCTAGTGTCTCCTTTACACTCCAAAGATGTTATTGGTGTGCAGACCACACTCCAAAAGCTTCTTTCCCGGCTGTTGCAGCCAAGCAATGACAGCTGAGGGACCAGAAGTGATGCTTCTGGCCCCATTCAGTGGAGAGGAGATCGGTGAATGCATGTAGCCCCCCTGCAAGGGTTAATAACATTTTCACCCAGAGTTTTTTTTTAAGAAAAAAAAAATTAAAAAATGATTGGGGAAGATTTTGTTGGCTCTTTGTTTTAAAGCTGTTTGTTTACAATATAAAATATTAACAGAACCGTTTTCACATAAAATACTTTGCTTTCTTTCTGCATTTGTTTAAATTGATGGACATTTTCAAGGAAGCTGAGCTTTGGTGAGCATTATACAATACGGTGTATTCTTATTAATATGTAGACACAGTTGGGCAATTGCCAGTGGGCAGCATCAGTGATGGTACAAAGTTGTGTTTTGAGTTGTGGTCCATACCTGGATGTCACTGAACCAGCCATGGATGCATTGTAGATGCCTTAGATGCTGAACATCTGCTATAGTACAGGAAGCGATAATCTGTTGTGAAAGAGACAGTATTGTGCCAAGAGAAACAAAAAGTTTTGGCGTCCATATCCTGTGCAGGTTCTTAGTCATGCTTTCAACTGTGATAAATGTAAGCGTTGTAAGGGAGAAAGCATTGTACTACTGTTCAAGTTTTCAAATGATTTGTTGCTGGATGGACAAGTTGGTGGCCTTTTTCTCTACTTTCTGTGTGATCATAATGATAGGTGAAACCAAGCACATGATAAAAGAACATGGAGATAAAGCTACCTTCGGAAGGTTTGTACATGCTAAATATTCAGCAGTTATGCTCCCACCAGTTATATCCCCAGTACCAGGGTCCACAATCTCAGGTCTCTTCTGAGAAAGTGGACAATTCATAGCAAATTCATAAATGTATCCCATGTGTTATTTAGAATTAGATCATTTTAAGGGGGGAGAGAAGGTAGATCCCTCTCCTAGTCAGGAGTTAATAACATGGAGCATCAGTTGAGGAAAGGGTCAAAGTGGACTTGTAATTCTCTTAGAAAGTTGCACATACAAATAAGGATTTCCGTTTTCCAGTTAAGAAGCTTACAACCGGTTTACAGCTTTAGTTGGATTCCTGAGAAGGAGTTGTAATATGCCACATTGTCCACATTGACTTAAGCACCTAGCAGTTTCACATCTGCTTCTCTTAGCTCTGCAAACATTTGATAGGCAGGGGTGTGCCAATCAAATTCAGCGGTCTTCCATGTTATGTCTGCAAATGTAAAACGACTATGCTGGGTAGGTATGTGGTATATTTTGGGGGGTATCCATGTTAAGCATCCCTAGTGCTGATAAAATCTGGGAGTCAAGGGGCATAGTCTTACACTGGGTGATAATCATGTTTTATGTGCTTTTTCTTATAGCAAGTAACAAACAAATTAGAAAATGGCAGTTTTTTTATATTGGTAGTGTAAGGGCACTTTAATATAACATTGGCTCCAGATGGAACTTACATAAAAACTCCTTTTATGGTCCCTTCTGCCTTCGTTTATGGTTCTGGTTGAAGAAACAATACTTAGTAGCCACTGAAAAGTCACCAGCTATTTCTGCTTTGCTGCTTTGGCACCTGCATTCCTTAGCAAGTATAGCACAGGGGAAGTATCACAAGGACACAGAATCTTCTTTCATGTCTTGTTTCCCCAGAGCCCATAGGATCAAAACCAGCCATTTTTCTGAAAGGGTACAGCTTACTGCCTATGATGGTGGGGCTGGTATTTTAGTTGCTTCCCCAGAGGGCATGGACCATAGGAATACTTCAAGGATTATAAATTCACTCATGTGGCAAGTTCAGCCTCCAGCTCTGGACAGATCTAATATTTCATTTACAGACACCTAGGCATCATTTATCAGAGTATAGGAAAAATAAATCTGCGCTCCTGGATATGTCTAAATTGTACTTGTACCAAAAGCAGCTATGAAATAAAGGAGGTGAACCGCCTTTAAATAGATAGAGTATTTGTAACACAGCGCTAGAGATGGAGTCAACAAAATGTGTGTAGATGTTCACAGATTGGGTTAAGTGATCAATGTATATCAATGTATAAATTATGTGTGTTAGAAACAATCATAAAAAGTAAACGAAAAAGATGAATTGTATCAATGTGTGAACAACATGAGTGAGCAATTAACTGAAGGTTAAGTGTAGCCTATAGCTAATAAATATTAATGACATTCAAACATAGGTGAATTTATCACAGTGTCTGAAAGAAAACCTGTGTTGCCCACAACAGCAAATTGGAGTGTGCCTTTTATTTTTACAGTTTACAGTTTTTATAAACTGGCTAGTTAATTAACAAGAGCTTTTCTCATAGCTGGCTTTGTTTATAATGCACAGTAACTGCAGCAGTTTGCTTTCAGTCATGTACAATGGACATTTCTTAGAATAAGAGATATAAATTATCCAGGATGACCAGGTAAAGTAATTGTCTACACCCACACTGTACTTCACTACTAGAATTTGGTTTAGATGCTAGAAAAAAAAAAAAGACAATTTATACACCATGCATACTGGCTGTGTATACTTTTATAGTATTCACTAAATGGATCTGGGTCATTTTTATAAAGAATACCCAGTGTTTTATAAACTGGCTAGTTAATTAACAAGAGCTTTTCTCATAGCTGGCTTTGTTTATAATGCACAGTAACTGCAGCAGTTTGCTTTCAGTCATGTACAATGGACATTTCTTAGAATAAGAGATATAAATTATCCAGGATGACCAGGTAAAGTCATTGTCTACCATGTTTTACAGCAGACAGTTGTTAACCCTGTAGTTGTCATTACTGTAGAATTCCACAGGGTGGCATATGTAGCTAAGCTGTGTGTGATACTCATATTCAACCAAACAGGTGTTTCCAAAATATTCGAGAAGTCTGGCCACATTCTTTTAAGCAGTAACATTTGTAAATGAGTGAGACTTGTAGAGAAAAGGTAATCACTATTCTGTATCATGCTTTTACAGACAATCACTAGCTATCTTAGTGGATGACTGAATTGGGGGGTAAATGTACAGTCCCTCCGTCCATATACATTGAATATAATCTATCCATGGGACAAAAAATAGCTAAGGATTCTGAAACTTTTTTTTTACAATATGTATTTACCTAGAATCCATCTGTTTTTTTTTAAATTAAATTCAGATATCCCCATGCCATAGCTGAGATTCCAATTCAGACACTCTTTTTATCCTTGCACTTAACAAATTGGCCGCAGTGGCGTACATAGAGTGAGGCTGTAAGTGCACTCTGTCTTAGGTACAGCTACTGACAAGGTGCCATCTAAATGCAGGCTCTGGCAGTTAGTTTGCTGCATAGTAGCAGCATTGAGGACACTCAGCAAAGCCTGTGGTGCCAGTACACAGGACAGAGGACTTACTGTTCCCAAGTAAGAAGACTTTTCCCCACCGCCTGCCAATACATACATTGGTAGCTAGTGAAATGATTGCCACTCACATTGGTGATCAGCAGGAGGAAACGTGTTAGGGACATTTTTTTCCTCCACCAATGTGTGAGGAATTCTTCCCATTGATTACCAATGTAGGGGCCATTTTCCCAAATGACTGCCAAAGTAATGTGCCTTTTTTTTCACTGACCACCAATGAAAGAGTCATTATGAATATCCCTTACATTGTCAGTCAGTAGGAATAACGCCCTTACCTTGGAAGTTTGAGGATAGGAAACACACATCTTACATTGGTGGTCATGTGGAAAAATGTGGAATTTTTTCCACTGATCAGCAATGTAAGGAGCATTTTTTCCCATTGACCACCATAGTAAGGGGCATTTTTCTTAGGTTGTTGGTCAGTGGGAAGCTCACCCTTTACCCCTCCCAAAGGAAACAATGTGACCACCAATGCAAGGTGCATGCTTCCCCCGCCACTAACTACTAATGTAAGGGACATGCTTCCTCTTACTGACCACCAATGTAAGGATGTAAGGGAGTTAAAATGCTTTTTATGTAGTAGTTACTGGAAAGAATATGGAAATACTCCTACTAACCACCTATGTAAGGTGCATTTTTCCCACTGGCCACCAACGTAGGAAGTATTGTTCCCACTAACCACAATTGTAAGGTGTATTGTTTCTAATGGCTACCAATGTAAAAATAATTTGTCTGGATGACCACCAACGTACAAGTAATTTTTTCCACTGACCACCAATATAAGGGGCATGCTTTCTTTCACTAATCACCAACATAAGGGGAATTCTGAATGTCCCAAACATTGGAGTACTGTGAGCCCAAGCTGCGTGGTGGCACACCCCCAGGGAAGGGGGGCATACAGTTGACAGGCTGGGCTCAAAGGAAATGGGCTGTGCCCTGAAGAGTGATGGATCAAAGTAGACGAGGAAGTCTGGGACAGCGCTGAAGCATGAAGATGGTAAGTGAGGATTGGCAATACTTTTTTTTTATACAGGTGGTGATCTTAAAATGGAAAGAAAAAATATTTTCCTAGAGTTCCACTTTAATCTGTGAAATGCCTTACCATGGAATATTGTGATATAAAAAAACACCCAGAATTTTTGTTAATAGCTGTCATCAGCAGCTTTTCAGCCACTGATGACAGCTATTATTTTACAGGGGACCATCGGGGGTACCCTTCTAAAGTAAGTGTGCTGTTACACAGTTGTAAGATATCACAATTCATAGTCATAGTTAATGTTCATACAAATGCAAAACGAGAATTTATATAGCTATTTTCCTAAAGCCATTATCTGTGGTGCTAGTATAGCTAATTATTATACTGACATCTTGTGGTCAGGTTTTTCTGTGTTCCCTCCCATCTATGATGTATTTCCCCCTTCTTGTTCAAGAACTAGTCGAGTGTCGTGGCTGCTTACTGTCTATTCATTCATCTGCTGTATCCTGTTCTCTGCTGTATAGTGTAAAGCTCTTCATGGATGAAAAGGTGTTTGGTGAGTTCAGCTATCTGATAAGGATTGTCCGCAGTAATTATATCTTGTTATACAGGCCAGGCACAGAAGTCTCCGCAAGGGATAAATTGCTAATACAACAATCAGAGTCAGAATAGTAAGGCATACTGACATGGCCAGCTGTAAGCGGTTGTATTCCGCCACAAGCCTTACGTCGCTGGCAGCGAAAGGGTTAAAAGAGGATTAGGACGATGTTCTGAAAATAACAGTATTCAGAGCTATAACTGCTAAGTATGTTCTTTGTTTTTTTTTTAATCCAGAGAATCATTTTACCCCTTGTTATGGGAGAAATTGGCCATAGTTGCTCGTGGGGTGGGGGTGGGGGGTTTCATTTTGTGAGAGGTCAAACTTTATAAACATGTATGTTTTGTTAACATAAATAACTATGTAAAATGTGTGCCAGACTTAACCCTATTCATGATGGCACATGGTCCAGAATAGTCACCATTTTGAAATTGTGCTGCACCCACCTATGTAGGTTTGTGTAGTACATAGCCAAATCGCTTATTATTACGAGATAATTAAAAGAGATGCTACCATTTAACCTACAGGGTTAATTAGGCTCTCTAGAAATTTTTTAAGAAACACACATTTCCAAATAAAGCCCTTGTTCTGAGAACACTGACAGGGTGGCAATGAGAACAACTTGAGAAGAAACCGTATCAAACTCAGCCATATGCCAAACAGAATGAAGATCCATATTGTTAGGGCCAGACATCTTAGTGATGTGTTAGGATGGCTGCAAATTATATTCTGTCACCATTCTTGTACAAGAATGCCAATAACTACTAAAAAAACTTTCTAAAATTACAGGTTTTACTCTTCTGTTATAAGTGCTAATTTAGGCCCTTAGGTGTTGCGGAATGTAGTGATGCATAAGTACATATGACCTTAAAATGAATGCATGACATCAGTAAAATCTGTAAATATAAGCTAACAGCAGTTCTCCAGCTTGTAATTTGCTCCATTCACTCAACTAGCTCTAATGAGCAACAGCCAACACTTTTTTTTCTGTCATCTGAGTTAATACAAATATTTCACATGTTTTTCTGTTCATTTTATGTGTGCAGAACATAGGGACAGACGTCAGTAATAGGTGGTGCAAAGCAAGTAGCAGAAAATCTCTCCACTCTTCCTAGGGTTTATTTATAAGTGTGTTCATACAAGAGTCATGAAACAATTACCCAAGATACCCAACAATCTTAACCTCCATTAAAGGTAGCAGTTGTTACATTTACTACCCTCAGCTCTACCCCTCCAAAGATCAACAGGCTATAAGTATATGATATTCCATGCAGGCCAACAGTTTCCCCAAGGCAGAACTCTCCCAGCAGTATCTGCTTAAAGTAGAACTGAAGCCAAAACGTTTCCCTGCACTTTCTGTCTGATCGCCACAACAGGAAGTGAGAAGAAATCCCTCCAAAGCAAGGAAATCCCTGGTGGTCAGCAATGTCAACCCAAAATTTGGGATTTTCTTTCAGTGATGATTAGGACACATGGTGAGGGTGAATCTCCCTAATGAGAACACAGACCGCAAGAAAAACCTGACTGTGTTCTAATCCCTCTTTACTCCATCCAAAACTAAAACAATGTTTTGGCTTCAGTTGCACTCTAAATTTTTTGAAACTCATAGATATTGACCAGTATATCTCACCATTACCCATATCCATACCTCCTAACATTCTAAGATGAGAAAGAGACACCTTCTAGAACAATGTATTCAGGGAATGGACGTACCCATGCCCCTGAGGACCAATAAGAATTTTGATATGCCAAAAATGATTGGTAAAACCCAGAATTGTTGTTTGCCACCCTTGCTCTTCTTTTTTATTGGCTTTTTAAAATAGTAAACAAGATAATTAAGAGATAGGATGAAGGTTTTAGTGCAGAATAACATTTTTGGTAGCTAAATAGAACATTTCCATCGATATATGTGCATCAGGGCAAAAGGATGGACAACTAAGAAAGAAAGAGGGACAGACAGTTGGGAGCTATGCATACCCAGTCTTAATCCGCCTAATGTCTATGGCACCCTCAGCTTATCATTATCATTAAGCAGACCCTATGTCTTGGCACGACAGTTCTGACAGAAATGAAGACTTTATTTAAATAACAGGTCGTCCGCGTTCCTTATTGAGTGTTGTTGGCATTCAGTCTGCATGCAGTGTGGACTGATTCTGTCTGAAAGACTAAGTCTCTACGTGTCCGTAGCATACAATAGCTAATAGCCAGGAGCAAGTTTAAGTGTGTGCCTGAGGAAACTGAATCTGTTTTACCTGCATGAGGCGGGGGAACTGCATGTTCTTTCAGAGCTAATTGCTTTTATTCAAAGACAACCATCTCAAATCATGTCTGGTCTCTTTTGCTGATGAGCAATTTCAGGCTTTACACAGGAGGCTTTGTGTGCAGAGCAGGCAGCGTTTGCAAGTCTTTTTAATTCTCTAGATTTCACAGAGCAGTGCGTGCTGTATGATTGAGCATCTCTTCAACAATATGGTAGTTTGATGTAGTCACATGGCAACCGACTTTAACTATTTCCATTAAGAGATTCATTTCTGCCAATGAAAATTGTTTAAGAGTCATAAATGTAATGTGTTTTCTTTCTATTCAACTGATCTCTACAGTTTCACAAAGATGACAATAAACCAGTGAAATATGTTTTGTATGTCTCAGCTTTTACATAGACTGACAATGACCTCCCTGATCAGGCAGCAGTTATCATTCTCGGACATTCTCACAGAGTTTACATTAATAAGGGCCGATTCACACCATAAACAGTGCGTTCCAGATCGCATCCCGGCCGCCTTCCTGCGTTCAGAGGTGGGAAGGGGCATGGTGGTGCATTGAAGTCAATGGCACTGCAGCCAAGCCCCCAGCCCACAGTGCAATTGCCCGCACCAGAACGCGTGGCACATCAGTGCCTGCGTTCCGGTCCAGTGCGATCTGCAAGCACTATTACTACTGATGTTTCACGTGTTCTGGTGCAGGCGATTGCACTGCGGGAGAGTCGCGTGGCTGCGGTGTCATTGACTTCAATGCACCGCTATGCCCCCTCCCGCCCCTGAATGCAATAAGCCATTCAGGATGTGATACAGTGGGTTCCAGCAGTTGACTGCTCTGGAATGAACAGTTTTTTGGTGTGAGCAAGCCCTAAATGAGACAAACCACAGGTGAATGTGCATGCTTGGTACATGCCACAAGGCTTTTTTTTTTAAAGGGATATGTGCAAGGGCCATACACATAACAGCCAGTGAGCTGGGCAGGATTCCGGCTAGAGTTTGAGAGACCCCATAGTGTGTACCACCAGCACACACACCTGATTAAAACCCTCATTCATAAAGAGTCTACACAGAGGGATTGTGGGATGGTTATTCTTACTTTTCAGATGACCAAAGTTCAGGTTTTTCAGTGGTTCTGACACAGCTTTGTTGAGGGCAAGCTTCTAAATCACTACAGGTTAACTTATAAAATTAGGAAATTATAGGTTTGTGGCAAGTGTTAGGTGCACCCTTTTGATACAGTTTAAGGATTTTCATCGACTAAATAATTCCTAATGGCAGACATGCCCTGGCAGTTAAGCAGAAAACAACAGTAGTTGAAATGAGAAAAAGATAATTTGCGCCCCATTATGAAATGGTTCCTGAGACTTCCATGTAACAAAAAGGAATATTAATTGCCACCTAGTGGATTCAAATGATACAACCATGACATTTATCATGGCTATACATATAATATTTATAGGCTGAAGCTGCAGTCAGGTTTAATTTATGTAGTTACAATGAATGTACGAAGTGTATTAAAGTGTAAGTAAACCCTAACAATGAACTTCTCTGATTTATCTCCTTTTGGTCTATTAAAATATACCAATGAAAGAGTTTAGTTATGTCTGTTTCATAATTGGAGGAAAAAAACCTGTCTATCCTGACAGAAATTCAATAGGTTTACCTTTTCTGTGGAAAGTTTTTTTAGTCATGCCCAGTTCACTTCTGTGAAGACAGAAGAGAACACCCCATGTTATGGAGATAAGGAAAAGGGGAGCTATTCGGTAGTACAAATCAGGAGTTTGCAGTCCATGGGGACACTGCTGTTTCTCCATAGATACAGTGTGGTGAGTGCATGTTGTCAGTCTAGGAGAGGAAGTGTATTACTGGCAGGATCAACAGGTAAATATAAAGGAACAGCCTAAAAAAGAAAAGAAATGCAGCCACCCCATTGTCAAAATGGTAAGCTTCCATATATGACAGTTTTGTTTTTGGGATTAGATACATTTTCAATACACTTTCACTTTGATGCATGCACAGTAAAATGCAGACAAACAGAAGAAACAACAACAACAACAAAAAGCTATGTTGTAGTATCTTTTGTTGCATGCATAGACTTTGATATCACTGTAAAATCTCATGCAGATGGGACTTGGAGGTGTTCAGATCTTTTTCTTCAGTGTGATTTGCTGAAGTAATCAGGAGAATTAATGTGACACTAAACTCAGGAGTTAAATCTTAAAAAATCATTAAAGTACCGTAACTATTAACAATAATGTATCTTATTTGTGTATCACTCAGCTGTAGAGCCTCAAATCATCTCTGAATTCATGCTGACACTGTCCTTCCTTCTGGAGGGTGGCTACTATTGTTCCCCATATTCCCTGTGTGTGTTGTAAAGTAGCCACTGCTCCAAGCTCATTCATGTGATGGACTACAACCTCACGTTTAGTTTACTAATTTCTATTGGGATTGTAGTCCATCACTGGGAGCAAGCTCACACACAGAGACAATGGGGAACAAAAGTAGCCCCCCTCCAGAAGTGTCCACATGAATTGAGTGATATATAAATAAGCTGTTACTATATGCACTAGAAATCAGAGATGCAACAGTTTAAAAGACGCTGATGATGCAACCAATTTGATAAATTCCCCTCAGTATATTCTGTAGATAGTTTTAGTCAGTTTCTTCAAAGGGAACATTTTATTTGGCTTTAGTTCTCTTTTGGGTCACAGGAGTACATTTATAATATCCTCCTGTGACCCAAACTCAACATATAGCAGGCTACTGCCTGCTATATGCTGACAGCGCAGAGCTGCGATTTAGCCGGGAAGGATCCACCCTGCTGGGATCCACACTTCTGCCTGATTGACAGCTGGCTCTGCCTCTCTAGAGCAGTGTCCCTCCAGTGAGCACTGGAGGAATAGAGGGGAATCCCTGCAGAGAGCGATGAATGACAGTCACCACTCTCTACAGAGAGAAAACTGTAAGCTGAGTGATCAGCAGTTGGTTTGTGATCGCTCAGTTCTCAAGCTATAGAGCCAGCATGTGACAGCTGCAGTGCCACACGCCAGCTCTAACTTTTGGGAAGAGTACATGTTACTCTCCCAATAGTTCTCCTTCAAGATGTCTGATCTATACAAAGAGGCCCTTAAAGGAGTTGCAAACTTACATTATCCTCTTATAACATCAGCATTGTATTAGGAATACATACTAGAGTTGTTTCGAAAATTCTAGAACAATGTGGTTATTAGGAGTGGGATAGAACTGGAAGATCAATATAGAAATATATATTTAGTTTTAGTTTTTGGCCATAGATACCCTTTAAACTTTTCCCTAGGATTAGTCTGATATGCTGAGCTTCCACTTTAGCAATGCTGCTGCAGTTTGTTTGTTTTTTTAGCACTTTGGATATCAAAACAAACTCTAAAAGGGCAATATTATGTAGAAATTAGTATATATTCGGGGTCTTCAGAAATAATATCCTGATGGACTTTACAGTGGAGAAGTTAGGATACTGGAATGTAGTACACCAGCACCTAGGGGGACAACATAAAAAAACTTTGAGCACTTCTGCTTGTAGATTATTCTGTCCTAAAATAGAAATACAGTTTGAAGATTATTTGGATCAGCTAATAGCGGTTATGTTTGCTTAACGAGCACTTTGGTTACCGTTTGCAAATTAGTATCCTTAAGCAGAAAGTACCTATGGGGTATAGCTTTTATCTCAGCAGTCCATAAACCATCCTGCATCATACCCTGTTCCTAATGAGCAAGGTTTCACTTGATCTTCCTAAAAGCTTCTTTCCCAGTTTTCTGTAAAGTGTATCTAAGGCTGTTGAAGCATTTCTATAGCTCTGTATGCACAGCACACAATTGTATCTCTGAGTTGCTCAGTCTACCTCATCTGCACACTGCCTCTTATCTTCTGATGAATATATGCATTATAATTCTCCAAGCTGATGCCAAAAATCATCAGATTTTATTATATGCCCTATACATTTCATATTTGTAATAATAAATGCTGGGGCTTTGATATTCACATTGAAGAAACTGTTAGTTCTTTTGTAACTATTGCATGAATTATATGATAAAATCGTTTCAATTCAGTACACACATAAAATATCTTTATTTCATTGTTTATGACATTATCCCCTTCCTTTCCTGATGGTTGGTCCTGACATTTGACAGCAGAAAATCAGTTTAGCTTTAATGGCACTAGGAAGGGATATGTGTGTAGCGTGCTTGACAGTGGAGCTACATGACGCTTCTGAGTGGGTAAGCTGTGCAAATTAACCATGTGTGACTCACCTATTAAAGGTTATAATAGTATTGTTCCTTTAGCCTCTTAGGAACATGATGTCCAAACACTATTCTGCTAAGTGAATTCCTGCCTAAAGGTGAAAAAAGGAATAACTGTTTAATAAATCTAATAGTTCAAAACCTGCTGCAAGTGAATCACTTCTCCAATTACTTAATGGCCATGTTAAAAAAAATTCTGAAAGACAGATACATTTTTTTAATACTGTATGTAATATAAATTTAATGCACTTTCCTTATTGCAAACAAAAAAATGAATGTATAATAAGAAATATAAAAAAATATGTGCATAATAAAAAAGTTTCAGTTCTATTGCATAGTACAGGTCAGTGACATGACCTAGTTATGTAGTTAATTGCCAACTGAGTCATTTTACCCCATATTGGCACTATTTGTCCATTAATGTATGTATGAACAAGTAACTCTTGGGCATATTGCAAAGTACAACAGGGACTGGTCAGAGGGGTTTCACACAGTTGGCCAGCTTGAACAGGGGTGTGGAAATTGTTTAAAAAAAACTACTTGTCCAAGGACTAAAACAGGGGCCCAATCCTTGTCCCTCATGATACAAAAATAATTGTAACCAAAACCATATTTAAAGTAAAAAAAACATTTTCTCCCCCTTACTAATCCTGCTGCAGGGACTTACCTAAAATGATGATTCTTAATCCGATCTTCTTTCCTGTCCTTTTCAGCTGTCCCTCCAGCACTGGGTGCGGGTCTCCGATCCAGTGCTGACTCCTCTGTCCTCCTCTCCTCTGACGTCCCATGGAGTCTGTGCGGGTGCACGCTGCTCCATAGACATACCTCGTGTCTCTCCTCTTCTCCCAGCCGAACATCTGAAGTGCGCATGCACACGCCCCAAGATCTTTTGGGGCTGCCCGAGACTTTTCAGATGTTCGGAAGGGAGCGTGCGGCGAAGACACAGGTAAGTATTAACCCTTTTTAAAAGTTTTCTTTTTAAAATGTTTTTTGCATATATCTACTGCTTGCTAGCAGTAGATATATGCAAAAACACATAAGGGTTTAATAACCCTTTAACTGTGCTAAGAAGAGCTTCTCGTTGGTCAGCGTGGTCAGGTCAATGGTCAACGAGTGCCCGCAATTTGCAAGCAAAATTCAAAATCAATAGCACAGGGCTGTGCTGAACGGCAGTATGGGGTACAGATTGTACATCTATACCGGCGGAAGGAAAGGACCATTTGCCGAAAGGTAAGAATAGCAGGGGGGAAGAGGGGGCCAGATTTGAGCGGGTAATTCCATTTTCCCAAACTACTTGGGAAAGTGAACGTATCCTTTATTGCACGTTTTTTTATATTTTGGGATTGGGCGGACAAGCAGACTGCTTACTGTTGGAGATACAAAAACATACTGACATTCTGAGATCTTTTGAGCAGTAGATGGCACTGTAGTGCAATGTTAGTTTTCTATAAGCATGCTTATATATAATCAGGGCTGGATTTCCCACAAGGCCAACGAGGCCTAGCCCTGGGGCAACAGGGAGTAGAGGGGTGGCACAGCCGCCAGCTGGGTAGTTTTTTTTTCTTCATTTAGCCCTGCTTCGGGCAAGCAGGGCTAAATGTACAGCGGGTAAGCCACCAATCGTTTTGTACAAGTGATCGCGACAATGCCGCTGAGATCACTTGTAATATGCCTGCAGGTCTGTCCTCCCCCCACCACCTCTCCCTCCATAGTCTGCCCCCACCTCTGGCTGCCTCTGTCCCCGCTAGCCGCAATCCTCCCCACTGTGGTTTTCGGGGTCACCTGCTCTCCTGGGGGACCCGGGACCACGGCAAAACAGTTCAGGGTGAAGAGTGGGGAGCAGAGCAGAGAACGTCTGTTTTCCGCTCCTACTCTGTGTAAACACTGAGACGGAAGAGCTGCACTCGCAGCCTTCCTATCTCAGGGCTAGTTCACACCAGCCACAGTGCGTTCCTACTCGATTCTGGCCGAAACGCACTGGATCGCATTGCGGCCGGCTCACTTTGTTGTAGGGCAGGAGGGGGCGTTGCATTGAACTCACTGGCACCGTAGCCACGCCCTCCGGCCGCATTGCGATCGGCTGCACAAGAATGCGTGACACATCAATGTCTACAGGCATTGATGTGCCACACCTTCCCATGCGGCCGATTGCATTGCGGCCGGAGGGTGGGACTGCGGTGTCATTCACATCAATGCACCGCCACGCCCCCTCCCGCCCCACAACAAAGTGAGCCGGCCCTCAGCTGTCACAGGAGAGCCAGCACAGTGCTGTGCTAGAACCTCCTGTATTGGAGGTCACGGGTTCAATAAAGAGAACCTGTCACCTCCAAATAATATCACACAGGGGCTTGTTAGCTCTTGTGTGATAGCAATAAAGTTATTTGGAAAAAAAAAAAGTAAATAATGAATATAAATTTAAAAAATAATAAGAAATGATAGTTAAAATAAAACAATGAAAAAAGTGACAAAAAGTAAAAAATAATAAAATGAAAAAAATATATAAACAAATAAAAGATCAATTACAAATTTTAAAAAGTAAAAATAATAAAGAAAAAATTAAAAACTTAAAACCAACCCTGCCCCCCACCGCCACCTGGTTGCCATGGTGGGGAGGGGGGCAGATTGAGGAATCTGGCCTTGGGGCAGCGGAGAGAGTAACTCCGACCCTGTCTATGATACACAAGAAGTTCTATTATCTGTATTTGTTTTCTGCCCAAATGCTGTATACATACATACATACATACATACATACATACATACATACATACATACATACATACATGTAATGTTCTCCTAAGCAAGTAAAACTTAATTCAGCATTCCTCAAGAACTCAGTGCTTCATCTAAACACATAACTAACACTTACACGTGATCTGGGCAGCTGTACAGCCGCCCAGATCACTTGTACAAAACAAGCAGTGGCTCCCCCACTCTACATTTAGCCCTGCTTGACCACAGCAGGGCTAAGTGTAGAAAAAAAACACCTGTACTGCGTCCGTAACTGCATGTCTTGGATGTTGGGCGATAGGAATTCCACACCCCTGTTGAACATGCATTGCAATATATGCAAACCAAGAATCCCTACAAAAGTTTGCTCTATGTATAGTAAGGGTATAATAAGGGTTTAATACGGGTGTATAGTAGTGTATAGCTTCTTGGCCTCGGAAACATCCCAAATCCAGGAGGCCAAGAAGGCTGACAGATGTCCCCTCCCCCCCATCTTTGGTGATAAAGAGGGCTTGCTCCTGGATTTAGCGTGCTTGGAGGGCCTAGGACAAAATTGATAGTTGATGTTAGGTCAGCATTGGCTGTAAACAGCTTAGGTAAACTTGTAAGAAGAGTCTTCAGCAGAAAAGTGCAGAAAAAAGACTTCCCTTTTAGAACAGAGAGAAGGCGTCCATCACCTAAGGACACTAGCAAAAAACTGAAGTGGGCTGGGAATGGAAGGGGTTATACAGGACTGTATTACAGATTTTATTTTCAATCACATTAAGACAGCTGTATAACTCATACACTAAAACAATTAACTGCCTGTGTCCTGTGGTGTATGATTAAGAAAATAAACAATTTTGTGCAATTTGATGGTAAAAATACCATCAGAAGCATTTTGTTATATCTGTGTGAGAACTTCAAAAAACTTGTTGATCCTTTTAGAAGGTCAGAGCTGTCCTGTGCACAATCCCTATGTTATCTACAAGGTACTTTTTGACCCTTCTGATTCTCATCATGGACTAAGGAATGATTAGCCTTTATTTTGTAGGAATACTTGAGTAGTTTAGCAAAAGACACTGGGAGGCCTAACTACAGTCGGTATATTTTATATATATATAAAAAAAAAACATATTTTAACTTTTTTTTTATTTGCCTTGAAATATGTTAAATATCCCTGCACCTTGGGCCCTTCCAGCCCTTCCGTCTACCTTTCTTCTACCACTACACATTATTGTTTCTGTGGCAAATAACATCATATAGATGTTTTTGTTGCTCTTACATTGTTGAGAGGCTCACCAATGGAAAGCTCTGTAAATTCATCTGTTTTCTAGCTGTTTCTACATAAATGTGTAAAAATAGACACATGTATGTCAGTGACTTCTCTTTTGTAAGGCTCTGCAGTTTCTCTCCCTCACATCATACCAACAGAACACATCATTTTGGACAAACTTCTTCAGAGGGTGTCCACATCTTCCACAGCACTCTGCTGACACCTCCCACTTGCCATTATCTGCTTTCATTGCAGAGGGAAGCACAGAGACCCATTGATGACAGCACTGGATCTAAATAAGGTATATCATGAATGCAGGTTTTCTCTATTCTTTTCATCAGCATGTTGATGATGGGGAAAATGAGGAAGGAGAAAATAAAATAAGCAGATTACACTTCAGCGTGAGGCTCCAATCACACTGGAACGGCTGTCCGCACGTATTCGAGCCTCTCTAAACGGGAAAAAAATGCACTTTAACCCCTTCGTGACTGAGGCATTTTTTTTTTCATTTTTTGCACCCATGTTATATTCCACATTTTAGGCCTGATAATTACTTAAAACCCCCAAACATTATTTATTTTCTGAAAGCCAAGACCCAATAAAATAAAATGGTGGTAGTTGCAATTTTTTTTATGTTGCACGATATTAGCGATACTTCTTATCAAACCCCCAACATTTTTTGAAAAATGTACTTAAATGCCCCAAAACACAATAAAATACCCATTTTTTTTAATGAGGTTACAACGAGTAAATAGATACCCAACATGCCCAGGTTAAAAATCTTGTGCGTCCGTGAAATGGCGACAAATGTCTGTACAACAAAAAGTCCATAGACAATGCTTTAAAAGCCCCCACAGGCCATCAATTTAGAGATACCCAAAAATAGTGGCCATGGAATTATTGCTCTCACTCCGGCGTGCGCGGTGATACTCAACATGTGTAGCACGTTCGTCGTTTTCATAAGGAAGGCGCACCCGACGCGTGTTTACGTGGCGACGCGCGTGCTCGCGGGGGACTTTAAAAAAATTTACAATTCTTTTTAGATTTATTTTATTTCATTTTACTTTTAAAAACAGTTTTTTTCCCCCTTACTTTACTTTGATTGCTATCACATAGGGGGGCTTACAAGCCCCCCCCCCCCATGTGATAGCAGATGGTGGTGACAGGTACTCTTTAGGGTGATGCTGGGGGTCCAAAAGACCCCCAGTGTCACCTTTACACTAAGAATAAGTGCAGATCGCACTTCAATAGCTTATAGCTGGGCTTCCGGAGTCCAGCATCGACAGCCCAGGGACCGGAAGTGATGCAATCCCGGTCCCATAGAAGAGGGAGGGGATCGATGAACGGAGGTTCGTCCAGCTCCTCCACAGCTCCCCGCAGACACCACGGAAGCCGGTCTCGGGCCCGTAAGAGGGGCAACAGAGCCCGGGAAGCACGGCAAGGGTGTCGGGCAGGGGGGGGGGGGGGGGGGGGCTTTTTTGGAAAAAAAGGAGAGGGGACCGGAGGGAGCTCCCTCTGATCCCCTGTGACAGAGGCACTATGCTGGTCCCGGGCTCACACCGGAGCCCGGGACCAGCTTGACAGCGGGAGGGGGGGAGGGGGAGAGCCGCGGAGGGGGGGGGCGCACGTCTCGGGGCTTCATACAAGCGATTAGCCGGCGGATCGCTTGTATATTACCGGGCATCGCTGCCTCTTTTCAAATAGCGGGGATTTCCCGCGCGCGGCGCGCCCGAGCGGGCGGATGTAACAGGACGTGTATACACGCCCAGTTACAACCAAGAAGCTCCCGGCACGCCGTGTATACACAGCGGCTGGCCGGGAGGTAGTTAAACAGCCCCGATGCTGGCGACGTACACTGCGTCGTCAGTCACGAAAGGGTTTATGTCCATTGTTCAGACTCTTGCGGGGAATGTGTGCTACGAAACTGCGCAGCCCCCAAAATAGTACAAGCGTGATAATACGGCGGATCCCGCACGTTTGCGGCTATATAATAGCCACAAACGAGCGGAATCCGTGCAGATTTTAGCATTTTCGGCCCGTGCTGGAAATGCAAACGTTCTATGTGAATGGAGCTTAAGGTTAGTCTTAGCATAGTTAGAACCGAGGTTTCATGAAGCAGTTAAAATATAGCCAAAGAAGGCCAAGTAAATCCTTAAATGTCTTCCACAGTGGTAGTCTAGTCAAACAATCGCTGCATAATTGCTGTGTGTGCTGATTGCATAGATCTTTGTTCCTCAAAAGCAACTTTGCAATTTCACAGAAGGTCCCCCTTCCCTCTCCCCGAACAGCTCACAATACAGTATGTTCCAAAACATTTCTAGTCCTCACAATAAACCAGCTGCATTGGTAAAGGTGAAAAGAATCTTGATGCCTTGCTTTGTACAGAAATCCAAAACCTTTATTTCATTTACCTCTGCCGTAGACTCTGAGCAAGGCCATGTGTTATTAGATTTCCAGCGTCATCATCTTTTGTCCACGGCAACATAAATGATGACATGCTGGAGGCAGCTGTGTTGTGTGCTCCGAGTAGAACAGGCTGTTCAGGAAGCTTTGTGCTGAGTGCTAGTTCAAACACATAACATTTCCTGCCATGTAGAAAATAGCCTTTTATGGAGCCATTTAACTGTGGTCCGCAATTTGTAATATTCATTAAAGGCAAAGTTCACCTTTAGGACCATGTTTTATGTTCTACACATATTCAGGGTATAAAATGAAACAAGGTCACATTGGCAACCCCCATTCCCCCTTCTTCCCCCAATTACCTGAATTTTGCAGTTCTGCTCCCCACAGGCTGCTGCTGTATTTTCAATTTGGTGTGGCTGGGAGGAATAGTCTGCAGGAGCCAGATGCATATGTTTTCTTTTATGAAGAAGTTTGCATTTATTATATTTTTCTCAAAAAGTCAACTTTGCCTTTTAATATTCACCTGGGTTCCAGTTTGTGTGCACATTTTATAAGGACAGGTGGGAATTTGGCTATGCAGATTGATATGCTGGCGCCCTACAAATTACAGTTAGATGGGTGAAATTCTATAAGGGTGTACTCACACTGGGGTGTATGTACCATGCCCAAACAAGTTTGACCCCCAATGCCCAGTTCGTTAGACTAGTGCGATCGCTCCGTTCCATGCTTGGGCATGGTTCAGTGTACCATGCCCTGGCCCATTTGAAAGAGGTGGTCTGGGGTGCAGTTCGTTTGGACTCTGGCACGGTATGCATATGTGTGGTAGCTAGACTTGAACATATGGACAGATTAGGTCCATTTGTGTTCACTCAGGAAGTAAGAATACAAGTCACATAAGTGTGCCCAGGCCTGGCACAATGGGGGTGCAAGAAGTGTGGAAGTGTGCTCGGCCCCGCCACACTGTAAGTGCAGACCAGTGGGGGGGAGGGGTGCTTGGGCACAGTACAAGGCAACTGTACCTAGTGTGAGTACATCCGAAATGTATTAACATTTGTGTAGAGGGTCTAAATATGAAGATCTTTCAATTGTTATATAATCACGTAGATCTACGCTCTAAAGTAGTACATATTCATTACAATTGGGTTGTACTATCTCACTTAGGCCCCATTCACATGTAGCGACTTATCGTGCGATTTCTGCCGCGATATCGCGCATTTTTGCCGCGCGATATCGCGAGAAGTCGCCGGCTAATGATAGTCAATGGAGCTGTCTTGATAGGCAGAGCCAGCTGTCACTCACGCAGCTGGGCGGACCCAGACATAATTGACGGGATCTGCTTCAGCTGCGGCGTCTCAGTTACTGAGCTTAGGGTGACGGGAGGACGCTAGTTTGTGTCCTCCTGTTACGCTTAAGGTCCCCACACACCTTACGATAATCGTACGATAATCGCGGGAAATCCTGCGATCGTACGATTATCGTAAGGTGTGTGGAAGCCGTGCAACCTCTACTACTGTAAGGTCGCACAACTTTAAACTTACGAACATGTTTGAAAACCCGCCGAGCATGGTACGATATTCGGCGGGTGTGTAGCATGTTCGTAAGATAAAAGCCGGACTGGCCAGTGTGCGCAAGCGCACACTGCCCGTTCGGCATTGCAGTCATCGGAAGCGCGCCCCTCAGAGGGCGTGGCTTGCGATCATCGCAAGTACGATCTGCCTATGCAAGATAGGTTGTAAGGTGTGTGCCCAGCCTTAGGAGAACTATGGGGAAAAGCCCTAACCCCATAGTTCTCCTTCAACTGCTTGAAGACCAGGTGTTTAGACCCCCTTCCTGGCCAGGCCATTTTTCAGTATTCAGCGCTGTGGTACTTTGACTGACGTTTATTCCGTCATGCAACACTGTACTGAAATTAATTTTATACCATTTTTTGGGGACACATAGAGCTTTCTTTTGGTGGTATTTAATCACCAATACGGGTTGTATTTTTTACTATAATTAGGAAAAATTACTGAAAATTTTGAAAAAAATAAGTTTTTTTTTAACATTATGTTAGGAAACAATTATTACCCAGTTTTTTGGTAAAATATAAAAGACGGGGTCACATCGGGTAAATAGACACCAAACATTTCAAGCTTTAAAATTGCGCACACCCGCGAAATCGCAGAAAACTACCATACCCAAAATTGGCCATAGGCGACACTTTAAAAGCTTTTACCGCTCATCAGTTTAGTGTTATCAGTGATTGATGGCCCTAGAATTATTGCTCTCACTCCGACGTTCACATGTTCAACATGTGCGGTGTAATGGGCGCACATCATCTTTTTTACACGTATACGCCCCCGACGCATGTTTGTCTATAAGCCCCAATAGAGATCTAGCATCGTCGTCCCCTGTTCCTGCATCATCGCCCCCTGTTCCTGCATCGTCGCCCCCTGTTCCTGCATCGTCGTCCCCTGTTCCTGCATCGTCGTCCCCTGTTCCTGCATCTTCGTCCCCTGTTCCTGCATTCCTACCCCCAGTTTTGGACTCCCGGCTACCTGACTCTCTGACTGTTTTCTGGACTACTGATTCTACGCTGCCTGCCCTGAACACGGAACTGCTTTACTACGGCTTGTCTCACCCCTCTGGACTTTATATTTGGACTGTTTATCTCACCTGCTTCCTGCTACTGGGATCCAGACCTGGCGCAAGGGGCTCTGCCCTACGGTACGTGACAGGAGCAAGCAGGTTCTGCATTGGCAAGACAAAGGGGTGGTGAGACTGCACCTTTAAGAGGAAGGGCATGTCTGCCTTTTCTTTCAAGTGAAGCAAATGGCTACCACACTGAACAAATGATAACTAGCTTTTAAAGTAAGGTACAAATGGGAGGACTTTATTACACAATACAAATATAGAAAATTCCCAGCACACTGACCAGCAAGCCTGCAAAAAAAAAATAATGCACTGTCTAACTATTAGGGTTAAAAACAGAGGTTTTAGTTGCACAACTTTTTATTATGTCTGGGAGGCCTAAAGGGAGAGACAGGGTTCTTCACATGCAGATTGAAGGGAGCAAAAACAGGTCCTGCATTGGCAAGGAAAAGGGGTGGTTTGGCTACAACTTTGAGAGGCAGGACATGTCTGCCTTTTCTTTCAGTAGTGGGCATGCTATACAGCCAAAGCACACAGAGGACATGTGTGGAGTGAATATCCAAGCATTCTTCATCCTCCTCCTCCCAGACACAGATCAGTGCATTTTCCTCAGCAGCTACACATGCGTGCTCTTCTTCATTCTCCCCAACAGCCAATTCTGCCATTGCCCCACGAACTGACAAACTGGCTGAGCGACAAGGAGGATGCTGATAACAAGGTGTCAGAGACTGTAGAGGGGGCAAGTGAGGGAGAGGTACAATATCTGTGAGGGCCAAGTATAGGCTTGAAACTCGCCATAAATCTTCAAACCCCGCATGCCCAGCAGCATCGTTGTCCAGGCAGATCTCTCTCCCCATGCTGCTGGAGCAGAAGAAGAAAATGTCACCCAATCACCCACCATGCCCAGATTCTTAATTCCAGCTCAGAAAAATTACTAACTTTACATCTGCAAGTGTTCCTTGTGGCGTGTGCTGCACCATAGTGGCAGGTACCCAGCCACCATTTTTCACCCACAAGGCCAACCCTACCCTTCACCAGTAATGTAAACATGATTACCTTTAGTAGACATTCTTGGAGCTGAAGTCAGAGAGGTTCCATGAGCAAGCTAATAAAGGGCCTTTATAATGTACTAAAAATGCAAATCACATGATACCAGGATCCATTGCTTCCTCCAAAAAGGGATTACTCTGCTTTTTCCTGGTGGCAGCTAGAAAGGTCATATCTAGACACTGGAAGTCCTCGGTTCTCCCGACCATGAAGGAATGGACTGAAGAGATGCAATTTATTTGTTGGATGGAAGAGCTCACAGCTAGCATCCATGATTGCTATTCTCAATTTTATGAATTGTGGAGTGTGTGGTTGCACTTCTGCACAACCGACAAGTTCCGTTTATTATTGTCAACCTAACTATCTGTAGCAGTCACAATAAATCAATATTTTAAAAAAAACCTGTGAATACTTATATGTATATATGCATGTATATGTATATATACATATTACAAATGTGGGGGCGCCGGGCGCAGATGCACACCTTCGGTTTTCCACCTATTTTTCCGTCACTTTTTTATTTTCCCCTCCTTTCCTTTCTCTTTCTCTCTCCTTTCTTTCGCACCGCACAAATGCTGGCAGACAACCTAGGAGTTGTAGGACTGAGTAAACATTTCCCATTGCAATTCGATGCATACCTCTTGTCGACCCTTTGTTATCTGAGAGCACCTTATTTCTCCGTACTGTCTTACTTGCCTTCTTTGTATATTACGAAAAGCTTTAATAAACTTTAATCTTTAAAAAAAAAAGGCAAATTAGACTTTTTTGTCTTGGGGTATATGCATCTTCACATTGCTGTTGTTTTGTTGTTGTTCACAACCTATTAAGCAGTGCTTTGCTGCATGTACTTCATTAATAAAGCATTTGAGTTTATCCATTTTTACACCTGTGTTGAGTTTTTGGGTCTCTCCACAGCTCTGGGTAGTATATCAGCATGCTTCAGTTTGTTTGAGGCAGCTATAGTCATGTCATCTGCTGTTATTTGGATGATTCCAATGACTCTAAATATTTCAGAATTATTTTGTTTTGCTTTGGTTAAGTACTTCACTAAACATTTGATTCCAAATGGCAGCTAACTGAATTTGTGTCATCCCCAATGTGTATTTAAAAGTACATAGCTGTGATGACTATTTATCTGAGCCAGTATTTCTCAAAGTGTGGTCTGGAAGCCTGTGCTGGCTGGTGGTGTGGTCTGGAAGTCTGTGTTGGCTGGTGTGGCTATGACTTATCTCCTGATGCCGGGAGGTCCAGCAAAGAAAAACTCTTATATTTTTATGACTAGGTGAGCCCAGTGTGGACACCAGTTTCCATGATTCAGAACCACAGTTAAACAACACTTCTCTAACTGTTCCAGGTCATGCTCTGTTCAGGACTAAGCAAGCACCTAAGCAGAAAACACAACAACTACTGTCTGCAGGGGCCAAGGTGTGCACAAAAGGTGTTAAAGTGCCACATAAGGCCCTTAGATCCAAGGTTGGGCAGCAGAGATTTAAGTAGTCCATGTGGGCCATAGAACTTTGAGAACTGTTGATCTAAACTAACATGCCATTAGCCATAGTTCTTATCTAATCAGGCAAATCATTTTGTAATCAGTTTGGATTTTATATAAATGGATTATATTATTTGGATTATATATTACTATATGTTGCATTAGTGATTTTGGATCTAGGAGGAGGGAGGCACACACATGCTAACACTTCATGGATGAATGAAAAGCAAACACAAATTAGTTTTTTATGTATAATTTATTTTAGCGCAGTGTCACTTGGTTCACTATATATTACTATAGTCTCAGACACTGGAATGGAGTAATGCTGTTTCATTGTTTTTTCGCTGGGATCCAGGAAGGGCTCTGAGATTTCAATCTTTTCATTGATAGTTAACATCTCAGTGACAGGACTTTTAAAGGAGAACTATGAGGTGAGTGCTTTTCACTCACCTCATAGTTCTAGCCGACCTGTGACAATGAGACTGTCACAGGTCGGCTCATTAGATCGCGAGGTGAGCGAACACATACCGGGTTCGCTCGCCTCTCGATCCTGTCACGGCTCGCTGCCGCTCCGATCTGCCAGCGCTGACTGGCGGTACGGACCGGGGAGGGGGCGGGTACAGCTGGCTCTGACTCTAGATAGGCAGAGCCAGCTGTCACTCACGCAGCTGGGCGGATTCCGTCATCTAAGTTGGGATCCGCTCCGGCGTCTAAGTATACCGCGAGCTGCAGCTCGCGGTATACTGAGCTTAGGGTAACGGGAGGACGCTAGTTTGTGTCCTCCCGTTACCCTAAGGAGAACTATGGGGAAAAACACTGACCCCATAGTTCTCCTTTAACTGCTGTAGCTTTTAAACTGTGAAAGTGTTTGCTTGTAGTATATATACATACTGGCTTCAGAATCTATAACTGGAGTATTTAAGTGGCCACCTTAAACATGATATATTCTTGGGAGATTACCAAGTCCCTCAAAAACTATAGGGCAATTTTCTTTTAGGAAAGAATATTTTTAGCAATCTTAGGTGTAATAAAATATTACCTTAAGTTTCTGACATTTCACTCCCTATCTTATGCATTCTTTAGCAATTTGATTTGTAGCACCATATAATAAAAAGTTATCATATATTTAATTTGCACAGGAGTATTGCTGTTGGCATCGCTTTACCGCTGTTTCAGTGTCTTCATTTTAAAGTGGAACTTCAGCCAGAGGCATCTTTACAAATTCATAAGGTGAAAACAGTTACCTCTTGTGAGATTGTTAATCTGTTACACTATGGTGTAGTTGGTAAATAAACTCCTCCCCATCTGTAATAATTGATACTAAATATATTATGCGCCTTTCTGGCAGGCATTCAGGCACAAAGTGGGTTAATCTGTACTGCCAGCTTTTCTATGGGTATCAGATGGCTGGGTGGAATGCCACCATCTGTGACAGCCAACAGTGGCATTAAGCTAAACAAATAACAACAATCTCTGGTGCTGAAGCTAAATAACAGAGGCGGCAACTGGCACTATCTCTCTCTTCTCTGCAGAAATAGCAAATGTCAAAAAATCTTGTGCTTTATTTGTGCCCACGTATTAACTCATTCACAGCCACAATGATAGTATCTCTGCCAGTATGAAAGCAAACTATTAGAACAGAGAAAACATTGTATTGTTCCCAAAACAAAACAATAAAACACAAAACAAAGGCTCCAAATTAGGAGCCCCTACTAACACTGGGAGTTTAGGGTCATTATGATCAGTTCCAGTCAACATGGTATGTTGCAATCTGTATACCATATAATAATCTATTCTCATGTTTTAAGGTAAATAAAGCAAATGTCATTCTGAATACATGAAATGTTAACCATATATGGCCTGGACTCTTCAAAGTGGCTGATTTCAGAGTTACCTGCAAATGAGTGAGAATCGAGTGAGTTCTGGGACAGTTATTCGCAAGAGGGTGACAACAAGCACCCATTATCACATGCAGAAACTTTCTAACATATTGGAAAATCTTTGTATATGTAGGCGCAAGTCAATCTCATAGTTGCCAACATTCCCAACATTTCCCTGCAATGCACTTATAGCACCTGTCGCAAAAGATGTGTGTATGTCCGTGTCCACTCCCCCACTTGCAAGGACATTCAAAATGGTGGGGACTGTCCTGAATAAAGGCACAATTGCCAACTATTCATTTTTATTGAGAAAGAAGGAAGCAAAGTGGCCACCCTTCGGTGTGTGCCTGGCTTCAATCCACTTTTCTGCAAATGGCCCTCCCAACACCTTTCCTAAATCCCCTGTGCCCCTTCCACTTACTTAAACATGCAAATTATACTTGGTCTCTTAAAATGTTTGCCCAACTCCTCTGCAGCTATTGAGGAAACCAATCTCCTGCTGCAAATCCTACAAAGAGGCCCTCAGTAAAGTCCTAGTATAGTAGTACAAGACTAACATAAGTCACATTTCAAAGTTTCTAGCTTTAGTACATTTTTTTTCTAGATAGCATTACTTGAATTTATTGTAAGTGAATTTCATGTTACTCTAAACCTACTTTTTTAACTTGAATATCCATTGCAATTTAGGTCTTGATCCAGGTGAGCTTTGGCCAGTTCCTACGTATCACAGGTTAATTATACTAATGCAGAGTGCTGACCAGATGTGCTGGATCCCACGATGCAGATGCTTCTTCATGTATCACTTGCACTTGGTTATGTTATCTATAATTGCATGACCAAGCACAGGGGATCCATGAGATGGGTCACTGCCCAGCCATTGTAACTTCTCTGCTGTTCTTCAGTGGGAGATCCGGCACATCCAATCAGTGTTCTGCATTATTGTTAGTACACAGGGAAGTTACAAAGTGGTGGTGCCTAGCAAGTAGGGGGATCCAGAATGGAATGCGGTATGAGAGGAAGCCCGGTCCAAATTTTGGATTATCTATGTAGCTAGACTACTAGGTAATAAAAATGGAACCCCTCCCACATAACCATCAGTATCAGACACACTAAGCTGCTACCTCCATGTAATTTGCTCTGACCCTCAGGCTGCAGTTGGTCAGGGAAGTTGTGGTGCAGATCAGCGCTTGATTTAAAATTAATTGGAAGATTAATAGGTACCATCAGGGATCATTAGGTGCTTGTACATCTGCAGTATTTTCCCTTTGACACCTCTTGTCTCATAACATATACTTTTAAAATTCCTGCCTAATAGCAGATACCACAAGATGGCAACTATTACATTTTATTAACCAGAAAAAATGTTCTGCCCTGCTACGATTTAGTGTCAGTAAGCCTGATTTTCTTTGACATACCAAGTACCATTTCACTGACCAATGAGACAGCCTCAATAGCCGGAAAGGGTACTTTCATTGGATTGAATTGATGACTGTTGGTCGAGCTTAGTCATTAGGTCAGGACCAGTAACAAATTAAAACAAAATTAGGGAGGTGCAGAAGAATTTTTTCTGGCTTATGCCATCCACTCTGAGGCAATGACTAAGGCCGAGCAAGGCAGAAACACGTCAGTGGTTGTTCTTTGTAAAGATGGAATAAAGTTTTAGTTTCTTTGGAAGATCATCATGTGCTGGTTCTACAGTTTGTGAGCCTATCACTCCAGGAGAGAGTCATCCGTTCACGAAATGTGGATAAGGGTGATCTGTACGCGTTGTGTTCCTACTCCAAGGCAAGCCTTTTAAAGGTATGAAATTAAGTACAAGTTCACTTTATATATAGTGGTGGATACAGTGGTGGATTGTGAAGGCATCTGGTCACTAAGTGCTACAGTATTTCCAGCAGGTCAAAGGAAGATGCTATTTAATGAACAATGCAAAGAGCAATAGAAATGGGCAAAGGACAATAAACCATAGCAAACAGACTTTCAGGATTACTAGAGTCAGATCAAATGATCAAATGTATTCTAGGGGCTATGAACTTCAGCACTGTACATATCATCCTTGATCACATATACAAATAAATTAGGGCTGTTACTGATTAAAATTTTCGTGATCGATTAATCAAATTGTTTTTTAATCGAATAATTTCGATTCATTATAACGCACATACAGATCCAACTACATTGGCCTATACACATACAGCACGGCAATGAAGTAATACAATGAACTAGGATCACACTAATCCAGCATCTGACATGCCCCACTCAATATGGCCGCCGCTTGAGTGGGGCAACTCAGAATAATAACGTGCTGGATTAGTGTGATCCTAGTTCATTTTATTACTTCATTGCTGTGCTGTATGTGTGTAGGCCAATGCTGAACCAGGATTTCCCCTCCTGGTCTAGTGAGGCATTGGTGATGTAGCCAGGGTCTTACTGGTTCCCGCTGGGAAAGCTACATCACCAGTGCCTTCCAGGGAGATCTAGTTTCTAAACTGCAAGAACCTGTGAGATTATGGGGAAAACAAAGATGACTTTAATGTTGGGTGGTGCATGTGTGAGATCAGGCATATGATGTTTGTCTCTCATCTCTTGCATTCACTAATCCCCCCCATGATTGGATGAGATCTCACAATAAGTATTGCTAACCTTATTGCTTTTAAATAATAGTTTGCAATAACGTAGTCAGGTCTATTGAAGGGACAGGTAGGGGTGTGTGTGTGTGCGTGCACGCGCACCAGGACCTTACTGTGACCAATACAATTGATATTGCAAGAAATCAATAGCTCCATCGGCTAACGAAGGGAAGGGGGGAGGAGTCCGGTGACGTCACGCACACCCCCTTCCCTTCGTTAGCCGACGGAGCCATTAGGGAAGGGGGGAGGAGATCTCAGAAGGAACTCCTGGAAGACCCGGAAGCCGGCGGAGAGGTGAGTACCGATCAAAAGAATTTTAATCAATCAAAAAAATTTACGATTAATAGAGGAATTAATCATTAATTTCCGCAGCCCTAAAATAAATGTATTTTCTTTCTTCTAGCTTTTTATCTACAGTGAAAAGGTCATATTTTTACTTGTTGTTCACATCATCAGTTTAAAAATCAACACATTTTTACATTTTAAATGTTGATCTGCAAAAAGTATTGCTTCAAAAGTCCAGAGAACATTAACAGATGATTAACTGACTGTAATATTCCAAATTCAGAAATGTTATTGTGATCAGCATTTCAATCCCAAGATATTTTTGCAGCTAAAATTTTCAAGAGGCAACTGTTCAAAAGTTGGGTATGTCTCTGATAAGAACCAAGTATGGCGGTGGCACTAGGCCATGCATCACCCCCTCCATCATGTGGCATGGCTTGGGTCTAGCAATCAGTGCCACATGTTCCTCCATTCTCAGAAGCACCGAGTATTTTGCACCTGCTGAGATGAAGGAAGGAGTGGCAGGGGATTGCTCTAGAGGTGAGTATCAGAGGGCCCCGGCAGCTTCACATAGCAACTGTACTTTTAAGAACACTATGTGCTGCATTCTACGGCGGAGTACAACAAAAATAAATATGTGATTCTGCGTAACACGCTGAAGTCTACACTAGTCTATACCAACGTTGGCTTTAAAACATGCAAAAGGACCCTGTTTTTTTCCTTTAGTTGTCTGTTGAAGCTTCCCGATGAGGCCAGTGTGTTCTTCCAAAGATTTAGAAATACTGTACTTCTCCCTGTTATGCACAGTAAACAATATGGGCACATTTAATATCACCTAGGTGTAGTAGCCCTAGTAGTCCTAGATATTCAAGTGTTTTACATACAGTATATCTGATATTCCAGAAGAAGAGTGTGTGCTGCATGTATAAAACATTTACTAAGCACATTCATCTAATTCAGCAATTTCGCCAACATTTGTCAAACATCTAGATTTTTTTATTCCACTATGGCCAATATTACACACACCAGCACCCATCACTTTTAAAAACATGATTCACTGTTTTCCTGCAAAGGCCGACCACCATTAAATCCATATTATTTGAACATATGGCATGACATACTTTCATTTGCACAAGCTGACACTATGCCTTGGCACCTGAAACTTCAAAGTAATATGTCCTATGTGCATGGGAGCAAATGGCAATGGATGGTCAATGAATGCAAGTGAAATTAGGACACAAATTTCATAGTATTATCCCCTTGTATGTTTGTATTACTATATTTAATTAGCCTCAGCATATCTTTAATATACAGTATAGCGGATTCTGGCTGTCATTTTATCTGCTAGAGAAGAGGCATCGGTGGATTGGCGAGTCTGTGAGGGACAGCACCAGAGATCTGGTGAGTATAGAAACCAGAGCTGCTTTTTCATTTTAGCCACTGCCCGGGATCCATTTTTTGTTGTTGTCCCAAAGTGGAATTGGGCTTTAAATTGGTTTTGTACCATATTTGGATCTTGCCATGCAATACCATGGCTAAACTACAAGTATATTAGAAATTGTATTATAAATGTGTAAATGTTGTAACAAGGACACTCCACTGCAGTCCAGGTAAGTCAAGCAAAATGCAGTTTATTAAAAAGGGCAAACACAAAGTCTCTGGTCATCCACGCGGTAGCCTTCCCCTGTTCATATAAAGGCCAACATTTCATGCACTTTTCATGATAATCGTCCTTCCCCAGCAAATACTGTCCTTAGTAGCTTTCCTCAGCTCCAAGGCTCCTAGCACACCTCAGTGTGACGCTCACACTGCTCTGCCAGCAGCAGGTCCTATGGTCACCGACCTTCCTGACCTCTCCCCTCGTGGGCTCTCACACTGCTCTCCCAGCAGTGTGTCCAACAGGTCCCTTGGGTCACCGACCTTCCTGACCTCTCCCAGCCTCCCCCGGCTGTTCCCTGTGCGTCCAGCACGCACCCGAGCCTGCTTGAGTCCGTGTGCCTCCTGAACACACACAACTCCACTCTCTGAACTCTGGTCCAGACTCCTAATAAGGCTGTTCTCAGCCACCTGATCCAGCTATACTGGTCATTGGTAACACCTGGCCCCAGGACTGGAGATCTCATCCCACCCAGAGCTCTAAGAGATCTCCAGAGCTCCAGATCCCAGCTACATTTAAGAAAACCTGGAAGAACCTGAAAAGCCAGGTTTTTCCTTATAACATGCTTTACTTTCTGGACCCTCTCAGCCCCTTTGGCTGAGAGTCCTGGGTGCCAAAGTCGCCATCCTACACCGGGGCATTAGCTTACACTGCCACAATGTATACACACAAAGATTTGTATGTTTGCCTTTTGATGTACCCATTGAAGGAATATTTGATATTACCATTTTGGAGACATAAAAGTGGGGAAGAAACCCTTGAACTGACACTGCTTTTGGACTTACCTGCCTTTTCCTGTTTTCATCTGTGCTCAGACTGTTATGGTAACTTCACTTCTATTTGATGCTAATATCGCACTATGCTTTGAAATTCTGCTAGGTAGGATGTTTACTATGCTGTGATGGTGTATACTAGTAAAATTCTCATTTTATTGCAAGGGGCACTGTCATGCTTGGAAGTGTTTGGCTTTGATGTGGATTTTCAAACGAAAAGATTATTGTTCCTTTAAATAATTTGCACATTCTACAAAAGCACTGTCCTATTTTTTTTTCCTTTGTTCCTAGTAAGTGGTGGAATATAAGTAAACACTTGGAGCATGACCAAGGAATTCCTATGTGTGCCTGCAAAAGCCTGGTTGGATAGCTAAAAAGAGAAAAACACTCTGTTCATAATGTCAGTGAACAAACACTAGGCCGAGGGATGAGTCATGCAGACAGATCTGCAATAAGACTAGGCACAGAGGAAAAATAGCATAAGCTTGCTGCTGAAGATCATATTAATCCTCTCTGTATGGAATGTTAAAACACAGAATTACAAAATCAGGCTTACGTGTGCCAGCATCAGTTATGTCTCATTTGCTATGTGGCTGTGAAATCAGGCCTGTAATCATGATCAGCCACATGAATAGTCATTTAGTTCAAAACCTGGTCTATCTTTAGTACCACTAATAAAAATCACATTGCCCCCCAAAGTTCTCATGAATCAGGCTCCTTCCTACCACTGCCATCAGTCTTAAAGCAACTCTGCCAGCCAGTAGAAAAAATCCTAAATGGCAGCTCCCTGCAATAGAAGAGGTAGATGCATAGTTGGATAGTTTGGCAGGTTGAGAAAAGACACGAGCCCATTGAGTTCAACCTATAGAGTTGTATACTTGCCTCGGGGAAGCCCATCATCACTCCTCTCAGGAGGCCTTGGAAACCCAATTGCCATTGGGTAGTGACGCGGGTGAGCCCCGCAGTGTTACACTTGCCCTTACCCAGCAGTGTTTGGACCTGGTGGATGCCGATTCGGTGCTTGACCCTACTGGGGAAGCACTTTTTGATCCCAGATTCATTCACCTTCCCAGGTCATCGGAATGGACCCTTCCAAACCATATTGCCAGATACCTACAGGTCTGGCTATGTAAATAGCCATGTCCTGCTATAATCGTAAGGAGAGATGGCAGCAGCACCTCTAAGAGAAAAGCCTGCAAACAGCACTCGCAGGCTTTGTTCATTAATAAACGTTATACCAAGATACCTTGGCATCTTTACCTTGGGTGCCAGATGTCTTTGTCCAGGACCATTTCTTGATACTATGATGACCTAAAGGTTTAGCACTTTTTAAATCAGTGACCTGAAAAGAAATATTGCAGTTTACAAATTTAGATTTTTGGGAAACATAAACAAGGGGGGTGCGGCCGGCACCCAGGTGACACCATTGGAGGGGTATAGGAAATTATGGACACCGGCACTCCAAGGTAGAATAACATGTGTATATAGTAACTACTGTACTTCAAATTTTGGCGGGAAATTACGTCATAGGATCACTTTTGGGCATTGGGATTGGTCTCTTCACATACAAGGATGTGTATAAATACTTGTCCATATCTGCTTGTAATTTTCACTTGTTCTGCCTGATGAAGGGTAAAATGTGTGACCCCGAAACGTTGCAATAAGTGTATTATTGCATGAAACATCAATAAAGAGACGTTGTTCTACCTTGGAGTGCCGATGTACAAAATTTCCTATATTCTGTTCAGACGGTGGCCATCCGTCGACTACTGATGCACCCAACCTATCATTATGGATTAGCGGTAAGGAGTGCAATGGGTACACGGATTGTTACCATTGGAGGGGTGACACCAAAATGAGGTGTCACCCCCTCTAAAAAGTTGGGCACTCGGCATACCTCATCCCGCCGGGTGAATGTCCCCTCCTCTCTCTGCCGACATCCATCACCAAGATGGCCGTCTCCGCTCCGGGTAACACCAGGCCTCAGGACGCCCCTGGGTCAGAATCGTGTGTGCAGCAGGGCATTCTTCTGTTCTTCTAGTCAATGTGTTGCAGTGCCCTTTACCTCCCCTCAACTGACAACTTTGTACAATAGGACCTCCATACATAAAAATCCTTGCTGACAGCGTGTAGCAAATGTATCTAAATGAAGTTGTGCAGGAGGCTCGTAATTATTTTAGATCATATTGGAAGGCCCTAAGTGACATTGTACACATAGACGGCTACAGTAAAAGTTTGCAATAGAGTGTGCACTAGAAGCCCTAATTTCTCTCCATAATTTACCTAACATTTTCCCTCACAAAAAGCTATATAGGCAGAATCAGAAAGATAAGTTGACTAAGGAGGAAAAAAAACCTTTGTTTTACATTACCATAGTACACATATATTTAAACAAATGCCATCCATAACCAGCAAGAAAAATTTAATCAGTTTAGTGGCACATAAAATATTGATCTCACTTATAAAGCAGTCTACCTGCTGTGTAGCTCTGAGTTTTTATACTGGCATTTACATGGTACAGCTGATTACCCTGATTGTGCAAGTGCTATTAAAGTCAAAAGTGAGGCTCATTTCCCTTGCAGGGAAATGTCCTATGGAGCCACCCTTGTGTGTGCTAGTAAGCTGTGTGTATGTGTCCACAAACACACAGTGAGGCAAGTCCCTCCTCCCCGCTTCTCCTTTCTCCCTTTTTCCAAGCAAGTAGATGGACAGCTGCTGGAGACCATGCTCTCCCATGATCTTGTACTGAACAGGAGGTTTAGGGAAACAGAGCTTGTGAGAGTTGGAGCCAAATGTCAAGAAATACTTTGCTGGGCAGTGTGTATTTGTTTGATCTGGATTCATTATTGAAAAAAACATTGAGCATTTAATACTACTTTAAATATCTAGGGTTGCCATCTGCCACTATCCTGTTTTTCTGAATGAGCCTACAAAAATGTAGGCCAAATGTTGCCAGGTGGTGAACACCGCCACCTGTAGTCTTCTGAGAGGCTGTGCAGCACAAGATCAATTCACCAGGGCTGCTCTCTTACCCAAGGCCACCATGAAATCAATACTGAATTTGACTGCCATTGATTACATAAAAATCAGCGTAAAGGTCAGGCATGTGTCTAGGTGACTAACACCAGCTCAGTGAGGCATAAATGAGAGAAGGGACTTGTGAAATGTGGCATCATTAGTACCTTTGTCATACTTAACACGTCAATATCTAATAGAGCTTGAGCTTTTAGGACCTTAAAGTTGAAAGTCAGATAGGTGATTATTAAACCTCAGGAGGATTATGTTATCTGCACTAGTTACGATTCAAGCATATCTAAAAGAGTGCCAAAGTAATATTATCCTACAGGAGAGTAGATGACTGCTGAGGAGACTCACAAATTTAGACTTCTCCATATTGACAGTGAGCTAGGTGGCAGACACAGATGGAAAAAAAAAGTTACCTTTTCCTGTTCTACTAAATCAAAATATTGTGAATACTTTGTCCACGATGAAGAGATTTCGCCTCATTCACCCACAAATAAAGCCTTTGTGACTGTGTAACTAGGCCTTCAATATCTTCAGTAAAGATCTGTATCTCCTCTTTTAAAGCTTTAAAAAATGTAAGGCCAACTCCGGGTTCCAAACGCCCCCTTACCCCCTGGGGACACCCCTGTATTGTATGTTTAGGTCTTTTCTTTTTAATGGTTTTAGTTTCAGCAGCTTGCGGTTAACCCTTACTCTCTGTGAAATCTTCCCCTTTTGGGTCTGTTTCATAGCGCAGAACATTCAATCTTCCATCTTTTCTTTTTAATACCTACCTGGTTCAGATGTGCTGGTGACATTCCTTATATAATTAGAAGGGCTTAGCATTGGTGTGCTGGTGACATTCCTTATATAATTAGAAGGGACTGCCCCTCATTTGAAACCAAATCCATCCAAAGGTTCTATTTAACAGCCAAAAGTTTTATTCTGCACTAAAACTTGTATTCTATCTTCTAATGATCGTGTTTGCTATTTTGAAAAGCAATTATAAAGGAAAACCAATACATTCTTAATGGTCTGCGTAACTGGGAGCGTGGCAGGCTTGTGTCCATTGTCTAAATACACTGTGTTGGAAGGTGTTTTGGGTCTATAACACCCTGAACTCACAGTACAAAATAGCCAGGAGTGGGACTTTATTTTGGCACAAAAAGCTGTAGCCTGAAGCACCCCAGTCTAAAATGTCTAAAAACAGCCAATCACATTTAACTTTTTCCTAAAAGCTAATCACTGGAAAAAGCATTTTAAAAGCCGCTGAGGGCTTCTGGACATTGCTGTTTACAGAACACAAAACTGTTTTGACTGAAATTACACATTAACTGCTGTTCTCTGTAAAACACAAATATGCATTCACTGAACACATACTGGGTACAAAAACATTCATCAAGATTTGTTTTTTAATTTTAAAAAGGGAGCTTACTGTAGCATACACACTATTCATACAGTGGTAATTGTTACATTCCCTACACATTCACCTGACATTCGCCAGATACATTTAAAAATGTATCAGGCTGAGAAGGCTTATCGCATTTTATAACAAAAATTAAAAGTTTCTCCATATCTCCCAACATCAAAAGCTGAGAAAGAGGGACTCCCTGGAAATGAAAAAAACATGCATGCCGCAGCAAAAGGGTGAGTGCGGGTACATAATTATTGGTGCATTAGTAAGCAGCATATGTCCGTGCCCCTTATATTGCCCGGTCAGCAGGAAGAAAACATTTCCAACATCTGTGGTCAGCAGGAGGAAACAAGACTGGGGCAGTTCTGATGTATGATTGCCTTTATAGAGTCCTTGTCTTGCATTCTTGCACTTTAAACAAGTTCCAATTTATTTTACTTTTTTCTTTTTTGTTTGGTTTAGAAGAATTCTTACCTTCTCCCCCTCTCCTTCTCCGAAAGTACCAGTCTGGTATGCCAGCCATACAGACTGATATTCTGATATTCTCATTGCAAGTGGATAGCGGGAACGCAGCCCCTTGCCATGTTGATGACAGTCAACTTCATTTGGTTTCCTCCAGTGCAAAGTCACAAAAGAGGGAACCCCATCCTTCCAGCAGTTATGAAGTGAAGGGGGGTCCCAGGACTGTGGCAGTTTTAAGTGTGCAGAGTGCACATAGAGTACCCTGTGAAATCACAAACTATACTGTATGCCTATTTGTTGTTTTAATCAATAGACTAATACCAAATAAAGTCAGCGATGTGATGGAAATCCAGAGTTCCCCACACACTGAAAATGGTTCCAGCACTGGGAATCTCAATCAGAGGTTGAGAAGTAAGAAGAAAAAAAAGGAAAGGGGGGTCCAACAATACATGGCCAGGGACATTTCTAGACTCTGCTGGAGCTTAAAATATAAGTAGCAAATGAGCATTATATTTTATTGTTGCTGTTCATAGGAAACTTAACACCAGAAAGTAAGGCTACCACCTACAGTGCCGCCTACCACGGGGAGCGCCAGGGGCTTCCAGCTACTTTGCACATGCAGGCTAGTATAAAGTGGCAGGGGACTGCAGGGGCTTCCTATGTGGAATCAAGGCATTGGATTTGAACTCTCAGTGACTCCAGTGAGGCTGCTCTCCACACAACAGGGCACCCTGACTTGAGGTTCCAGATATACAAAGTCCAATGAGAGCGTTTAACCCAAGGTAGTCAATAGTCCAAATTCCTTTCATATCAGTACATTTCACAACAGGATAACACAAAATATGTGTGACAGTGGGAGGAGGTCACGGGGTCCCAGTACCTATCTGACCCACATCTAGCATAAATTGGCACCTAAGTCCCAGGGGACCCTATGTAGCTGCACCATCTGTACAAATAGTATGTCTGCCTTGTCAGTCTGTTACTTGCCTGTGAAAAGCCCCCCAAAAATACATTTATATCTTTTTAAGGTAAAAACAGAAGAAATCAACTCTCTCAGTGCTTAAACTGTCTAAATAGTGCACATTTTTACAGCCAGGCCATCAAAATACCAGCCAGGTGGCAGTCCTACTTGTATCACAGAAGGTTACATTTTGTATACCCTTGTTGTTTTGTTACATTTAGTCGCTGAGATTCCAACCTCTGTAGAAACATATATAGATCAACCTTTTTCAACCAGGGATGCCTCCTGGCCTCCTCAAGGGTGCCAAAATCTTGTGGTAGTTGAAGTGAAGGGGGCTCCTGATATAACAGGGGAACTCTGATGTGAAAGGGGGAGGACGGGACTCTGATATGAAAGTGGTGCTCTTGATGTGAAAGGGGGCTACTGATGCAAAGGGTGACCCTGTTGTGAGTGCAGGTTCACACTATTTTCTAGACCAGATCTGGAAGGTGTGCATTGTGTTGTGCTGCGTTGTTGCCGCATTTTAACCGCAATTTTACTGTGCTTTTTGCTGCACTCCGGAGCTGTTTTTTAAAAATGGGCTTTCAAGTGCATTCCAGTGCATTTGCGTGCAGTTTTGATGCGTTTCCAAATGTTCCAGTGCATTCCAGACGAGACAAAATGAGACATGCAGTATTTGTCAAGTCGGGTCTGGAACGGACTGCGCTGGTGTAAACAGAGGCCAGAAATAGCATAGGGATACATTAAGATGCATTGTGGGTCCGCAAACAAACTGGTCTGGTCTGGAGATGATCTTGATTTGGTGTGAATGGGCCCTGAAGAGGGGAATCTTGATTTGAAGGGGGAACTCAAAATGAAGGAGAAACCCATTTTTTATTTTTTTGAGTGGGGTCCCCCCTTTAAATCTATGACATTTTAGATTGGGATGCTTCAAGATTTTGCATACTTTTAAAAGGTACCAAGACTAAAAAAAAGGTTGAGAAACACTGATATAGATCACGAGATGGAATGAATTTTCGAAGTGGATTGAGCTGTAATATATGAATCTGTCACCAGGGTGCACTGTTCTACATCACATATTTCTAGAGTCCCTCTGAATGCATTTTGTTCTCTCCCTTGTGGTTACAGCTTTGAAAGAATACACACGTTTTCTGCATGTTTGCACTCACTAGAAAGTACAGGGCTAGAAATAGCATCTTAAACCCCCCAAACAAGTTTGCCTGAAAATGTGGACATATACTTGAAAAAAATACCTGAGTGAAAACAAACCCCCTACCCCTTCTGGCTAAGTGTTATCATAACCAATTTGCTAGGAAATAGTTAACTAATCCCTTATGCGAGGAACTGACTGCTGTGCTCTTCATAATAAATGATATTTTATGTCTGCACATCTTAGACAGCTGGTTGCTTATCATCCATAATCTGCCAGGTTTTCTGTTCTCTGCTGGCTGTGCATTAATGCTCCGCTACCTTATATGACATGCTGACCTACTTCTGCGGAGATCAGAACGGCTCATCCAACTTAAAGAAAGCCGCAGGGGGCCCAGATCGTACAGTATGTGAGAGGTGAAATGAGGTAACGGGGATTCTACTGCAAAACATCCATTGTGCAGCTTCTGTTCTCAATAGACATGACAGACACAATAATTCTATAGGCAGTTTATGGCGTTGTGTCGAAAAGCATGCTGTTTTCTCACATATTTCTGGTTTACGCAAACACATTACTGTACAAAAAGAAAGAATAACATTTTGTTTAATTTTCTGTGTTATGTGCCTAGGAATGAGAGCAATTTAGTGTGGTTCAGAACACAACTACAAAAGAAGTCGTTGGTGACAGCCATCTGTAAATGTCTGAAACATGGCCTTATAAATTGGAAACTAATTGTCAAAGAGAGATAAAGGAAGTAAATATTTACAAATATTTGTTACAGAGAACAGAGAGATTGTGTGGGGTATTTAAGCGGCTGCTTAAACACCCCCGGCCAATTTCCTATTGGGTGCAATGGTGCTACCCACAATTTACCCACATTTGCCATGGAAGCTAGGAGAATAGTTCTGCAAATTTTGCACAATAGGATTTTTTTTATTTTCTACATTCAGATGCTCAGGTGAAATTTGGACTTATGTGGGTTTTTTAAATTTTTTTTACTTGTTTGCACTTAGGGTAGTTTTGTTTATTTGATTTAGTGCTCTTTGCATTTTTTTCTCTTTCTGTGTATTTGATCATTATTTCATATAAAATATCGAGGCTGATGTGGGACTATTTGTTGGCACAAGAACAAGTCCAGGATAGTTGAAGAGAGCTTCTGTAGGAGGGCCTTTTAAAGTGACACTAAACTCAGGAGTTAAATCTTAAAAATCCACTCAGGTACCCTAATTATGAATAATACTGTACCTTATGTGTGTATCAATCAGCTGTAGATCATCAAATCATCTCTAAATTGGTGCTGACACTGTATTTCCTTCTGGAGGGTGGTTTCTTTTATTCCCCATGGTCCCTGGGTTTGTTTGGAAAGTAGCCACCGATCCAAGCTTGCTCCCATGATGGACTGCAATCTCATATTTAGTTTACTAATTTGAAATTAGATTGTATTTCCTCACTAGAGTGAGCTTGGAGCGGTGGCTACTTTACAACATGACCATGGGAAACAAAAGTAGCCACCCTCCAGAAGGAAGGCCAGTGTCAGCACTCAAGTTCACACCATATGCAGTTGTGATGCAGTCCGTTCAGTTTGGCTACTGCAGCCAAAATACATCACAATGCTTTCCTGTGGGCTTTCTTGTGCTGCATTCGCACCATTGCAGTCCGTTCAGATGCAGTTAGAAAAAATACTGCTCGTCCTATTCAGAGCTGGATTTACTCGCTCTGCTGCCCCAAGGCCAGGTTCCTCAATGCGCCTCCGGGGTAGCCTTGTATCTGCATGTATGGACTTTGTAATCATTCTAGTGGTCCATAAAACAAACTATGATATTCACAATAGCCTATTACAATTGAGGTAATAAAACCTCAGGATCCATGCCCATCGGAAGACCTAATGAGGCACATACAGATTTATAAATCTTCCTGGGTCTGCAGCAGAACAAATGCAGTGATAGCTGAACATTTCTGTTTTTTTATAAACAAAATTTAAAGTCGTCCTTTACACCCTTTCACTAACAATCACCTCAGCATGCATCTCTGAGTTATATGAAACATGTTTTTCTTTGTAGGTAGGTACAATTAAATGATTCAATTAATGACAACTGTGCCTTTGTTTATCAGTGATTTAATAGGGTTGCTAGCTTTTCAGGAAACAAATACCGGCCTTATGGCCTGATTCCTATTTATAACATTGGCACCAAGTCCCATTTCTTTTGGCTAGGTGGCAATCCTAGTGAACACCCATTGTACTTTACACAGTGTGGGACACCTAATTGGTATACAAAAACTGATTTATGCATATTCAGTAAAAAAAAAATGACAGATGCTTAAGGGCTACATGCAAGGGCCAATACACTATACAGGTGAAACTCGAATAATTAGAATATCGTGCAAAAGTAATTGCAGTAAGTGCTGCAAAAGGGGCCCAAACCAAGTACTGAGTACATATGCATGCTTGTACTTTTCAGAGGTCCGATATTGTTCTATGTACAATCCTTGTTTTATTGATTGCATGTAATAATCTACTTTTTTGAGGTTGTGGATTTGGGGTGCTTGGGGTTTTCATGAGCTGTAAGCCATAATCATCACAATTATGACAAATCACCGCTTGAATTATCTTGCTTTGCATGTAATGAGTCTATCTCATATATTAATTTCACCTTTTAAGTTGCACTAGTGAAATAAATTAACTTTGCACGATATTCTAATTATTCGAGTTTCACCTGTACACAGCAACCAATCTACCTTCATCTTGTCTAACTTTAGCAAAGGCAAATGGTGGAATTTAAGGTTTTGTGTAAAACTAAAGGTACATATGTAAACCAGTAATTGCCTTTTATTATTTAAACATGTAAATACCATGTAGCACAATAGCAACTGTGCTTATCTGTGATGCCAGCTTCAAAAGCTACAATGTACAACAACATGAGGACAACTGATATAAAGGTGCTCTGGATTAGTAAGAAAACCTTTAAGTGTACAGTGATTCCCCTTTAAACTGCATATACAGTAGCAACCTGGTTGGCAATAATTCTTACATTTTGTTTTGATTATAAAATAATGGAATATCCATCTCTAATTCACTAAGAGAAAGGAATCCTAAATTGATATTGCAGTCAAGCTATTTCAAATGATGCTGATTAAATCACTTACAATGGATGCTGCACCTTGATGTTTAAAAGTTTTAGCTTCCTGCAGAATCAGCTTGCCCCCTGAACACTGGCACTGAAATCCTGGTTTAGGGTGGCTCCTTTACATTGCAGGGTCCTATGGAGTCACTCTTATATGTGCTAGTAAGCTGTCCCTGTCTCCACAAACACACAGGCCCAGCAAGACAAGACATTCCCCTCCTCCCTGCTCCGCGCTCCTCCCTTCTCCGCGCTCCTGCCTTCTCCAAGCTTGTAGATGAATAACTGCTAGAGATTGCTCTGTCCCTTGTGATCTTGAACTGGACAGGAGGTTCAGGGATGCAAAGCTGAGAGAGTTGGAGCTGTTCAGAAACATGATGACTGTAAATGCTTGGGCAAATATTTAAAGAAATACTTTGCTAGGCTATGAATATTTGTTTGATCTGGATTGATTGGAAAATAAAGTTTGAGACTTTAATACTCATGCTTACTGTCTAATCAAAACTTTGTATTGCATAGTGTTCAGTATTTCGTAATGGGAATTATCTATCAAGAAAATAGTTGCCAGGTTAATATTGCACCTCAGTATATATCGTTGTATTTATGTGAGAATTAAATAAACTATTTCCAGAGTCCTGAATTATGTCGGTGAGTATATATTTTACAGATGAGTGGGTTCCTGAGAGATTAGAAAAAAAACTACACCTGGTTTATAGTTTGGCTTTTGGCACCTGCACAGTTCAGAAATCTATTTTCAATGTGCTCTAGCAGATTTCTTCTTGTTGGGAACTTTGGTGTAATAAAGCACATTTTACCAGCTGTGTGTCTGTTTGTTCTAATACCAGGTGGCACTGCCTTGCCATACGCAGACCGTTCTATTTATAACATTTCCCTTGATTACTGTTCTGACTCTCTAATCGTGTTCTGCACAGAGCCGCTCTAACCCCATTATTTGAGAAGCGTGATCTTATCTCATGCTAGTTTAATTTGATATTTAAAATATCTTGCACTTGCCTTAAATTTGGATGTCAGCATATACAGACCAGCCTAGTCAGCATGTGATTGTGTACTGATATGTAGAAGTCATCATGTCTCCATTGCTCTTCCTCCCAGGAAGTGAGGTTAGAGTTTTTCAGTATTGTTACATTTTTAAAGGGAATCTGTCATGAATCTAAGAATCTGATTAGGCTCTGTCAGAACATACATTCCCTGACTCAGCTGCCATATGCTAGTTTTGTGGCAGTTATGTTAAATCAGTTACTCAAACCTATGCCCTATAGCTACTGTACACTGCGGGTGTCAAATATTGGTTTGTTTATTGGTGGCCATAAACAGCCTGATAATCACAGCTGTAAGTTTTGCTGGCAATAATGATACTATCATTTAAGGGAGTGATAACAAGTACCATTGGTGGTTGGAATCGCTCTTTATTGCAACAATGCCTGATGCTTTAGTCTTATTTGCATTGCTGTCCCCCATCCATAGAGAGTTTATAGTGAGTCCCAGAACTTCAATAATTCACTCGAGAAGAGGCAAACATCTCTTTACTTTTTCTTTTGCCTGTCTATGGTCACCTTCAGGGTCAGGTTACTTGCCAAATTGCATAAGCTGTGGAGAAAAATGCTTATATATGTTCTCTGTGTTATTTACTTATTACAGGCATATATATATATATATAGCACTAGTGATGTCCCGATACCACTTTTTCAAGACCAAGTAAAAGTACTTGCCCTCAGGTAATTGCCGATACCAATTACCGATACTTTTTCTTAAAGGAGATGTTTTCTCTAAAACAATACACACTAATAATTTTACAGCAGTTTCTCACCAGGGCTGAATAGAGATCTCACCAGAGCTAAATACAGATCTCGCCAGGCAGCGTTCAGAATCTGGACGCAGCCTGGTGACATCTGGACTCCAGATCCCACCAGGCTGCATACAAATCTCACCAAAGCTGTGTACAGATCTAACCAGGCTGTGTACAGATCTCACCAGAGCTGCGTCCAGAGCTCACCAGGCTGCGTCCAGAGCTCACCAGGCTGCGTCCAGAGCTCACCAGGCTGCGTCCAGATCTCACAAGGCTGCGTCCAGATCTCCTCAGGGTTGCTTATTGGGTCTCTGCAGCGCATGTAGGACCTGGCAGGCAGCATCAAAGACAGCTACTGCCAGGTCCCCGAAAGGCTGCTTCAGGACCCCACAAGCGCGGGACCTAAGGTGGCCGATCCGACTTAAAAATTTAAAGGGCCAGCATCAGCCTTCAGTATCGGGTCATCTTCACGAGTACAAGTACAAGTGAAAATGCCCTGTATGGGCCCCGATACCGATACTAGTATCGGGACATCCCTTTATAGCACCAACAATTTTTATACAGGGCTCTACATACTACACATTCACATCAGTCCCTGCCCTTGAGGTGCTCACCAATTAAGGGCCCTAACTCACATACACGGCTGATGTGAGGAGGAATGAAACGGGAGCAAATTTATCTACTAGCATGTCTGTGGAGTGTGGGAGGAAACCGACGCAAGCACAGGAACATGCAAACTCCATGCAGTTAAGTGTTCTGATTGATAAACGAACCAGGGACCCCCAGTGCTGTAAGGCAGGAGGACTAACCACTTTGCTGCCCACTTGCAATGTGTTACCAGCGACAGAATCGTCAATTATTCCTCGTGGAGGTTGCCCATTTGCTACCTGAAAGGCTAATACTTAGTACAAAGGAAGCAGTAGTGGGGTACCAAGACACAAATCTGGGCAGCCATGGAATGATTACAAAGATTGTAGGGCCTCACGGGCAGGACCCTTCTTTTCATCTTGTCTTGTCTTGAATTGTATTGTGATTGTAATGTCTTCCTTATATTGTAAAGCGCTTTGCAAACTGTTGGCACTATATAAATCCTGTATATTAATAATGATATGATTATGGAAAGTGAATTTTAACAGTTCTGCAACTGGCAAGCTGTCATCAGCAACAAGATCTCTTGTTTAACATGGGCCTGAAAGTACAATGTTTTACTGGAGATCAAGCTTGTGCTGACCTTTGTTATCAAATTCTGGATTAGCTGTTAATTAGAGAGTGCCTGGCTATGCTCCGAAGAGTGGGAGCCGTTGGTGTTTGTGTATACGTTAATTTTGAGCAGTCTTGTGCCTTCTGGTTATGAATTTGTACTCATTCAAAAGCCTAGCCACACAACAGTCCCTTTCATAAAATGACAACTATAAGCCTGCTCTAGTTTAACTAGACAATAACATATCCTGCTAGTTATGCCGCACCCCTTTGAGTCCTTGATGTGATAGAGCTGTGAAGAATAGCATTTATGTGCAGAGCTGCATTCCATGGTAACCTCATTCATTCATACAGACCTACAAGTGCTGCCTAAAGAAGAAAAGCTTTTTAGCCACAGTTGCAGCAAGTTGTAATGTAAAAGTCATCCCTTGCTTCTAGGGCTGTAATTCAGCTATGTGCCCAGTGGACAAATGTACTTGTACAGACCTACTGTAATAATTTATTGTGGTGGCCATACTAATGTGAGGAAATGTTAATTTTAGTTTTTGTATGTAAAGGCAACAAAAGAAATCTGATATTACTAAACCAGGGCTGGACAAATCCCAGAAGACATGTAGTCAGTGATCCTAAAAAATTACAGCTGGCGTCTAACTTTTGAGGTTTTCTTTAGTTGTAAATGGAGCTGGCTCCTAAAAAAATCCTGCTGGCTCCTAGATTGGGCAGAATGGTTTTTGAATTCCATAATAATATGTCCACCTATGTACTAAACCAAATGCCAGCATGGGACCCCTATAATATTTTGTTGCCCTAGGCCCTTGCCTGTGTGTTTTACATTATTGGACTACAGTTGCTACAGCAGTAGCTTAACCTTCAGCCAAAGGTACCTTTAGAGGACAAAGCATGAGGTTACCATTACTATTAATGCAGTTTGACACTGCTAGCGTCACCTAAAATTACCTTCAGCGTTATTCAAACAAAATGCTATTTTTTGTTTTGTGTGTAGATATTACATTATGTTAGTATTCTTTGTGATTTATTGGCCTACTGAGGAGTTTAAACATTGAGGACAGAAGGCAAGAAACAGGAAGTTTGTCTGGGGAACATTTGATTCTCTATGTAGGACATTATTTATACAAAACCCCAGTATGCAAACAGCAGCTGGGCCATGTGGTTTTAACCGGTATTTAGCAATATTTAACCCTGACATGCACAATTGAAAGAAAATTTGCAATGTAGCCATTTAAAGTAAGCCCTTGACAGGAAATGGACACATAGAGAGGTACAAACTCTGGGACTGTCTGTGACTCACAAAGCAGTAAAGGAACAATCATGGCAAGGGAACATACACCATGTTTGCAATGGCAATTCTATCCTGACAGGTTATTTTCAAACTGCATTATTAGATATGTTTCTTAATGTGCAGATTGATGGCTGATTTTGTGCACTCTAGAGATTATTTATTGTGGGTCCAGTTAATACCAGCATTATACCTGTAAGTTTGTACATACAGTAAACTCTCTTATCCGGTATTCAGCTAACCAGAACTCCCATCTAACCGGCAAAAAAAAAAGTCGTCTATGTACTCACTGTTTTGCTGATTGGACACCTGCTAGGAGAGGAGCATGGAAAGGTACACAAATGGACCAAAAAGTGATGGATTATCCTGGGAATGAGTGTCTGAATGTTCTCTGAAAAGTGCTGTTATCCTGGAAAAGGGGTGTCTGATCGATCGTTTGTGAAAGTGCTGTATTATCCTGCGAACAAGCGCCACCTAGTGATCATTCCCAATACCGCAATGTATTGCTAATGGTTGAAGGCTGTGACACACTGCACACGTAGCAGCGCGAAGCGGTGGCGCACTGCCTTCGCGAGCAGTGTGTCATGTAATTTTTTCCTCGGCACGTCGGCTTGCGAGAGCTCGCGTAGCTGAGCTTCCCGAGATGAAAATTTTCATCTTCAGCCAGTCGGCTCGCGCATATAAACCTGCAAGTCAGCATGCAACGTCTGGCTGGTTGTTACGCACTTGTCAATTGGCTGAAGGTGCAGTCAATCATCTGACTGCACTCAGCTCACACACTGCACGCAAAGCATTGTTGCGGACAGCTTTGCTTCGCTCTGCTTGGCTTTGCGTGCAGTGTGTCACGGGCTTGAGAGTACAATATACTGTTATGGTATGGTATAGTATGGGGTATAGCATTAATTAAACCCATTTTTAAAAGTAGCTCTCAAGCATCCAGAAACTACATTTATCTAGAATCTACCAATCCCCATGGATGCCGAATAATGGAGAGTTTACTGTGTATATATGTGTGTGTGTTATATATATCTATGTATAGATATATATATCTATATCTATATCTATATATATAACAGATAGATGTTCTGTCACTATGTAAATATGCAGATAGTGCCTGTTTTAGTAGGGAAAGGGTCCATGAACAGCTTGGAAACTTACAGGAGTCAGGTGGAGGTTATTCGTCAAAAACAGTATTCAATAGTTAATGTTTGCTTCTATGTGCTGCAAGAGCAGCCTGACACATGGAGAGAGTGTGTCCACATCTATCTAGCCTACACAGACAGCCTACTGAGCCAGACTGATGTCTGAGAGTAGGGGATTGTGAAGGGACAGAGATAGCCCAGACAGACCAGTGTATCTAAACTAAGCAAGTAGCAGTCTGTACGTGAGTGGACATCAGGTCTAGTCTGGTGACTGAAGGATTAATTGAAGCAGAAAGGCTGAGAATGGGCTAGCTTTGTCCTAAAAAGGAATAAAGAGAGCTCCAGGAGGATGAAATATGTTTGTATTTGTTGTAATACTAAACAGCCCTCGTGGGCAGATCACTGTGTTACTTTGACATTTGGATGAATGAAAGTGGGCAAAAAGAGCTAAAACGCATTCTTGCTCATTGAAAAAGTCTTCATAATATCACAGTATAGTAAGCTTTCTGGTGCGCCTCAATTCAGGACCAGCCCAGTATTCCAATATATAGAAAGTTCACAAGGATTGCAGCACCACTGTGAGACATTTATTTAAGATTTCACATTACAAATGCATAGAATTCAATCTGGGTAACATTAAAACATTTTAAAATGTGTAGCGCTCACCCCCGAAGGAGTCGCTGGATTAACCAGGGTCATCATCACCAGTCTGTCTAGGGGTATGATCTTCAGCCGCCCCATTAGCTCTCTTCTAGTGCCCATAAACTGATGTCCACTCCAGTAATGCAATGCTGAATAACCTTTATTAAACTTCTTCACACTGGGGAGAGAGGGTATAGGGATCCTAGGCTTTCAGGGGTAACAGACACAAACTTCAGACTCACCAGACCTTTGAGGCATCTCCGTGTACATCCACTTGTGATACAGTGGATAGTAATTGAAGTAGCAAATGTGCAGGGATGAGCATACATCATTAGTAGGAGAGACACCAGTCGTGCCCCTGAAGTCTTTTGAGTTCCAGGTAACTTCAAGAGCCATCCATTTTTCTGGTCCTCTTCCTCTGGCAGCATCACAGGCCTCCTCCATAATGGAGGCCCCAGGGAAACTCTTCCCACACACCAGCCTCTGCCCACCCTCAGGCCTAGCTTGGGGGGTAAGCTGGACAGTATCCTGGGGGGGGGGGGGTGTTCGAGAGAAAAGGTCACTGGAAAAGGTGGTTACTACACAGACTAAGACCGGCATGTATTTATAAAAATATCATCTTTATTGATGTACAAAAACATATATAAAGCACCCTCAAATAAGCTTCTCATTAAATTTCATAACAAGGACAACGTTATTCATAGCGCTCAATCACTCACTCATTCATACCATGGGCCCCACACAAACTACGGTAATGTCGATTCCCCTGGTATCCAAGAGGTGATACTATGTGCTAGGAGTTAGCATCTTTTTTCAATCAGCAATTAAGCCCTGGGTAGTGGCAGTCTTGAATTCGAAGTATAGTTCAAGGAATAATACAATTAATTTATTTCTTTCCTTGTGTGAAAGACAAGGCAACAATGATACAAACAATATCGGTTTGACCTATTCGATAGAGAGGACCACTGGGGTCAAGGTGAATTGTGGATAGTTGAATCCAATTGCTTCAAGAAATGCTTATTAGGCTCAGGCTGTGAGCTATACTTTCACAAATATATCTCTCGATGCATAGATCAATCAAGGTTGTGAGTCAATTACCATTCCAAAAACAACACTTGCATCCTGATATTGGGCGGTTTACGGGGGAGACATGTACAGGACTATTTCATGATATGCTTGTAGTCGACCGTACTTACGATTGGTTGTCTCAAACCCCTTTCCCCTTCTTCAAGTTTGGAGATCCTGTGGTTAGATGCTGCTGCGAGTATTTGGTTTATCCACGAATGATTCAGGATGGTTATCTCGTCTGTGATACTCACAGACGAGATAACATATCCTGTCGTCACCGTTTTTTTAGAAGGAAATCCTCAACGGAGCTGCCGTTTGTGCGGGTCTCGGTCTGTGTAGTAACCACCTTTTCCAGTGACCTTTTCTCTGGAACACCTCTCCCCTTTATGCTGATTTGGTTACAAGACCTGGATGACTAGCTCTAATTATACACAATAGGGATTTATTCAGTGGTATCGGATCTCCAGGGAACACACAATTCTTTCTATTGGACAGTATCCTGCCCTAATCCATGGCTGGTCCCGACTAGTCTGAGCACATGGCAAATCCCTCCAGTATATGTACCCTATCCCAACATGCACCACTGGTTGAGAGAAACCCAGTGATTGGCTGCTGTACTGTACATACACTACATTGTCCCTCATTGGCTGTCCTACAATATAGCAGAGTCACACTCCACCCAGGAGGGTACAGTCAATGCCAGACACCTGGAATTAACCAGATAAATGCCACTATAATCCAACCAGGCTGACCACAGCCCTGTCAATCACTAACAGGGTTATTCACTGAAGGGTGAAGAGTTAGGAGAAGACAGGAGAATTGAATAATTTAGGCCAAAATAGCTGTTTTGGAAAAAAATCTCTAATTCAGCTCACTTTCCAGTTCAGCTATGTTGTCCTTGATTGTTCACTTCTCCTGCCTTCTCCAAACTCTTCACCCTTTTGTGAATAGCCCTGTAAATGTCTATTAGCCACCTCACAAAAGGTGATGGGGGCTACAAATGTATGGGACCTATAACCTGTGTAGGCTTGCTTAATTTCCACAGTGATCCTTAATGAGCACTCAAGAGGTGTACGCAAACTAGACCATCAGAACTTTCCTATTTCATCACCATATGTCACTACCTGCAAGAGCAAAGTACAAGTTCACTTTATGGATAGGTTTGACCCATGATTTTTTCTAAATCCAGGATTTTTTTTTTCTATCTGAATAATTTGTCATTATATAATATAATACAATAATATACAGTCCAGCTTATGCAGCATAATTTAGTAGACATTGCATCACAGCATACACATAAATATTGTCAGGAAGTACAAGTGAAGCCGCCTTATGCACATGTTATGAAAATAGGCTTAGTGATCCACTATGTACCATTATATGACCAAAAGAGACATACAAGAAGCTATTTTCTTAGATGTATCCTATATTACCACACACAAATGCTGTATAAATGTATGTTGACCTGCATTACTGGACATGGCTTTACAAATATATACATAGAAAAAATTGTATTTGATTCAAAATGAAGGACAGTACCTCCAAATGAAGGAGCTATGGAATAGTGGCAGAGAAATGTTTTCATTATGGCTTCAAATATAACAATATAATGTGTGGCATGACAGTGCTATCGGTGGTAGTGCTCCTTATGGCACCATGATGGTATGCCTTGCCACATGAACATATCCTAACCTGTATTAGAAACCTGGCAAAGACCATTTCTTACTCCCATATTTGTAAGTAAGACTACAGGTTACAATAGCTACCGTTTTTTGTAGAATTGCTATGATGTTTTCCTAGAAGGGATTGTTGTTCTGGAAATAAATGTGTGACAGGGCTGTAAAGTTATTCCTTCCATTGTTCTCTTCCTGTCTTTCATTTCCTCCCATCTGATATGTGCATGCCAGTCAGTTTAATCAGAAGCAAGGGAAAAAGCAATGGGTGTATCGCCACATATTTTAGAAAATAAATAATAAGATATTACATTTTGACATTGCCAGTGTATAGTGAGATAAATGAAATAAAAAACTTGTGTACTCATATACACATGTTCCCGATAACTAATCTCTGTAATAACTGACCTTATGATGACTCAACAATGTTTCTCTCGCTCTTGGGATTGTGCTTTTGTATGGCACTTTACATGGTGCAAGAGTACAGAACCAAACCTGATACAACCAATGACTGCTAGGTGTTGCTGAACTAAATGTCCTATGTATACTAACAGAGCATGCTGGGATGTGTAATTATACAACATGTCATGGTTTTCTATGACTTCATTTACACTCCTTTCTGTGGCTAGTTCATCTGGGAACTAATGCTAAAGCCACTAAAGTTACTGAACCCCCAATGGTTTTTGTTTGAGAAACTCCATTAATTCCAAAATCGAATGAAAATCAAAATCAAACAAGATCTTATAGGACTTTCTTTAAGCCTCTGATGGCATTATCAAATATTCTGACGAGATTTTACATATGAAAGTTCATTTGAAAATCTACCAGTGTATACCCAGGTTTGGAACTGATAGCTAGTGGGATGGTCTGTCTTCGTGACCTGATCAGTCTCAGTATTGTACTAAGGTAAACATCAAGACCAGTATCTCTTTACATTGAAAGTATATAATAAAAGATCTGTCTCCTATTACATGAGATGAGTATAATTATTTGCACCTCTCTAGAATATGCAATAAGTCAATCACATGAGCAGGGAGATAAGGATTTTGGGGGAGATCCTTTCAGAGAATACATGAAAAACACAGACAAACTTGGCTGTACAGGTCATTTTTCACATATATTCACAAAAATAGATTTTCCTTTAGAGGGAATAATAAATATGGAAATTAAAGAGATAAAGTCTGGTATATTATGAATTATAATTGAACTGTATGTGGGACCTCCAATCAAGATGTTGCACATAAAAGGCCTCTGAAGTCATAACACATAGAAAAACGGCTGGGTATCAATTATTATAATTGTTTTACTGTGTTTGAACTGCTAACTGCAGATGTACTTTACAAATGCCCATATAATTTCCGTATCATACCTTATCAATAGTCAGGAGCAGATATTGTGCTGCCCATCTATAGAAAAAGAACTGGAGTGTACAGGGCTTTCTCCTCTACCACATAACTGGACCATAGCACCACCATAACCATAATAGTCCCCATGTTAACACCTAACCTGATTTCTAATATCAGCCCTTAACTTTTCCATTCATACTAAGTCATATCACTTTTCCAGCACTTAAAATACTGACCCAAAGCACATTTGTAAATTTCTAATTCTAATTTATTTTAATGATACAACAGCTCTAAGTTCCAAAGAGAAACTAAATCTTAATTCAGGCACTTAAATTCCCACCTGAGAATAACAGGAACTTTTTCTGAGTTTGGAGTATTTTCTTGTATGCGCAAATGTAACAGCCAGAAAATCCCAGCAATGTATCCTGTATTTTCATACTGATGTATCCAACATTTCTTGGAACGATCCCTGAATGATTTCAATCCCGTCTCTTCCTGCTAACCCAGTTAAGAACAGATGTTTCCCATATTTCTTGTCCATGTCAAGTTTAACAAGTTGTATTCCTTAGGCTGTTATGCTCTCAATTTTATGTTAGAAAACAGCGTATTGGTGAAAGGCATATCACTGATGCTCAGAGATTTTCTTGTACGGATGAGTTGCTTTGCCTGCTGCAAATGTTTAGTCACGTGATCCACAACATGGAAGTTGTTGTTTTTTTTCATATATGTGACAGTGGTTGCAATTATTCCCCTCCCCCAGTGTGTTGATTATATATTAATATATACAATACTATATTAAAATATTGTTTTGATTATCACTTCAATGCAATTTCCTCAACACACAAGTAGCAGCAGTGTTTCATAGTATTTGATTTGATAATGTGATAATTACTTGAGTATTTAATTACTAATCACTACTTTATGTCACAGGCAGTAAAGTGGTGTACTGTGTTAACCATAGAGCGCTGTGGGTAAGTGAAAATGTTGGCATTTGCTGGCTAACTGAATATATTTTATAGTGCAAACCTTTGAGAATGCAGTTTTTGAAGAGCTAGCACTGTAAAATAGTGTGCCCACCCTTTAAAAACGTCAAAGGAAACGTGGTGGCTGCAGTATAGCATTATGGCTGCACCAGAATCACACATCTGTATACTCTGCAGCCAACTAAATGTCACGAACATAGTATGCTTGCTCAGGTACAAACAATAAGTTAACTCATGAGGACATCAATGCATTACATGCAAGAAGATTGTCCATGCAATGTGTCTGCCCGAACTGTGAGTGCCTGTGAGTATCTCTCCCAACTGTGGGTGCATGTATGTAGACTGTGGATGTGTGTATGTGTCTTCCCAGTCTGTGGGTGTATGTATGTAGACAGTGGGTGTGTGTATGTGTCTTCCCAGTCTGTGGGTGTATGTATGTAGACAGTGGGTGTGTGTATGTGTCTTCCCAGTCTGTGGGTGTATGTATGTAGACTGGGTGTGTGTATGTGTCTTCCCAGTCTATGGGTGCAGTGGCGTAACAATTACCATAGCGACCCAAGCGGCCGCTAAGGGGCCGGGCCCAGGGGGGCCCGGCCAGGACACCCCCCTGATGCCGAACAGGTAAGGAGTGTGACCAGCCCACCTGAGGGTGACCCTGCAGAGCCCACCAAACAGAGTCTATGGTGGGCTCTGCAGGGTCACCCTCAGGTGAACTATGTGGGCTCTTCAAGGGGTGTAACTAGAAATCACAGGGTCCCATACAAAATTTTGCTATGGGGCCCTGTGATTTCTAGTTACGCCCCTGTATGGGTGTATGTATGTAGACTGTGGGTGTGTGTATGTGTCTTCCCAGGCTGTGGGGGCGTATGTAGACTGTGGGTGTATGTGTATGTGTTTACCCAGGCTGTGGGCGCATGTTGATTACGGAATCTTAAGAGCAAAGCAGCAACGGTGTGTGAGTAGATCCAAATCAGATAAAAGGTTTATTTGACACACGCGTGCAGAGAAAGGCCTTAGTCTGTCAGGCCTGTTCCAACCCCACTCTAGTTCATACAGCTTATAAAAGTCTACACATCAAGATAAAGATTAGGTTACATCATTAGTCAGTTTAACAAAATTCTGTCTGTGGGTGCATGCGTGTGTCTGCCCTGACTGTGGGTATATGTGTGTGTCTTCCCTGACTGTGGGTATATGTGTGTGTCTGCCCTGACTGTGGGTATATGTGTGTCTCTGCTCTGACTGTGGGTATATGTGTGTGTCTGCCCTGACTGTGGGTATATGTGTGTCTCTGCTCTGACTGTGGGTATATGTGTGTGTCTGCCTTGACTGAGTGTGTCTGTCTTGACTGTGTGTGTTTATCTATGTGTGTGTGTGTGTATCATGACTGTATGTGTGTTTGTATGTGCCTCGACTGTGTGCTCTGACAGAGTATGCCCACTCCATTTGTCAGCAGCCTTTATACCCTGACTATGTAATCACTCCAGTGTCCATCAGTGAGATCACAGGATGACAACATAGTGTGAAAGAAGCAGACATAAACAAGGAAACTGTAGCATTGTAAAGGAGAGGCATGGTTGGGGAGGATTGCTACACAACAATGAGAAAATAGTGCTGCATAAGTCATGAAAATGTAAAGTTGAATGTGTACAGGTATCAGGATATACCCTTTTGCAAAGGACAGCTGGGAGTAAGGAGTGAACACCATACAGGACAGCAGACAAGGAGTTGGAGCATGCTCACCAATGGTGTTCTACCTTTGACAGGCGGCAATTATAGACTTGCCTACCTGCCCCCTCCCCTCATACCTGTTCTCTTTTTTTCCTCGCTCCAGGACCATATGGTTGGAGATGATTGGATACCTCCCTTCTGCTTTCCCAGCCGGGTTCAGCCTCTCCCGGTCTGGTGGACCCCTCGACGGGCAGTAAAGCTCCCAATGAGTGGGTGCCCATGGTGCAGGGCTGTCTTTAACAGGTCTTCAGTTCTGAGTAGGTATATTACTGTATATTGAACGGGGGAGCTGGTGGTAGGAGCCACAGCGGCTTCCCTAGTGCGGTCTGTGCAGGCGCCGGCATCTCCATCGAGTGCGGTTTGCGCAGGCGCGGGCGTCTCCCTCGCATGCTCGGCTCGTTTCTGTGGTGATGGCTGGACGCTCCGGGTTTCGCGCATGCGCGTCTGTCCTTTAAAAGACGCCGGTTGTGCAGTCTGGCGGTTGCGAATTTTGGTGAGGAACGAATTACCTCTGCCGGCACTGCGAATTGTCGTTGCCCTCTCTGCAAGCCAAAGTGTGCTTCAACCCTGCCGTTCATCAAAGTAAGTGTATGGAGCATTCTGCTAGGGGTGAGGCCAATGGTGCCACTCTCTCTCTCTCTCTCTCTCTCTCCTTGATGCTGTTTAATGCTGCGTTTGTTTGCTCTTAGCATCTGCCTGCCATGAGCTCCCCTCATCTAGTGTCTGAGGCACTGAAGCCTGCAGAAAGGTAGGGAGCCTACGCGGGACGCGATTAAAAGAGTGCACTATTGGAATTGGTATTGATTGTCTTCTCCCTTATAGGAGTAAGAGCCCTGCTCATAAAAGAGCGAAGAAACACAAAGATCGAAGACATTCTTCTTCTTCTGAATCAGCCCATGAGCACTTGCCAGGTGGCCACAGGCGTCATCGCCAGCCAGAGTGTGCTTCTACCTCCTGTCAGGGAAGGAGTCAGCAGTGTCCACCGGGATCATGTTGGTCCTGCTCCTCGCCGGCTTTGCCGGGTAAAATGGTGTGCAGGGAGTGTCTGAAGGAAGTGGCTACAGACAAAGCTTCTGATGCACTGGACATAAAGTCTTATATACACCAGGCGGTCCAGGACAGCCTACAGGATCTCCTTACCTCTATGGCATCCGCTCCGCACGCCACTACCTCTACCAAGAAGTCTAGGACAACTAGGCCTGCGGAACTATCAGATGATGGTGAAATTTTCTCAGAGGGCTCATCCGCTCCGGACGCACAGGAGGTTCATGCGTTTGATTTTATCCTTATTATACCGTTTATCACAGCAATTAAAGAGGCCATTGATTGGGAAGGTATTGATCCCCCACAAAAGTGGCCAAATACTTTCCAGACCTGAAGAAAGAGGGCCCTACCTTCCCGGTCATGCCAGAAGTCAAAGACCTGATCGGGGAAGAATGGGAGCACTCCGATCGAAAACTGAATTTTCAGAAGCGTTTTCTGAAACTTTATCCCATGAATGCGGCCTACTTGGCTCTGTGGGAGAAACCACCGGTGATTGATGCGGCCTTGCAGCGCCTGGCGCGGCATGTGGCTCTGGATAACTCTGTAGCCTTTAAGGACCCAATGGATCGTCGTTTGGATACGGATCTGAAACGCATTTACGCCACCGCAGGATGGGCCTTGCGCCCAGCCTTAGCATTGACTTCGCTGTCCAAAGTTTTGAAAGTATGGGTGTCGAATGTAGATGCAGCGCTGAAAGCAGGTGTGGAGAACGCACAGATACTGACGGCTCTGGATGAGATGAATCTTTCCTCTGATTTTTTGGCAGAATCCTCCATTGATCTTGTTCGCCTTTCGTCAAAACTAATGGGCCATTCAGTGACTGCAAAAAGGGCACTTTGGCTGAAGCATTGGACCGCAGACTAGGCCTCGAAGCAGGCATTGTGTGCCATTTTAGAACAGAGAGAGAATTCACTGGGGACTGCTATTGGCCACATTGGACATCGACGTCACCGGACTCCTCCCCCCCTCCCCGAGTGGCTCTGTCGGCTAACGAAGGGAAGGGGGGAGGAGTCGGGTGATGTAGTTGTCCGTGATGGGTAACGAAATATTTAGATATTTAGCATTTATTATATTAGTAGGGATGTCCCGATACCACTTTTTCAGGACCAAGTACAAGTACTTCCGCTCATGTACTTGCCGATACCAATTACCGATACTTTTTAAAAAGGGGCAGGCGACTTTAAATGATCCATAGTACAAATACATGTTATGTACTATGGATCATGATTTAACCTATTCATGTTAGCAGGGAGAATTGTAAATCTATTGCTGGAGTGTAGGTGTTTGCTGTATATATGTACTATGTATACATTACACACGTCCAGTACACTATAGCAATAGATTTACAATTCTCCCTGCTAACATGAATAGGTTACATGATCCATAGCACAACTACATACAGTATTGTACTATTATGTACTATGGATCTTTTATCCTATTCATATTAGCAGGGGATAATTGTAAATCTATTGCTATAGTGTACTGGACGTGTATAACATATATGTACTATGTACTATAAAGAGTACACTGCAGCAATAGATTTACAATTCTCCCTGCTAACATGAATAGGTTAAATGATCCATAGCACAACTACATACAGTATTGTACTATTATGTACTATGGATCTTTTAACCTATTCATATTAGCAGGGGATAATTGTAAATCTATTGCTGCAGTGTACTGGACGTGAATAACATATATGTACTATGTACTATAAAGAGTACACTGCAGCAATAGATTTACAATTATCCTCGGCTAACATGAATGGGTTAAATGATCCATAGTACATAACATGTACTTGTACAATGGATCATTTAACCTATTAATATTAGCAGAGGATAATTGTAAATCTATTGCTGCAGCGTATTGGGAATATGTACTATATATAGAATACACGGCAGTAATAGAGTTTAAAATTCTCCCCTGATAACATGAATGGGTTAAATGATCCATACTACAAATACATGTTATGTACTATGGATCATTTAATCCATTCATATTAGCAGGGGATAATTGTATATCTATTGCCTGCCGTGCATTCTATACAGTATGTAGTACATATAGAGCACACACTGCAGACAATAGATTTACAATTATACTCTGCTAATATTCATAGTTTCTTCATAGGGACCCCCCTTGCCCTCACTCACTGTTTGATGATGGCTGGTGCCTCACCATGTGCCTTGCTGGTGAGGTCGTAGTTGGCGCTGTGCGGGAGAGCAGCGGCGAATCAGTGCTGGTCCGGTGGGAGGAGCTCCAGGTGGGGTGCTAATTGAGCTGGCCGGCGACTGCCCGGTCGCCTGCCAGGTAATTAGGACCCCACTTGGAGCTCCTCCCACCGGACCAGCGCTGACTCGCCGCTGCTCTCCGGCACAGCAGCCGGAAGGTAAGGGGGAAAAAAACTAGCGCAAGCTTCGGCGCTATGTATCGGGGCATTTTGACAAGTACTTGTCAAAATGCCCTGTATCGGTCCCGATACCGATGCTAGTACCGGTATCGGTACATCCCTATATATTAGTTTACATACAGTGAACTTTTTTTGCATGTTAACTTTTTGCTCATATTTTTAGAAAGTGAGAAGGTGCTGTCTGCTCAAGAAACAAACATCTGTCTACAGAAATGTATATTGTGTCTCTACATGTTCACTGATGGAGTGCTTTTGTGTTTTCTTTGTACTGAAAATGACTAATAGTCAAGCAAGCGTTGATTTTCCCTATTTCTTAAATAAAGCTTTCTCCTGTCATGTTGTTTTTTTTGGAAGTCAAGAGCATGAGAGTAGGCTATTTTTTGAGCATCTTTTAGCAATAAATGGCTCTCAATTCTATTATCTCAGAAGATGTCACTTTTTCTATGCACTCTGAATAGAAGAAATGTTCTCTGAATCAGCTGTTAAGCGTCATTACCACCCATTGGCACATTATACCTATACAAGAGCTTGGTTTCTTCTAGATAATTTTTGTTATTAGTGTTTGGCAATAAAGAAGGAATAACAGTTTCAGTAAGGTAGCTGAAGAGTATATGCTGGATATAATTTCACCAAGAAACTTTTCCTGATTATTAAAATATCAAGCAATGTGCAAACAGTTGATTTTCCTTTGCTCATTGATAGTTTATTTAGGTTCTCCATAAATTTTGTAGCAACAGCAGGGATGTTAGACTAATGGCATTTTAGTGGTTCCTGTTAAATCAGTTTATCAGTGCTTATTTTATTATTGTATTTTGATGATATCTTCTTATTTGATTTGTCATCAGAGGTCTGTGATGGGGAACCAAGCTTCATTAAAGACTAGAAAGGGTTGCCTCTCAAGCTGGCCATACACCTATAGATTATCTGCAGATTTTCTATGGTCAGATAGAAATAAGTGCAACAGATTCCTTCATCTACACTATACTGTGTGGATGGAGAAATTGGCCACTGGGCCAAGCTTCAGTATCTTGCTAGTCGGCCCCGCTGGCTCTCAAAATAACTGAACAATACCTGCATCCAATCAGGTTGTTCAGGTATTTTGAGATCCAGCGGGGCAGACTGTCACCTGAGAACGCCGCAGCCGGGACGGATCCCAAAATTACTGTTGAGATCCACCCAGCTGGGTGATTGACAGCTGGCTCTGCCTATCTAGAGGCAGAGCCAGCTGTACCCACCCCCTCCCCCGTTCGTTCCTCCAGTCAGCGCTGGAGGATCGGAGTTTAATTGTCACACGTCGGCTCGAACTATGTGGTTGGTTGAAAATCACTCACCTCATAGTTCTCCTTTAAGAATTATAGCAAAAAGTAAGGGGAATGAATAAGCTGTTTTATCAATATTAAGATTAAGGAAGTAAGAAGACATTAAAGCAGAGATAGCAGATAGTATGAAATGTAAAGCAGTAGGGTCGTAAGATCAGGAGCTAAAAGACAGATTTGCGTATCATATACAGTATGTGTAGACAGTCAATCGAGCTAATCAGTTAAGGCAATGGGATTGATTTACTAAAGGCTAATAAGCTGTTTAATTTGCAAAGGGATGTTCACTTTGCAAGGACATTTTCCCTTAGCTTAGTAAATGAGTGAATGAGGTGAAGCTCTGTTGACTTCCATCAGATGTGCAAGCAAAAAAAATTGTTTTAATTGCACCTGATTTGATATTCTTTGCAAAATGTATTTGTACCATATTCGCTAAGCTAAGAGAACAATCCCTTGCAAAGTGAATAGTCTATTTGCTTTAGTAAATCAACCCTAATGGGCCTATACTGATGGAGAAGAGGAATCCAAGAAACCAACCTTGTGGTACACTAACAATTGGCAAGGAGAATAAGTAGTGTGGGAGTGAATGACACTAACAAGGTTATTCACTAAAGGATGAAGGGTTTGGAGAAGGCAGGAGAAGTGAACAATCTAGGACAACATAGCTGAACTGGAAAGTGAGCGGAATTGAAGAATTATTCCTAATCAGCTATGTTGGCCTAGATTGTTCACTTCTCCTGACTACTCCAAACTCTTCACCCTTTTGTGAATAATCCTGTAAATGTCTGTCCAGAAAGGTAAGAGAAGACCATGTATTACATAGAGACACGCTGAAGTAGTAAAGAATACACAATGATACTTGTGTGGCTCTCTAGACATATTGATGCAGCATATAAGCATTTCTTTATATCTTCCCTCTTGTGGGAAGTGAAAAAGGATCAGCCAGGTTTAGAGATCTTTCAGCTTTAAAAAAAAAATGTAAAGTTGTTGCTGGCAACTTACAATTCAAGAGGTATTTTATTAACAATGTACCATGCTCCACTTACCAGTTCTCAACCCAAGATCTAGGCCCACTTACAGATGAACAGTGACTTGAAGCATTGCTAAGAATGCTCCAGATGTCAATATTGCCCTTTGATGCTTACACAGTTATTTCTCCTATAAAGAATATATTGAATCTTCTTATGAATGCGTTGCTTTTCATGCTTAGATTCCCCAATTGTGCCTCAGATGTATCACGGGACATGGGACCTTACTTATATGTTCTGAAGATGTCCAAAACTGGTCCCCTGGTCAAAGGCGTAACTAGAACTTACAGGGCCCTGGTGCAAGAAAATATGAAGGGCCCCCCCAACCCCTGGCCGCTATGACACCGTGTGGTTAATAGGATGGCTGCCGAAGTCCCCTGCAAGCGCGGGACCTCAGGCAGCCGCTTCAGTTTGAAAATTTAGTGCCGGTGTTCTGTCGAACGCCAACCTGGTATCTGCGTCTGCGCACAGATGGGATTAACGAGGAAACCGGCATTTATTTACAAAGTATTAGCTTGTAATTGTTAGTTGTGACTGTTAATAATATGCCGTCCATGGCAGTGAATGACGGATGGAATATTATTAACGGTCACAATTAACAATTTTAACTAAATGCTTTGTAAATAAATCCCTGTTCCCTCAATAATACTGGTCTGTGTGCAAACGCAGATGCTGAGGTCGGCAAATTCGACTACGTCGGCGTTCTCCACAGAACACCGCTATCTGCGTTTAGTATCGGGTTTAGTATGAGTACTCGTGAAAATGGTCAGTACTGGCATTGGTGCATCCCAACTTAGTAATATAATGTATTGCTGGGACTTGTAGTCCTGCATAGTTGGTGCTATTCTGCATTGCTGCATAATCATTATATAGCAATGCAGAATACCACCAGCTATGCAGGACTACAAGTCCCAGCAATACATTATAATAAAAAACAGCACTGCACTACATGACTAAGGTGAGGAATAGTCCCGGCAAAAGAGTTAAAAAATAAAGTGGGAATAGCTGCTCTTACCTGATTGGACGTGCGAGTCAGGTGTCCGGGAGGAGCCGCATAGGAAGGATCTGCAAGGGCTGAGGGACATCCTCTTTCTGGAAATCGACAAAGGAAGCAGTTTGTCCCACCCTCCCTCCCTGGATTTAGTAGTACGGGGGTTGTGGGGTTCTTGTGTCACGGCAGCTTGGCAGGTTAGGGGGGCTTTGGGGGGTCTACAAAAATCGGAGTGGATTACAAAATGGGGGGCCATCAGCTGGTATGGGTGCTTCCGTAATTGTAAGGGGCAGGGCCTGGCCCCTTGGGAACCTGGAAGTAATAAGTGTCCCCGAGCTGGTTGTGGTGCGGCTGGGGACCTGGGTGGAATGTTAGGAGAGGCCTTTTTTGGGGCTGTTGGGCACCCTTCTCAGGTCAACAATTGTTTACAGTATTATTTGTGTATATTATTTGGTTTATTACTTTTGGTTATTGTTAAAGTTGTTTGGTTTAAAAAAAGGGCTGCTGTGGCCGTTAAAATCCATGTCGCGCGGTCCGTGTGTTTATTGAGGTTTTAACGGAGGGACGAAAATTGACGAATCCATCTGTCATGTCAATTCCTTAAAGTTATTGCTTAACCTTTTAGTCACATCTAGCCAGGCAAGTAAAGCAGAGATTACTGACATTATTCAAAGTCTTCACCAGACCACTTTTAGACTGGTCCCAGGCCATCACATCTATACATTTTAGTTAACTGCTCCCTGCTTTCTAGGATGTTCCCTAATCCACTGAAGAAAGCAGTCAGAGCAGTCAACAGTCAGATTTTCGATAAAATCAAAAAACCTTCATAGATCCAAATGTTATTAACAGCTAAAGACCTGTCTTTAACCTTCTCTGCTTAGGGAGAGTTATTAAAAAAGCCTGATACTATCTAACTAGAAGCTTGGCTCTTGGGCAACTATGACCTTCTGCAGTCTGACTTAACCTCACTGGCGGTATGATTATTCAGGATTTTAGGTACCAAAAGCGGTACATTGTTTTTCAAGCAAATATGTTGTTTTACATTAATACATTAATACATTATTATTAATACATTATAAATAATTATAAGAAATTATAATATAATAAATTATTATAAATAATTATAAAAAATTATAATATAATAATTTTAAAAAATGGTCCAGTAAATGGAGACAAGGTGAGTGTCAGTTTTCTCTGCAGCCCCGAGTCTGGCTCGGGGCTACCGCTCCTAGCATTGAAAATTAACCCCGAGCCAGACTCGGGAATACCGCCAGGGAGGTTAAAGTGTATTTCTACTTTTGCCGTCAAATTGGAGAAAATCCCACTGTATGTTTGTCAGGAGTGTCTTTTCACACAGCTTACCAAAAAATAATAATAAAAAATATATATTTCTTACCTTTTCAGTTTTTTGTTGCAGAAGACAACATGACTGATTCCAGGTTTTTCACAGTGATCTGTCCTAATGGAAAATGCTTAGGACTGAAATTTGAGAATTGTGTTTCTCTTAGGTCTGGTAGGAATGTTAGGAGGGACCCCATTTGAAAAAAAAAGAAAAGCAAGGGGTTCCCCCTTAAAGTCATACCAGGCCCTTAAGTTCTGGTAGGAATTTTAAGGAGGAACTCCACCCCCAAAAATTCCATACCAGACCCTTGATCCGAGCACAGGCATGGCTGGGCAGGAAAGGGGGAGGACGAGCGAGTGGTTGTGGGGGTGAGGACAGGGGGCTTATTCACATCAGGGTACCCCTTTAATAAAGGGGCACCCAGATTTGCCCCCCCTTGTGAATGAGTAAGGGGTACTTGTATCCCTACCCATTCACTAAAGGGTTAAATAAAATTGTAAAAAAGAGACCAGACTTTTGAAAAAATCATTTTTTTGAAGAAAAAAAGTATTTTATGTAAAAAACAAAAAAATGGATCCACTGACATAATCCAGCGTCAATCATGAGGTCCAGCATTGTCCACAATAACAAATTAATAGAAATAATTTTTCAAAAAACGACGCCCGCCGACCAGTCCGCTCGACGAACACCCGCCGCTAAATGGCATTTTGACAGATGACGGCAACATATAAACAATTGGGCGGTGCTAGCAGTGACAGCTAGCACCACCCAACTGTTTACAATTGTAACATATGAGCCATGATTGGGCAAAGTCATCATGAATTTGCCCAATTATGGCTCTCACAGAGTACTGTGGTCAGATGCAAGGCTTTAGCCAATCAGGGCTCACAAGGCACAGGGCCTTGCGGGGAGCTCGGCGGGCGAACAGCCTGCCGAACGCCCTGATAGTTCGTGTGTTCGCCGACCACATGAACATCAAGGCCATGCCTACTCACAACCCATCCTAAAGGTGCCCATACACTTTACAACCCTTGCAAGACTTTTGTCTTGCGAGGGTTGTTAAGTACTTAAAAAAACGTACGATCTGCCCATCTTGGACAGGCAGATCATACTTGCGCACACTGGCCCGTTCGGCAGTTGTCGGACAGTAGAAACGGTCGCACGCCTTCCATACACTGCACGATTCTCGTACGATCACAGGATTTCACGCTATTCTCGTACGAGAATCGTGCAGTGTATGGGCACCTTAACACTAACATCCATAACAAATATAAAATAGAGGTTATCACAATTTGGCTGCAAAAGTGGAAATACACATCATTGTTGGCAACATCATCCAGAACCATGGTCTATTTGTAACAATACTGAGCTGAATTTATTTTTTAAACCTCATATTAAAGACTCATCACCCATTTCTAACTCTCTGAGCTAAGAAAGGATGAAAAGCAACTGGCCAAAAACTGAACCCAAAAAAAAAGCTGAATTATTTGCGATTAGAGGTCGTATCTAACACAAAAATGGCAACAGTCTTGTCCAACTCTTTTGGGACACAAAGTTTCATAGCTCCGATGTGGCTGTAGTGGTTTATGGGAGATTAACTCTTAGAAATTGGACATCTCGTGTGATCAGATCATCATACTTACATTGCAAGAATGAAATATCTAATTTGTTCTTTCATAACAGAGGGATTACTGTAAAGCCTTCTACATCGGCTCCCAAGCTAATATCTATTAATGTCTGGACCACAGTTAGTGAAGAATGCAGAATGGCAACTACCTTGCCATGACTCTACAAAACTATGAAGGTATTTGAACACTATAGTGCCAACAATTTACAAAGCGCTTTACATAGTTCACATTCACAAATAACCATTTGTGAATGTGTACTATGTAACTGTCCGTATATTTTGACTGCACTTTGAGGGCCTGTTCACACGACGTCCGTTTTCTGTGCTGACCTGATCCGTACGCTCCTGCACTAAAAATGCATCCCAATGTATCCCTATGTGTTTTATGGGCTACAGTTCTCACGTGCGCAGTCCGTTCAGGTTACGACAGGAAAAATACTGCATGTTACATTTTGTACGGTCAGGAAACGGAGCAGAAACGCAAAACACGTCAAAAACGCACTGCACTGCAGCTAACATACTGACAGCCCCACTCCAGCAAAAAAAAAAATATATATATATATATTTTTTTAACTGGAACGCATAAAAAACGCGGCAAAAACGCACTGCATCAGTAGCACCGCGTCTGCAGATCCGCACCTGATCAGGACCTGATATCATGGGAACAGGCCCTGATTGCTACGAGAGAAAGCATATTATTAACTTTTGTTGTTGATGCTGTCTTATAGTAACAAAACGTTGACAGTGTAATTGGTAAATATTTTGGGGTGGTTTTTGGCAGCCACAGTTGTTCACACCGCAAATTTAAATGACAAACGAAAAGTGTAAAAACAGTTAAACAACCTGACATTTTCTTTTATTTCTGAGGGTCTCTTTTGGTGAGATACATGCACTTCTGTTCTTGGGTTCCTTGGTCTGCTCAGCTGTTGTAGTTATTACAAGGTTGTCTGACTATCCTTGCTGGATTTTCTACATGTACGTTATAGAGCATGAACCAGGAGATGAAGGTACATCCAAAGCTCCAAGATGGTCAGGAACATGGTGAAGAACTATGGCAGCAAGATTGCACTGTTGATGTATATGCCATACAGTATGAAGAAGCCGAAAGATGGCTGAGTATTTAACATATCTGTCAGGGTACTATGCAGCACTACAGATAAACCTTCAGCAGGACTACAGATAAACCTTCAGCAGGCCTTTTCACTTCCTGCTAATCATCTACAAGACAGAGTCAATGGGTCTGACTTTGGAAGGTACTGTACTGACATTTTTTTCCCACTTTCACTCCGATTTAATTATGAAATGAATAGCATATGTTCAGCAGATTTTACAAACTGTCATCCATAACATTGAAATGAATCCAAAGAATAAACAATTAAGAAGATTAAACAGATTATGCCTGTATGGTGTTGCTCTTATCCTGAATTATTGAAACTCTCTCTCTCTTTTTTCTATCTAACTAGCATTTATCCAACTGAATAAAAGCTGGTTTGATGTCTGTGTTCCCAGTTTATTGAAAAATATGAACTAAATTAAAAACAAAAATAGTGATGCCTTAGGAATTGTTTATTACTGTTAAAAAATGACTGTGCTGGAATGATGCTGAGCATTTTTTTTCACCTTTGCTACATAATTCATTTTTATAGGCTTAGATTGGTTTGCACATCTGAGATCCATTAAACTCTTCACCTTAAGTACATTACATGTATTTACGGCACTGAGCGGGGTACATAGAACACATCATATTTAATATCAGGTTCCTTGAATGTGGCAGCTGCTGTGAATTTTATAACATGTAGTATTGTATTTTCCCTCGTTAGCTATTGATGTCTGTGAAAAAATACAAGATTTCAGAAGCAACAGCCTTCTCTCAGTGTCAAGGGATAATCTGATATCTCTGGAAAAACAAGCTACTCAATATAGACAGCATTGTAAATGTGTTATATGGCCCTTGTTGTGGATTGATACAGTTGATACCCAAGCTTGCTTTTATGGAAATGTCCTGGATCATAATTTTGTAGAATGCATAGCTGTGGTATAAGTAAAGGTAACCATACACAGAAAGATGTTGTTGCTTGATCACTTGGCAGTTGCATAATCTACGAGACAGAGATCTCAAATAAAGTAAGTGATTTCGGACATTAGATACATTTGGGTATTTTATACAATTTTATATTCATTTATACAGAAAATCCAGAAACGAGTAAAGATAACCTAGAACAGTGGTGGCGAACCTTGGCACTCCAGCTGTGCCAAAACTGCAAATCCCAACAAGCATCTGCCTCTGGGAGATATGTCTGTGGCTGTCAGAGCCTTGCAATTGCTCATGGGACTTGTAGTTCCAAAACAGCTGGAGTGCCAAGGTTCGCCACTACTGACCTAGAATGACGCAATGCTGCCTTGTGAGTGCACTCTTGTGTGTCACCTTATACTAGGCAATTCCAGACTTATACGTGTGATTTAAGCCTCACTGTTGACAACCATGTTGGGAAGGCAGTGTGTGACCAAACCCAGGTAGAGAGATGGGTGAAGTGCGGTCAACATCATATGCCATTGCCAACAGTTTTGTAATGAGTCATAAACATTTGCTGTTAAGTGTGTAACTTGGGGTACGTGCCCTGCATCTCCTACTGGCTGCCCTAGGTCCTAACACCACATGTATCTTCTTTTCCCCGCAGCCCGCAGCACACACCTCACATAGCATATCTTATCCCACAGTTGTTTGCCATGATGTATCTGAGTTCTGTCAGTTCAACTAGCACTTCTGTACAGTACCTTTTCTTGTGTGATTGAGATTTTTGCTCAGAAAAAAGGGGGGATTATTGTGGGGTGAAGCTCTTTGCTACAGAGCGACTCTGCTGTGGGGGGTTCTCTTTGCTGGTGGTGTTATATTCTTGTCGGGTGTAGCTCTTTGGTGGGAGACACAAAAGTTTGCTTTAGAGAGGGCAGGATTTATGTTGGGGGTTTGCTATTGAGGGGAGTTGCTAGTGGGTTCATTTTGAGGGAGGAGGGGATTTTGCTGTTGAAAGTTTAGATAGGGGTGAGAGGGGGAGATTTTTGCTGGGGGATGAGCCCGGTGTACAGAGTGCAGCAGACAGGAGTATGTAACATACCGTCTACTGTACACAGTGCATTTAAAAGTTCAAAGAGTTTTACCCCATGTGTGGCGCTCGTCAGAGGCGGGGCGAGTTGCGGTACTTGGTGGGTACCCCGTATGTGACTGGAATTTGGGGGGAATTTCTGTGTGGAAAGTTTGGGGGTGGGGGGGTTTGTTTACCCCCTTGTGGACCAATAGAAGCATCTTGTATTGCTCTGTAGGTGTGCAGCTTCCGTGGTGTTCGGACCGTGGTGTCCAACAGGTGTGCTAATAGGAAACAAAAATTGGAGAACGGAAGCGCCACTACCTGGCGCAATAAATATGGCGAAGTTGGATGAGAGGGGTAGGTGATGTACTCACCTATGGTAGGTCGATAATTCACTTTTACGAAGGCCGTGAGGTGGAGTGGAGCAGTGGGGTAGATGGTCCCCCACTTAGGATGGGTGGTATGGAGGTCCAACCAGGTGGGACAAATGTAAACACAAATACGGCAAGGTGAGATAAGGTGGGTGAGTAAGAAGAGGAGGAAATTCTGTAACTCACCGCTAGGAACGTGAAGGCTGGCTCTTAACGATGGTGATGGGCTCCTGTACTGCCTGGGTGCAGGGCTGTGGGATGATCCTCTGAATGAGTGCTGGTGTGACTGTCTTGTTGGGTCTCTGCAGGCTCCGACGCTAGGGAGAGACGCGGTGCTGGAGGGTGGGTAGTGCAGCTGCCGAGGTGTTCCGACGTCCCTTGGGGCTGTCACCTGCCTAGAAACGCGTCGCAAGCACGAACCCAGGACCCACCGAGTGTTCTGAACACTCCATCTCTTCACCACATTCGTTTTTCGGGGCTCCGCCCCCTCCATTGCTCCACATCTCATCACCGGCATCTGAAGCCGACAGCTTGTGGACACAGACACGCCGGACCGTCAGGAGGCCCCAGTGTGCATACACCTCCGCCTCCCCTCCGGACCCACCCTCACCCCCCTTCGAGTAGGCAGGTGACAGCGCCAAGGGACGTCGGAACACCTCGGCAGCTGCACTACCCACCCTCCAGCACCGTATCTCTCCCCAGCGTCGAAGCCTGCAGAGATCCAACAAGACAGTCACACCAGCACTCGTTCAGAGGATCATCCCACAGCCCTGCACCCAGGCAGTACAGGAGCCCATCACCGTCGTTGAGAGCCAGCCTTCACGTTCCTAGCGGTGAGTTACAGAATTTCCTCCTTTTCTTACTCACCCACCTTATCTCACCTTGCCGTATTTGTGTTTACATTTGTCCCATCTGGTTGGACCTCCATACCACCCATCCTAAGAGGGACCATCTCTCCCCCACTGCTCCACTCCACCTCATGGCCTTCGTAAAAGCGAATTATCGACCTACCATAGGTGAGTACATCACCTACCCCTCTCATCCAACTTCGCCATATTTATTGCGCCAGGTAGTGGCGCTTCCGTTCTCCAATTTTTGTTTCCTACTGTACACAGTGCAGAGGCCATAAGTATGTAAACACAACAGTAAAGGTAACATACCATACAGTACTGTGTACATACTATGGCGGTCAGTAGTCATTACATACTCCTTACCTTTGCACTCAGTATTCTAGAAGTGAACCTGTTAGGTGTGTACAACATACAGCATAGCACATAAAGAGCTCAGGAGTATGTAATGACTTCTGACTGCCATTCTCTGTATGATATACTGTATTCCATATTCCCTTATTGTTGTATTTTACATACCTAATATACTCTGTACAGGAGACTGTATCTTACATACTCCTGTCTGCTGCACTCTGTACTGTATGGTGGGGCTGTAAATACTCCTGACCACTGCCCTCTGTACATTACATACTGCTGACCTCTGCACCATATACACTATGTTGTACATATTCCTGAACCCTGCACTTTATTTGCTATATTGTAATTACATACTTATGCCCAAAGAATTCATATTTTTCTTTTAAAAGATTGTGCTGAGGTTAGGCTTATGTCTGTGAGGCTCGTGCTTGTGACACAATAATTAAACATATTTTTCTGGATACTGTAGTACTATTGTATATGTGTGTTATGTATAAAGTGGGTAGGTTCAGGTTTTATTTTGCCATACCTCATTAAGCCCCTCCAACTGTTAGCGCAATTAGGACACGCTCACCATTTACCACATTGTCACATTATTCAGGGTGCCCCAGGTCAAATAGTACTTGTTTCTGAGTGGTCACTTCCTAATTGAAGATCTGTCTGTCTGAGACTAAGATACCCATAGTTAGGGATTGTTCCGTAATATGAATTATTTAAGCTCAGTCACACAAATGAACTCCAGCTTAACCTGTAGTCTTGCATAGTTGTACAGGCTGCTCTCCTGTACTGAAATTGCTTACTGTGAGATTGCTTAGACCAGTGGTCTAAGGATCTGTGAGTCATCATGTCTAATACAGTGTATTAGACATGTGGATGCCAAGGAAAATCCATCGCCGGAGGGGGAGACAGGCTGCAGGGGCCAGTCTAGCAGGCAGGCGGGAATGAGGTTCGGGTGAGTATATCTGTGTTATTTTAGACCCTAGGCAAAAACAGTACTTGACTCTTGCAAGGGTTAAGTTTTATTCCGCCTAGAGTTCTTCTCTCAGCTAACCTATAACTCCAGGAGACTGGCAGTGCAAACACCATATGTGACAGACCCTCTACATTTTCCTATTCTCTACTTTGCAATGAAACAGCAATGCATATAGGGAGCTTATCCAATTTCCTGCTTGTGCATTTTACAGTTTCAGCCACTTCTACTTTTTATCAAGATCTTTTTAAACACAGAGAAAATAGAATAAGAAATCACACTTGTACTTGCAAAAGTTTGTAAATGGAAATAAATTCCTTCCTTGGTTGGAAGTTTCTAAGCATTAAAGTGAGTGGCCCAGCTTTTGTTGCTTTTAGGTTAAACAAGGTGAGTGTTCACATGACATGTAGTCTGAGGTAACATTGCCATAGGCCAGATATGTCCTAGCTGTATGTTTAATTCATGTCACTATATTTACATTCCATGTGTGGTCCAGTCTAGATCTTAGGTCAAATCTGGAATGCTATAGAGCAGTCAAATAAAAAAACACAAAACAACATACCTCAAATTATTTCTTTTATGTCTTTAACTCTCTCAGGACAGATCACTATTGGGATTTGCATGTTATGATTTAAAGTGGACATGTCATTCTCTTTTAAAATAGCATTTGGTCTTCAAATGTTAGGTTAAAAAAAATGGCAAAAAGCATAATTAATGGTTAATAAATGTGGGAGGTCCCTATTCGAAGGGTAATACATTGTAAGCATATAAATTATAATATTTTAACACTCAGTGCTGCTAGCTAGTAAAGGAGCCCAACATAAAAGCTGTTTTTACATTTTTATTAATATACCAAGATCTCAGTTGTTGATTTGCAGATTTATGTGGCAGCCACATACCAATCTTGGTGTACCACTGGAAAATTAGCACCAATATAATTTAAGAGTACCAATATTCATAATGAAAAGTTACACAATGGTAACAAAACAATACCTGTTTGCCTTTTTCTCTTCAAAAAATTTGGTGATTGGGGCCATTTTACTTAAAGGAGAACTATGGGATTCTATCTTTTTTTTATGTTAACGCCCCCCTAAGAGGAGAGGAGCTTGGAGCAGGGCTGAAGACAGCCATTTACTACAGCTTTGAGGGTTTTATCTGTGATGTGCTGCGAATTTAGAAAAAAATAAGTGTAATTTCGTTGTAGTTAAATTATTGCTTTTTGTTTAATCCTTTTAAGTGAGAAAAAAGTAGCAAGCTTATGAAACAAGAGGCTTCCTTGTTATGGTCACCTGAGACTAAGGTCTATGTATTAAAGCAGAACTTTACTCCTTTTCATTAAAAATCACATCAGCAGACAGCTCTGCATACTGATATGAAATCATCTTACATTCATTTTAAACAGACATTTTTTGTTTTTACTTACAATTACTGTTTTTCCACTTGCTGGTTGAGTGAGGCAGTGGTGATGTAGCCCTGGCCTCACAGATGTATCCTGGGAAGGCTACATCACCAGTGCTCTCCTGGGAAATCTCATCTGTTAACTGCAAAATCTCGCAAGATCTGTGGGGGAAAGGGATCCCCCCCCCCCGATGATGTGCACTGTCACATGTTCCAGTTACATGTGCCAGTTCCAGGAAATAAAGGAAGATGGCTTTATCTGCCCGTAGTAAAAATGGCAACTGTGAGAAGAATGGGGAAGAAAAGAAAAACGAGGCATGTGAAGAATAAAAAGCCTGCAATTATCTATAAACATGTATTTGTAGATTGTCATTACTCCACATTTCTAAAGGTGCCTTTGTTATCTTTTTTAGGATAAGGGTGAAGTTCCTCTTTAAGAAAAAAAGATTATTATTGAACAAGTACAGAAGTTGATTCATACCCTTTAGTAGTCCCATATACAGGTCTCAGAAAGAGCAATGAGCAAAGTGGGTGAGGCATGATCACAATAGGTGAATTTAGGGAAGAGAATTGGTCTCCTCAGGGCAGCCTAATTGTGTTTTGGGTTTTCATTCTGAAAGGTTTGGAGTGTGCTTTAGCCAACCTTGATGTACCCTGCCTGCAAGATTTACTAAAATGAAGACACTCAAACTTACTTGTAAAAATTGGAATAAAGAATAGTGAACATTTCCTATAGGTTTAGAAAATCAAAATAGCCTGACTTATATATGCAATATCACTAAGTTTCCTTTGTGCAGGGTTGTGTAAGAGAATTAGCTAGTTCAGATAATGTCCATTGTCCATTTCAGGAAACGCAAGCTCTGTGTATGTAAAATCTTAGTCGACAAGTTTTAAGACGTATTTAGCATGGTCATCAAGTCACAAACATCAACACATATCAGAAGCTACCAAAAAGAACCATGCCTTGCCTGCCTTATCTTGAAGGAAATATATAATGCACATCAACTCTTTTGCAACAAGTTGTTATTAAAGTTACACTAAACTCAGAAGTTAAATCTTAAAAATGCATTAAAGTACCTTAACTATTAACAAAAATGTATCTTCTTTGTGTATCACTTGGCTGTAGATCCTCAAATCATCTCTGAATTGGTGCTGACGCTGTCCTTCCTTCTGGGGGGTGGCTACTTTTGTTCCCCATGGTCCCTGTGTATGTTGTAAAGTAGCCACTGCTCTAAGCTCATTCCTGTGATGGACTACAATTTCAATACAATTTAGTAAACTAAACCCGAGATTGTAGTCCATCACGGTAGCGCGCTTGGAGCAGTGGCTACTTTACAACACACACAGGGTTCATGGGGAACAAAAGTAGCCACCCTCCTTGAATGCATTTTTAAAATGTAACTCCTGAGTTTAGTGCCACTTTAACCAATGGTGTTACAGTTTGATTGTAATCTTTCTGTGTCTGAGGCTATAAAACCTGTAAGATCAAAGGGGATTTGGGCAGTTGATTTACTTGTAAGATGACCCCTTACACATGCACCAATAAACCTTATCTTATTTGAACCTACTCACAAACTATTGCTGCAATCAGACGTTTTTTGCTGATCCCTAACACCTTACTACACTTTAGCATCAATGTGTTTTGCCTTTTCCGGTTGTTTTTTTTAAAGCTTTCCTATCATCCTTTCTCATATCTAATATCATCTTTTTAAAGATGATGTTATATTTTATTGAAGTATACTTGTGCTCACACTATATGACTTGTGAAATTACTCCTTAATCCACATGCCTAAATATGTCTATGTAGCAATTTCATATGTCATAAACTATTTCTGGCCTAATTGTAGTGTAGAAATAGTGAGATTAGTGAGGTGGGGTTAAATTGTACATTTTTCACTGGAGCACACTTCTTTCACATACATAGAATGTTCCTAAATTCTTGCAGTCAGTACAGAGAAAATGGAACATGCCAAGAGCTGTTTTGGCTGCTTTGACGTCTGAGAATAAAGTTTAACTCATTTAAACAGCATGCTTTTGGAATATGTTTCTATAAGTCTCTAAAGTTTCATTAATATTGTAACGTTAACAGACTGTACATTGTAAGAACAAATGAAATAGCTGCTCATGTGGTCCATTAAATGTGTAGCTGTTTGAAAGTACTCCTCCTTTTCCACCCATTAGCTGCTGGCAGATAGGTGGTTTTCAGAACTGTAATTCCTTATGGTGCATTAACATTTTCTTTTACCTTAACCATTGGATCCAGATCTGACTCCTTTCTTGACCTTCTAACTATGGTGTGTCAATAGAGGATAAAGAGGTCTCAACAAAACATAGGCTCATGTTACTGAGGTGCCTAACACAACCTACCAGCCACCCCCCACACCCAACAATGGATATTTGGGCAACTTTCAGTTCCTGCTATAGCACCGGGCTGTCTCCTCACTAGCTCACTCCATTAATATTATGGACTTGGCCACTAATTGTAATGTGACTAGGTGCCAGTCTACTCCAAAATAAGGCTGTAGAACAACAGTCAAGTAGAGAGGCACATACTGTACAGCAGCATTCAGAGGTTTTGCATGTATGCAGTGACATTGTGCCATGTGATATCATCGAACACACATGCAGTCACTTCTGGGAATGTGGCAGCTTGGCTCTGACATCAGCACCAGGAAACCAAACCTGCCCTTTGCCCAAGTAGGGCAAAGCAACAGATTTACTTTGATGTCTGCCTTCCTAGCAGAACATACTCACTTTTTTCACATCTTACTGGTTCATTCAGCTGCTAGGAGTGAAGTAAATGCACAGTACTACCAGGTATGGAGGTGCACATGATTCTCTCCCTTTCCTTTCTGACAGTGCACGTAATTGGGGAAAGCCTAAAATTGAACTTAACCCTAAGCCCATATATCCATTGTGCATGAAGCTCTGTATGCTTATTCCTAAACATCTGTAAGTCCTATTTTAATTAACAGATTTATTTGTTAACTTACATTTTTTGTGTGATCCCACTTCCCAGTAGGGCTGCAACAACTAATCGACATAATCGATTATAATCGATTATTGAAAAAGTTGTCAACTTTTTCAATAAGTATTGAATAGGCCCTGGTGACATAGCCAGGAAGGCAACGTCACCAATGCCTTCCCAGGGATTTCTCATAAGTAAACTGTGAGATCTGTGAAGAAAATTTGTGAAAAAGAATACACTTTTTTTTCTGAGCTTTTGCAAATTTTGCTAAATCTTGTGAGATCTTGGGACAAAGCCCATTTGTTTTGCTTTTCTACACAGATCTGGCACTGATATCATCAGGTGGTTGGTTGCAAAATTGCAGAAGAAGTCCGCCACAGGAGTCAGAATGGTGACGTAGGATTAGAGGAGCAGAAGAGGAACATTAGCATGTGGTCAAATAGAAACAAAGGTGACATGTTATTACAATAAGAATTGGTTTATTTTGCACTAGATATTATATTGATGGTGGCAGTTTCAAATGAGGTGGTGGTGGGGGGGTCTGCTTTAAGGCCCGTGCAAGCTCTGTCAAGAGCAACTTGGAGCTTACAAAGGGCTTTCTTGTTCTCAGTGGCTAAATGGAGCATGAGGAAATTAGGAGGAGGAGAAAAGGTATGTGTTGTTGAGGAGAGTCATCTCTAAAATTATGTAAGGATTTCGCTAACTTGACGTAAAGCGTTATTAATGTTGGTTATGTGTTTAGATAAAGCACTGAGATTTTGAGGACTGCTGAATTGAATTTAACTTGCTTAGAAGGACAATACATGTGAATACAGCATTATACAGCCTACAGAGATAACTTCTTGTATATCATAGATAAGTATGCATATGGAAAACTAACATAGACTAGCATTGCACTGCAGCGCCATCTACAGCTCAAAAGACATAATTACAGTCAGTAATACAATCAGTATGCTGTTGCATTTCCAACAATTAACAGCATTCTTTAAACTTTTGGGTAGAAAGCAGGGGTGCATTTTTCATTAGGCTCTGGTAGACACTGTGTTTAGAGCCCAAAAGAAGGGCCCTGAAGAAGAGAGAAACAAACACCATCCTCCTTTTCTCTCTTTCTTTGTTTAGGCAATACAAAACCTTCTCTTTTTTTTTTAGACTCTCTTTACTCCCTCACAAATACTCTGGTCCCTCCCTTTTTATGATACTAACTGTGTGTTGGTCATGCACTTTTTTTGTTTTTAACCACTTCCGAGCCGCAATACGTCTATATACGGCGACCCGCAGCCGCCGTGTTATTGGTGTCATTTTTAACAGCCAGCGATGGCTGTTAATGTACAAGTGATCCAGCGTGATTCCTCAGCTTCTTTGAGGTCCCTAGGTGACATATAGAGGTCCCTGTGTCTCCATAAAGAGGACCTGTCACACCCTATCTGCTATTACATAGGGGGATTGTTATTCCCCTATGTGATAGCAATAAGGTTAGTGTAAAAAAAAAAAAAAATGAAGTAGCATAAGAAATATTTGCAGCCCTGGAGAGCCACACTTCATATCCTGTTCAGGACACTATATGCAAGGAGTTTGCATGTTCTCCCTGTGCTTGTGTGGGTTTCCTCTGGGTAATCTGGTTTCCTCCCACACTCCAAAGACATGCTTCATTAATAACACTAATTATTTCACCTATGAGGGAATATGGGAAGCATACTATGTTAGTGGTTTCTGAGGTCTTGAAGACAAACATGCTTAATAAACAGCATTGGATCTCAACTCTGACATTAAGGAACCACTAACAGTCTTTAGAAAATAATGTCATAATTTAGACCGGCTTGTTAAAAACTGGGACAAAAAAAATGATGGAAGACTGGGGCCGGTGTTTGAAGCCATTCAATGCTATGAAAAGAAGATGAAATAAAAGTTTTGCTAAAGTGCTTGAAATGAAACAGCAGATAACAAATTGAATGTGTGGGTATTCTAAGCTGTTAAAATATGTTCTTCTGAAATAGTGTCACTAAAAGGCAACAGGATGTACTAGGAAGAGTATGTGTGCATTGTAGGTTCATTTTTTTTACACAATAATTCCGGACACAATAGACAGAATTCATGTTGTCAACAAATAGGTGACTTATTCAGTGTATTGGTATTAATTTAGTGGGAGTAGACAAGAGAGTATCACACCGTCAAGGTCTCATAATTCTGGCAGCCTTATGGTTCCAGGCACTGCTGAGGCTTAGAATGCTTCTCTTGCTATCAATGACGTGTGGATTCTTTTGTGTCCAGACATCAGGGATAAGAGCTTTCAGTTAGAAGAATGTACTCTGCTACTGAACAATTTTTATTATTGGTGTTATCTGTGTGTTGAAAGAGATTTGGATGCGTTTTGGTGAATAGGTTGATGCAGGTTCCCAAAGGAATATGTGATGGTATAACTAACACAGCTCAAACATTAGGAAGCATATTGCCTGCTTTATTTCTACCTATTACTTTGCAATATTAAAAAGAATAATATTGTTTGTTGTGAATATGAAACAACTGTATTAGCGGTATACCTTTACTTCCATCAGTTCAGCATAGTGGTGGTGACATCATGCTGGCTGCAATTACATCATCATTCATGCCCATTTGAATGTGTTTTCCTATGCACAGTGACAGATCACTATCATATTAGGTGTTACACATAGCAAACACAAGCCCCAGAATAGCCTCCAATAGAGGTCATAACTTGGGAACTGTCCAGTATGAGAGCAGCTGTACTCCTTCCAGTACTTACTGGTCTACTGGTGTGCTGCACAAGCTAACAAAAAAAACCGTCCGTTTTTCTACTACGGGCGGACGGCAACTGGTTAAAGAATATGGATTAGCTTTACTGATGGCAAAAAAGGGGTACTTCATGCATGTTCATCATCTTTACCTCTGCTTAGCCTTCTGCTGATGCTAAAGATGAAAAGGTGTACCGAACCAATCACCTCAGCAGTCAAAGGCACTGCCTTTGCCGGATCATGCAGTAATAGCAGTTCTTTTAAATGCCCCCTCAGGCTGCTATTTCTACTCATTAGATCCTCAAATAGTTGACTTCCATGAGAATACTAAACAAAGTCAAAACTGGTACTCATCTGTACCACATATATGATTAACTTTTAATTTAATAACACCTGCAGAATCCATTATTATTGTTCTTAATTATAATTGTGATTTAATAAACAAACAAAAAAAAAGGATGAAGTCCAATGCAGATTTTGTGAAATCTAGTCCTTGCTCGGTTTTTTTTCCAACACGGTAATTTCCAGTCTGCTTGGCCAGAAAGTAGGGTTCCAATCTGTAGCCTCAGTTCTACTTCCTGTTTTCCTTTCATTCCACATGGTTCCCGAAAAGTATACTGCTTTCTGAATAATCTCTTGGTGGCTGTGTGGGATCTGAATCAAAATTCTGCTTTCATATGTTGTAATATTTCTTTTTATTTTAGGCTGCAGTCACTGTGATATTCTATAAATGTCCAAAAATTGAATTATCGCTTCCTTGGAACATAAGCTCTTTCTGTGTACTGTATATGAAGAGATCTCCCCTCCCCAAAAACTTATTTCTGTCATGTGTATTGGCTCACTGTGTTTTTGTGAAATATATATACAAAGCCAAAAGCCAAATTAGAAATATCCCCTGCAACAGAAGTCAATTTTTTGGTGAAATGCTTTTTAAAGCTCAGTGCCTAAAGGGGCGCATACAGTGCATCTTCTTCTGTATATCTGTGAAGGTTCTCATTTATCCAGGTCATTGAATAGCTAGTAGTAGGTAACCACATTCAACTGGATTTTTTTCTGTAATGTTAATGATGTTTTACCGCTTTTCCAAGGAGCTTATTTGGCTTCTTCAACATACCCCAGCATTTACAGCCACTTGGATAACTCGGTCACCTTAATTCAAGGCACCCTGGTTGAACAATTAAGTTTTAAATATTCCCTCGAAGCCATAGGGTTAGATGCAATCATATACTTAACAATATGTGATATAGTTGTATAATGCAGATACGCTTCACCCCCTTCATCTGCACACTCAGTGGTGCTGGTATACTGTGATAGGAGGTGTTTATTGCTGCCTATATCCCCACTGGTAAGATTCAACCTCTTTAATCGTCCTGTAACCCTTTCAACATGACTAATAGTGAGGGAAAATCCACATTTTAAAATTGTCACTGGAACAGGAAAGAGTGGAAGTCTTTATAGGAGACACTGTCTAGGAAAATTTTCCTTACTTAAAGGGGTGGGGGGGAGTTCCTTCCTTTCACTGCCTGTTGTGTCTCTGAGACACAATGAGAAAGAAAATCATCACAATGGGACACCGACAGCAAATAAAATCTTGACAGGGATTTAAATTTATTCCCTAATTCATATGAAATGAAAAAAATTAGTTTAGTAATACTTTAATTTCATTATAGAGCCCAGTTACCTGCTAAACCTTGGCATGGAGTCGTTCAACAGAAACACTTCAGCACTGATGTCTGTGTTGGTGTACTTGAAACTAGACATGTGCACTGCCAAAAAATTTGTTTCGTTTCGTTTTAAATTCGGATTTGTGTTATTTCGTTTTTCGGGATTCGGGTGTGAAAGTCAATTCGGATTCGGAATTCGGATTCGGACGAAATTTGGTAGCGTTAGTACGAACGTTTGTTTCGTTTTCTGTTCTTATTCGTTTCTTATTCGTTTCTTATTCGTTTGCAGCAAAAGTGACATTTGAGGGGGAAAAAATATTTTTCTCCTTCTCTAATGTCACTTTGCTCCAACGAACGAAACGAATAAGAAACGAATAAGAACAGAAAAGGAAACGAACGTTCGTGCGAACGCTACCGAATTTCGTAAATGGAAATTCGGATTCGTTTGCATTCGTTATGTCTGTAATTCGGATACATCCGAATGTCCGAATTTACGAAAATTCGTCCGAATTTCGATTCGGAACGAAACGAATCGCACATGTCTACTTGAAACCACAGTGCGAACGCTACCGAATTTCGTAAATGGAAATTCGGATTCGTTTGCATTCGTTATGTCTGTAATTCGGAATTCGGATACATCCGAATGTCCGAATTTACGAAAATTTGTCCGAATTTCGATTCGGAACGAAACGAATCGCACATGTCTACTTGAAACCACAGGCTAAGGTAACTCAGTGAGATAGAGTAGAGCCAGTTATAAGACATAAGTGTTTCACGATGCTGCTGATGTTAGATTGGCTCTTACAGTTTTATTTTTGCCATCAAATGCAAACGTTTTTGTCTCTTGACAGATCAACTTTGTGTTTCCTTTGTTTACTATTCACATAAGTGGAATAAACTGAAGAAAATTTTGCTTGCTTACGTAGTAGGCATTGAATGGAAAATGTCATGGAGCTTATAAGCAGTTTACTAATGCATGTGAACCAAAAAGTTTGTTATGGATCACAGCGAAAGCACAGGAAAAAATGAAAGCTTAGTCTAAGCATTTGCAGCACTTGTACTTAAATATGATAGGGTTAGGAATATAATAGAATTACATTTACTAATTGTCCAGTGCAGAGGAAAGTTGATATTTTATAATATCGTAATTCCCCCCCCCCCTTCTACTACTGGAAAAGGTGCAGAAAGTAATTGATGGAGGAGGAAAGTTATAATACAGTTTTAACCCGTTTGCTGCCAGGCACATTTTTTATTTTGTGAGCACATACCTTATATTTCATATTGTACATAAAAACACCGTTAAAATATTATATATTTTCTAAAAGCAGAGGACTCACAGAGTTAAATAGTGGTGGTTGCAAATTTTATGTTACATGATATTAGCACAATATTTTCAGTAACAAAGTAACAAATATTCTCAGATTAGACCTTTTGTAAACAATGTGTGCTGTTACTTAAAAAAAGTGTATAAAAAAGGTGAAGAGCCCCCCTCACAATTCATACTGGACCTTTATCCAAGTATACAGCTTGGTTGGCCAGGAAAGTAGGGGGACAGTGGGCATGCACCTCCCCTCTTAACCCATACCAGACCACATGTCTTTACCATTGGGAGGGTACTTCACCAGGAGTGGCCACAAAGCCTCTGACATGGCACCTTGTCCCCATGTTGATGGGGACAAGGGCCTCATCCCCCTTTCCTGGCCCAGTGGATGTGGGGGTCCATGCGTAGGGCTCTGGAAACCCCCATATATCCAGTCCTTCCCTCCTTGTGAGTGAGCAAGCCCCTTGTTACTTATTTTCAAAAAAAAAGTTGAAAAAGCAAATAAAAACAACCACACCATAGAAAAAAGTAATTAAAAATTCCCTCTCCCCACGAAAAATAAATAAATTATAATGTGCCCTGAATAAATCCAACGTCAATCATGTCATCCAGCAATGTAGATCCACTGTCGATCATGATGAGTGCCGCTCATCACCACGATGATCTCCCATCGCTACTTATGTCACAAATGACAGGTCCCTGCTTGCTGTTATACAGCAACAAACCTGAGTGACATCATTGCTGTGCCAGGATCTTTCTGCCATTTTGCGGGTTGTGGGGCTGATTGATAAAAAGGAGAAGGAAAGATAATAAGAACAAATTAGAGTTGTTGTCCAGAGTGACCACTTAGAATGCTTGTTTATTTTTCCATAAAATTTAATTGGAAACTTGACTCCAAGATTATTTTTATTTTCTCTAGTTTTATAAATCAACCTCAGTGTAATTATTGAATATCAAAATCAAGACCCTATAGCTATTAGGCAAGAATGCTAACCACTTAGCTATCAATAGGCCTCATTCAAGAATCAAGAAAGAGTGCCGGTTCTTAAGTAATCATTTTCAACTGAAGTAATCCTTAGCGACAAATCATAAATGTACTAGACGGACTTTATCAGAGTGAATTCTCACAGGTCCCATTTAAAGCTGATCTTCAGGCAAACATGTAAAGTAAACAGCTTAAATATATACATATCTACTAACTACCAAAACCAATAGCCACTACTCTATACTCATACTTTTAGACCTTTCTGCAGCCTTTGACAAAGTTGACCACCCACTTCTCCTTAATAAACACCTCTTCCCTGGGTCAGTTGATAGCCTCCCATGGCTTCCAATACCATCTTTATAATCATCTGTCTCTTCACGTATCACTAATCTACTCAGTGACATCTCAGCATGAATGTCACACCACTACATCAAACTCAATCTGTCCAAAACTGAGTTTATAATATTTCCTTTTCTACGTGTTCCCTCTCGAGAATTCTCCATCACAGTCAATGGCACTACAATCAAACCCTCCTGTCAAGCCAGGGTACTCTGTGTAATCCTTGGTTTAGAGCTCTCATTTCAGCCCCACATGTAATCACTATCTAAATCTTGCTGACTCAACCTCTGTAACATTTCTAAAATGTGTTCCTTTTTAACAAACAAAACCACAAAGCTTCTATTTCACTCCCCTAATCTCTTGCCTCAACTGCTGTAACTCCCTCCTCGTTGGCCTACCACTAAACAGGCTATCCCCCCTTCTGTCTATAATGAATGCTGCTGCCAGACTGATCCACCTTACCAACCATTCAGTGTCTGCTGCCTCTCTCTGCCAATCCCTGCACTGGCTCCCAATTGCCCAACCAATAAAATTCAAAATTCTAACAACAACACACCAAGCCATTCAAAACTCTGCCCCGGACTACATCTCCAACCTCATCTCAAAATACTGTATCACCCAAACCGCCCTCTCTGTTTCTCTCAAGACCTCCTGCTCTCTAGCTATCTCATCACCTCCTCCCGATGCTCGCATCCAGGACTTCTCCATGAACTGTCCGCTTATCTCCTGTGCTGTTCACCTTTAGGTGATGCTTAAAAACTCATCTCTTCAGCGAAGCCTATCCCACCTAAACATAATACCTGTCCTTTTATCTCTTCCACTAACTCAATCAGAACACTTATTAGCTTTTATATCACTACTAGATTATCTACTTCTCCATGAACTGTCCGCTTATCTCCTGTGCTGTTCACCTTTAGGTGATGCTTAAAAACTCATCTCTTCAGCGAAGCCTATCCCACCTAAACATAATACCTGTCCTTTTATCTCTTCCACTAACTCAATCAGAACACTTATTAGCTTTTATATCACTACTAGATTGTAAGTTCTCACAAGCAGGGCCCATTGTAACTGTACTGTCTCTCCCATTTTGTAAAGCGCTGTATAAACTGTTGGTGCTATATAAATCCTGTATAATAATAATCATACTACATATAAACTGTTCTACTTATTAAAGGATTTGCAATTTTGTTTAGCTAGACATGTGATCCTGGCACCCTTGCCAGGCCAAACAGTCAGTTCAATGTCCTTACTTGTCTTGGTCACCAATTTGCCACTGGCTCATACCCCCGTCCTGCTGGTGTGCAGGGGACTACAGGAGGTTGATATCAGGTTTCAGGTTATTGTGCCACTCAGGTCATTCTGCAGTAAAACCTTTATCTTACCTCTTAATTATCTTGCTTGTTATTTTGAAAAGCCAGCATAAAGGAAAAGTGATGGTGAAGAAAAACAACTGTGGCTTAACCAATCATTTTTGGCATAAAAATTCTAAATGGTCGGCATAACTAGGGAAATGGCAGGGGTGAGTCCATTGCCTACATATATTGTGCTGGAAGGTTTCCCTCTTTCTTATCTCAGAAAGTTGGGAGGTGTGTGTATGTACTTCCAACCCCTCTCTGTGTATGGCCATGGTGAAAAAATAATTTGATATGATAATTTGATGATTTGGAAATATTTAGTATACCAACAGGAAAGTCAGATGAACACAAACAAGAACATGAAATGCTGGATATTTTATGAGGTAAGAATAGCCCACCAACCTTGTACAATAATAGCAAGAAAATATTTAAAATGTATCTTTCCAGACAGTTCCTTAATTTTATTAAATAAATCTGTCTTTAACAACATCTTCCATCTGCCCTGATACATGACAGCTCCACCTGCAGAGTAGAGCTGCTGTTCCTATAATTTCTCTGTTTGGAAATCTCTTTTATAAAGAGAATTGTTTATAGGGGTCAAATTACACACTGTCTTCCATATCATTAACAAGGCCACAGGGAGTCATTGTCAATGAGAGTCAATAGCAAATAAATTAACAGTGCAGTCGGCATCCCCCGATTTATCATATGTGTTCCTTGAACTATGTTACTTTAATGTTTATAATGTCAGTGCAAAATGATCGTACCACACAAGCCAGGAATAAACAGGTAGGTAACAAAACCCAGCAGACACATTCCCACGTTGACACACAAGATGTGGGACATGTACAAACCTCTTGTGAATTTATCCAGATAAATACGCCAGAGTCACAACAGAAACAAAACAGAAAATATACACTTGAAAGACCAACTGTTTTAAATGAAATCAGATTTTTTTTAATGCATGTTTTTTAATAAAAGTGTAAGTAATGTAATGTGATGCACCCTTCTAAAGTTAAGCTGAGCTTCGTCCACAAAGACAATCCAAAATCCAAGGAATCAATGAAGTACCAGCATTTTACATATTATTATTATTTTTTTACTTAAAGGAAAAGTATTGAGAGAGTAAAATATACTCTTCCCAATACTTGCAGCCAGTGTGGGACACTGCAGCGGTCACATGTCAGCTCTTTTCCAAGATCTGACTGATCATGTAACCACTGATTGCTCAGTTCACAGTCTCCTCCCTGCAGAGAGCAGTCACTCTCCAGAATCCCCCCTCCCCTCCCTGTTCCTCCAGCGGTCATTGGAGAAACAGGCAGGGAAGGGGGCAGGCACAGCTGTCAATCAGGCAGTGGGGTGGATCACAACAATATTGTCGGGATCCTTCCCGACTGCAGCATGGCCCTGCACTGTCATATAGCAGGCAGTAGCCCACAATGTGCTGACTGGGTCACAGGAGTACTTTAGTAAATATACTCCTGTGACCCAAAAGAGAAGTAAAGCCAAAAAAGGCTTGGCTTTACTTCTCTTTTAAAGAATAAACCATCAAAAATGTATTTGTTTTTGTTTGTGCTAGAGAAAGAAAGCTTAGAATCTCTGTCTGATTTTAAACAATGCTTGTGTGCCATTCTGGAGATTTCCTCTCCCTACCTGTTCAGTCTGACATCTGACACCTGGACATGAAGTACAGTACGGGGAAATATTCACAATGGAGACACAGACTGTAATAGAAACCAGACTGGCATGTGATGGAGCTTTATAAGTAGCCTGACTATGCCACTCTCGTCATGTGCACAACAAGCATTTCACATAGATTCTAATTAAACCTTTTAAAATAAAGTCCTAGTGAATAATAACACACACAGTTAAAAAGAATGAAAAGTAACTTTTACTTAAAGGCATAGTCCACCTTTTGAAAAAAGTAATAAATGCAAACACATTAATAAAAAGTGAATTTTTAAAATGTTTTGCATTCCGGCCTACAGAGCAACAGCAATCAGTGTGTTGGGGATGCAATGCTCAGGCACCTGAGTTGTTTACATCCCTGCCCCATAGGGATGTAAGTACAGAGTTATGGACCTTCTGTTATGGGGCGGGATGAAGTAAATAATAGACTACAAGTTCGGTAATGTCACTGCCATTGAGAGCTGTGAGTCTTTCTGCCATAGTGGCAGATTGGACTTGTGAATGGATGGGTGTGTAAGTGGAGCCCTACACAGCAACACTAAATTTAAAAAATCAACAGGATGCTCAGTGAGACGCACTTCAGGTAAAGGGGTTTACAATGCAATCATGTTTCATGTTACATCCTAAACATGAGTGTTACATGAAACATGGTCATAAATAAGCAGTCTCCAGTCTCATATATAGGCCCAGCCAAATCCTTAGTAGTCACCTCTGGCACTACAGGTCACCATGGCACACTGTTGAGTCTGGTTTTATTGTGTTAAAAGCAACAACTCAGCAGCTTATTAGTGCACTGTACCTTCCAAAACCAATCTAAAAGCTTAATATAACAAAGTGGTCAGCTGAGCAGCAGTGTCTACTTTCCTTTCTATGTAATCATCTTAAACATATGTGAACTCAATTTCCAGTTGTAGAGCAGCTAAAGAGTATAATTTGATATGTAAATTATTTAACATTTCACAGACAGAGATCTAAGCCTTCACCATTATACCAGACCCTGTTGGGGAGCTTTCCCTTCACTTCCTGTTCTGTCTCATTCCTATTAAATAGCATGAAGTGAGGCAAACTCTCCCAATGGGAATGAAACAATAAAAAAAGTTAACAGAAGCTTTAACCCTTCCTCACTGTATACAAAATTAATACAAGCGTTGGATCAGGTGGCACTTGTTCCAACCCTAAATTTATTTTTTAAGTCTTGTAAATAATTGTTACAGCATACATTCATTATTGTGCTACGTTACATGATTATTGCAATTAATATGTCATCAGGTGCGTAAGTACAGTACAAATGCACTTGTTGCATAAACAATTTCAAAACAAAATCATACCAAAGGACATTAGAGTTGATGTGAAACACCAGCCGTTTGGCTCAGTACACCCTTTTAGACCCAATGGTTGAGGAAACTTGGCAGGAGTTGAAAACACCTGCCATGAATCCCCGTTTAACATGCATGTGAACTTGGCCTAATAATGGTTATATTTCGAACCAGTACAGGCTGTTAATCTACCTTAGTGATATCATTACAATTGTAGCCATTGAGTCACAGAAATGTTTAAAAAACAGGACATCTCAAAGTTGTTTATGGTAAGAAGCAATGAGTGCTAAGTTGACTGTCACTTACCTGTTCTGCAGGTGTTTAGACGCTTCTATTAGTTTGAGGGTTGCTGAAATTCAGTAAGAAGAAGCTTCTGATTATGGAGAGTTCCATAAGCCATAATGGTGGTGAATGTTAGCAACTCTACAATGGAGATGACCACAAGCAGACACAAATGTTAACCTTTGATTAGTAGGAAGACAACATTTTAACACTGTATGACTTTTTTGCATCCTCCCTGCCTCATGTCCATACAGAGTTGTCCACCTTTTTTCTCCCCTTAATAATTCTACTGCTATACAAACCACCCATCGCCACTAAACAGTGAATAAGAGTAAGGGAAATATTCCTCAAAATCTGACTCAGGAGCTTAAAACTCAGGAGTTAAATCTTAAAAATGCATTCAAGTACCTTAACTATAACAAAACTATAGCGTATTTGTGTATCAATCGTGTAGATCCTTATGTTGTAAAGTAGCCACCGTTCCATGTTCACTCCCGTGACGGACTACAATCTCAATACAAATTAGCTAACGAAACGTGACATTGTACTTCATCACAGGAGCGATTTTACAGCGGTGGCTACTTCACACACACAGGGACCATGGAGAACAAAAGTAGCCACCCTCCAGAAGGAAGGACAGTGTCAGCACCAATTTCCGGGTTTTGAAAGGATCTGTAGCCAAGGGATACACAAATAAGATAAATTTTTGTGTGGCCCCCAAACATATGAGCTTTGGCCGGAAACCCCTTATAAATGGGCAATAAATGTATGCACTTAAGGTTAGGGATATATTTTATTTGGGATATATACATCCAGGGGAACACATGGAAGTTAAATGAAGGGGGTTGAACTGTCAAATCCCCTATGCATCTTCGCCTTAGAATAAAACTGTATACAAATGTACTTGTGTGGCTGTGAGATATGGGTTTAGCTCAAATTTTCCATATGCTGAATATTAAAGGAATGTAATCATACAAAAAACAGGTCTATGGAATATAGAAACACCACAGGATAGGTGCAGGCAGCCTTCTCTCTTCAGCCTGGATTGGTGGCTCCTCCCTCCTATAGCGGCCCGAGGTCCTCCCTCTCTCCCCTCCTTTGGATACAAAGAACTGGACGGAGCATTTCCCTTTTGGGGGACTATCTCTTCACCTAGGCTCCATAAGAAAGCTAGACCCTCAGTAAGCCACTCCATTTGGGTGGTGAGTAAATTTGACATACGGTGGTGAAAACGGTGGTGGGACTCTCTCCGTTGGGTATATATAAAAACCCAGACACATGTCTTTTATATATCCTGTGCACTTTATATACTCGAAAATAGATCTAACAACTTTGTGGATTCATGTTAATTGAACGCATCATTATTATTTTTTGTTAGGGTAGGTCATAATCCCCTGAAGAAGCCAAGTTGCGAAACGCGTAGGGAATGGACTTATAGAATATATTGATTTATTATGGTTATGTCTGAACATGTTTAATGGGTCTATGCCTCTGGCATATTTTTGTTTTTAACTGGTTGCAACTGCCGTTGCTCCCTTTCTTTTATTCAAATTTGTATGTATTTTTGCATTATATGTGATATTTAAATAAAAATCTATTTTCAAAACTTCAAGCCATGGTGTCATATCGCTCAGAAACCCCGGTATCTTTCCTGTTGTGTAATTAATATATTTTAGGGGGAGAGATTACACCTGGGGGGCCATGGGCCTGGCTACCCACAACTGTCTTGTACATTTTTGTTATTAGCTAGGGCACTTGAGTGCATTTTTAAGGTTTACCTCCTGAGTTTAGTGTCAGTTTAAGGTGGACCTCCAGGCAACTGGTCATTGTTTACAGCATATACATTGTAATGCTTTTGTGATATCTTGAGTTTCTTTAAAACGTACAGTATGTCAAGCCAAAAACTTGTTTTCTTAGTATTTGATAGAATGGTTAAGGATTAGAACCACTGTCCGGTTTTTCATGTTATCTAGGGCTATGTTAGAAAGATTTTCCCCCACTTTTTGTCCAAGGTGGGAACAGAAGTAAGGGCAATATGCAATAGGTGCACAGACGGAAATACAAGGCTGACAGAAGTTCTAATCTTCCTATTCTCTACTAAAAACATTTCCATTTCTGTCCGTGTTGCTGTTGGAGAGTGCTGCTTATTTCCTCTCTGGTAAAATGTTGTCAGCAGGACAGGAAGTGAGGAGACGGAGCCTTGGATAGCAGTAAAAATGGTTAGAGAGGTTCTAACCCATCACCACCCTATCATAAAAAAAGACTTGTGGCTTGACATGCACTTGAGTATTTTTCCTGAAATTTGTGGCCTGTATATTGGTACTTTCTATCATATATTTCCACAATGCTTTGCCACACATTCATTTAATAACACTTAATATTTTTTATATACTTTATATTTGAAAGGATTGTGGTTATTTATAGTGTGTAGTTCTATTTTCTGTGTACCACTTTATTTACTGCACCCGTTAATGAGAGAGTAAGTTGATACTTAATATGGAGATAATAATGATGAAACTAGATAAGGTCATATTTCTGTGACATGCTTGACATTGGTGGCAGAAGGGAATTTGCATCTGACTTCCTATAATATACTTTATATAGAAGAGTGTTCCTGCTTTTTACTTGCAGTCTGTGGCTGAGCATCAAAAACACAGTCGCAATTCTGTGGCGTCTTTAAGCTCTAGGCAACAGCAGAAAGTTTGTGTTCGCCACGGCAACCTGATTTCCAAATATTATCCAACAGGAAACTTTGATTCTGGCTCAGGATGAAAACAAGAGCAGAAAATACATTTGTCATCCATTACTCTGTCATTTTAAAGACTGAATGCTCTAAATTTTAGCTGTTCCGTTTAAAACCAAGTACCTGGATACTCTAGCAACCACCTGGCATACAGCAGTGCAATTTAGATCCCATTAGGGTTTTCTAGCTATGCCTGTAATCTTTTCTTTAGGAAAACATTTATAACAGTCTGCTCTGAAGTACATTTAAATGCAGTCTCCGGATAATATTATCCCCCATTACACCCCTTTCTAACTGATTGCTGGGTTACAACAACAAAAAAAAAGAAGACATCTAAATATCCTTTTTACTTACCTAAAGCTGCAGTCACATAACACTCCATGCTTGTGCCTTCTCTCCTCTACTGTTTACATCTAGCAGCATCTTTTCTCAGGTGTCCATGTCACTGTCTTCATGATGTGGACATTTCCTGTTGGCTGTCCAGTGGTGGGGTCCTGTGAGAATCCAGAAGAGGAGTGGCGTTGGCGTAGAGGAACTGCAGGGGGACGGCTGTCAAGGGAGCATCTGCAGCACTGGTTAGTGGGCCTCCGCACCCAGAAATGGTACCAGCATAGGGTTGCCACCTGTCCAGGATTCACCCGGACAGTCCGGGTTTTGAAAGCTGTGCCCGGGTTTCATGGCAGCAGAAACCTGGACACAAGATGTCAGGCAGACAGGGGCAACCAAAATGAAGATAGGGGCTACTGGCCCCCACTAAAAATAGTCTCAATTGCGAAATTTACATCTGATTGGGTGGCACTATTTACATATGAATAAGCCACAACTCATTCTCCCCCAAAAATGTCAGCGCGACGCTATAGTGTTTGGGTTTTGCTTGAAGAAAAGGTGGCAACCCTATACCAGCAGGGGAGACAGATGGTGGACAAAAGTGTACCTTGCTTCAAAAGCTTAGAGGTGGGTGGGAAGGGGTTCATATTTTGGCTGGACTGCAGCTTCAAGCACATAGTAAAAGTATGTAAGGAGGATGTACACCTAACAAGAATACTGTTAAACATACCAGTAAAGTGAACCTGTGTCCATAAAGTATTTACATATTCTGAACAAGAAGTAAAATCACTTTAAAACAAGCCCTTATTTACCTGTGTAGCTATAGACATTGTTGAGAAATTATTCTTTGCAGTTCCCAATAGATGCACAGAATTTTTTTTCCCGGTTTCTAATATGTTATAAAACTATAAACTATAATATGTTATAAACGAAGTAAAATCCAGCTTTAGGGCTAGATCACACCAGCCCCAGTACGTTACGGCCCAATTTGGAGCCAGAACGCACTGGATCACATCCCAGCCGGCTCACTGCATTGTGGGGCGGGGGAGGGTGTGGTGGTGCACCGCACCGACTAGGTGGTGCATTGCCTTGTCTATGCAGTGGGACAATGTTGCCCCATGCAGCCCTAGGGGGCTGGTGTGAATGAGCCCATAGAGTCTTTGTTGTAATCTTTGAGGACCTTTAAAACATAACTAAAATCTCCTATACCTTACAAGCAAGGAAGGAACCACCTTAGGCTCTATTTGGATTGCAGTTGCCATGGTGCTGCCCATGTGATCAGCTATAAACCCAGCCATTTGAGGGCTTAAAAGTTCCATTGAGAGCTGAAATAAGCACACTGGCCACCATGACAGTTGGAATGCCTTAAAAGTATCTGTTTTGGGAGACATTAAATTGGTGGGTGAAGACTGACGTCGTTCTAGTGCAAGCAGCTAGAGAGACCAGGAAGGGCTTGTCTTAAAATGCTTCTACTATTTGTCAAAATGCTGTATGTAAATATTAAATGCCTATTTAATATTTAGACTTTAATATTTTGACTTAAAGTGCAAAGGTGCACTTTAAGTCAAATGCAGTATTGGCATTTTAGTTACCCAAAACACAGTAAAAAGCCATATGTAGTCACTGTACTTAGGGACCACACAGGCTTTTGAAACCCAGGGGTCACAAGGAAGTTGGGAGAGTTGGCAAAAGGGAATTGCCATCTTCTTTGGCCCAGCACACTGGTGCTAACATTTGAGTGCAATAAAGGTAGTACAGTGTGAACAATATTTACTTACTATATTACATATTACTAGCAGGCTGGTTGACTGAAAGGTTTCCATATCAGGTAGGAGTATTTTGTGGACCCCAGACGATGTAGTGACATTACAAAGAGAAGGGATAGAATTAAGTGTGTATGAAAGATTAAATACACCGTGATGATAACTTGCAAAGTCATGGACTCTCTAAAAGGGTGCTGTGCTACGGAGATCACTTCCTATATTTGATTAATTAAACGGTCATTGTATTTAACAAATAGACACTAGAAACAGGTCAAAAAAGTTTTGTCTTTTTCAAACCCTTTTTACAAAATCTACCATGTTGTCTATAGAGAATCCTAAATTGTATTAGTTCTTTTTTTAATGAAACAAAGTAGTGCACTTCACAGAATTATTTTTTGCCTTAACAGAGTTTATATTGTTTAGTTTAGGACCTGCTATTATAATTTTCAACTCAGTAGCAGAAATACACATTCAGGAAATCTCAAATGTGCTCTCTGTCTGAAGAGTGCAGGAGGAAATTCAAAATGACCATCCCCAAAGTGACTTTCGAATTTTATTGTGACATTAATTCTCACACTTAAAAACTCATTAGAAACATGTTAGTTCTTTTTAAGAAAAATTGTTGTTCAAATCTGTCCTTTGTGAGTCCAGGCTGCCTCTCAAAGAGATCTACAGTATTGTGCAAAAGTTTTAGACACAGGGAGGTCTTACTGTATCAACACAGTCTCTCACAGGCAAAAGTTTCAAGGAAGACAGGTGTTTCCAGTTGTGCTGTCGAAGCTCTTTTGTAATGAGCAAAAAAGCAGATAACTTTGAGGACTGAAAATGCAGTGGTTAGCTAAGGAAATTTAGTGCAGCAGATGATAGACACATGGTGCTGACTTCCGTTCACAATCAGAAGATGTCCAGTGGCACCATGAGCTTAGGCTTGGCAGAAAGAAGTAGGACTCTGGCAGAGGTTTAACTAGAAACACTCAATAGGTCGGCAAATTCGACTACGTCGGTGTTCTCGACAGTACACCAGTATTTGCATTTAGTATCGGAGCATTTTCACAAGTATGAGTACTTGTGAAAATGCCCACTATTGGCACTGCATCCCTACTTAAAAATATAATGCATTGTTGGTGCTATTCTGCATTGCTGTATAACAGCAGCACTGTCAGCTAAACAAGTGATGCCTTTCCAGCCCCGCCGCACAGGCGCTGTACATGCGGCGGGTGGCGGAGTGGCACTATCTCGGGGGGGCCCTCTTCTTCCTCGCTGGCCCCCTCCCCAACAGTCGGAACGCCAGGGCCCAGTCAAAATTGCGACCGCTGCAACCCTGGTAGTTCCGTCAGTGGACCCTGGTGCAACTATCTATAGTCCCTGGACATCTGTTCAGAAGTGGTCTTCATGGAAGATTTGTGGCTAAAAAGTCATATCTTCAAGCTGAAAACAAGGCCAATCCCCTTGCCTATGCATGAGAATACAAGAACTAGTGTGCAGAAAAATGGCAACGGGTGCTCTGGACTAATGAGTCCAAATGTGAAATGTTTGGCTGTAACAGAAGTCAATTTGTTTCCTGAAAGCCCGAAGAGCAGTACATAGATGAGTGTCTTTAGGCAGCAGTGAATCTTGGTGGAGGTTCCTTGCAGATATGGGCTGCATTTCTGCACATGGAGTTGGGGATTTGGTCACAATTATTGGTCTCCTCAATGCTTAAAAGTACAGGCAGATACTTATCCATAATGCAGTACTATCAGGGAGGTCCCTGGTCATTTCCAAATTCATTCTGCAGTAAGACAATGGCCTCAAACATAGAGCCAAAGTATTAAAGAATGATCTAGTCGACTATCGACTACTAGCCAAAAACAAAGAGTCCTGCCAGAGATGGTATGCCCCCCACCCCCACAGAGTCCTGATCTCTATGTTACAGGGTCTGTGTCTGTGCAGGGCAATGTCACCTTTTGCAGATCAGAGGGCAAATTTCCTCCACATAGATTTTTATGGTGCAGATGTATAAACAATTTTCCAGTGAACCAAAATTAGAATTGACTGTACTTCTACTTACCCTCTATGTGTTACATGCTAAAAGGTCATGGTGACAGGTGTGATTTAGAGGAAAGAGGCAGAGGCTTGTCATTACTGACATTAGGGCTCCATTTATAAAGTAGTTGTATAACCTTACCACAGCCATACCACTGCTTAAAAAATGAAGAAAAAGATTGCTTAGGACTTTGAAGCAAGAGGAGCACAATTAAAATGGATAAAGGAGAAAAAAAAGCCGTGAGGAGGAGAACCTGGTCACGTGACTTGACAAGGTCATGAGACCAACCTCTCCTCCGATCTCAGAGTTCTCTCAGTGTTAAGCAGAAAGCACAACATGGAACAATGCCAGTTCTACATCACAGCCTACATCAAATTAATAGGTTGCAATGTGGAGTAATATTACAGCAGGGGCTGACTGGCAACTTTTAGCCCAGGGGGCAAGTACAACCCAGAGGCCCATGGTGCAGCAACTTGACCCCCCCTCCCGCTTTGCCTCTTCCCCCGCCTTCTCCCCGCCCGTCTGCCACTTTTGCCATCCATGTAACAGTAGTGTGAATGTATTTATCGAGACAACAAGGAGGGAAGCGCTACAAACTAAGTGAGAGGGCGTGTTACGGAGCCAGGGAGGAGGGAATGGGAAAAGGTTGGGAGGAGCAGTCTTAATTTCTGTAGCCGAGTGATATGTTCGGCGGTCGATCCAATTTGTTCAGATGATCCCCAGGGAACATGAATGTAAATTGCGACGGTGAGGATACGGTGTGAAACAAATCAAATGTTTGGCTGTAACAGAAGTCATGCCTCCCCATCACCTCCAATCAATAGAACTACAGACAAAAAGACTCTACATGGTTTTCGTGGGCCCCTGCTTTTCTGGGGGATCCCAGCCCACGGCAAGGCAGTTCAGGATGGAGAGCAGGGAGCAAAGTGGAGAACCTGTGTCAGCTGTCACAATCTGAGCTCTACAGAAGATAGAGCACATGTGTGCTCTATCTTCTGTATTGGAGGGCAGGCTCATAAGGAGAGCCTGTCACCTCTGAATGCTATCACATAGGGGTTTGTTAGCAATAAAGTTGCAAGAAAAAAAGTTAAGAAATGGGAAAAAAACAATAAAAATTGATAAAAAAGTAAAAAATAACATTAAAAATGTAGTAAAAAAAATAAAAAATGATTTTTTTTTTTTAAACAATACAATTAAAATGATTAATATTAATAATTAATCTGCACAGCCCAACCTGCATTGGGTCCCATGATTCCAACTGGTGGCCCTGCCTCCTGGGACTACACACATGCACTACCTTGGTAAATGACAAGGCACCAACATTTTTTTATGGGGGGTGAAGTTTCTTGCACCGGGACCCTAAGGTTTCTAGTTACGCCTCTAACTATGTGTGAAATATGCTGAGGAAAGTTTTTTAATTTGTCTAGCCCAAGGTTGTGGTATTAAATAAAAGATAATGATGACAAATAAAGAATAACAATAAATATAAAAACAACTCCACACTGCAAGGATTAAGTGTTCATTTGGTCTAGGGACTGGAATAAAGCAGAATTGCTTACGTGGAGGGGGAGAGAGGTGGGCGTTGACCCCCGCCGGACCAAGGATCGGGTGAGTAACACTGCTTTATTTGAGTCCCCTAGACCAGTGGTGGCGAACCTATGGCACGCGTGCCAGGGAGGGCACGCAAGGCCCTTTCTGCTGGCACGCGAGCCCACGCTCAGGCCCCAAAACATTAAGGCAGCCGACATGTCGAAAGCGGAGAAATCGGCAGGCGAGCGAGTAGGCACAGCGCCCCTGAGATCCGGCAGACTGCAGGGTCTCAGGGAGTCTCTGCAGGATCTGTGGGGGGCTTTGCCAGATCTCAGGGAGGCTGTGCAGGATCTTTGGTGGGCTTTGCAGCCTGCAACCCCCCCACAGATCCTGCAAAGCCCACCACAGATCCTGCACAGCGCCCCTGAGATCCGGCAGACTGCAGGGTCTCAGGGGGTCTCTGCAGGATATGTGGGGAGCTTTGCAGGATCCGTAGGGTGCTCTGCCTCCTGCAAAGCCCACCACAGATCCTGCACAGCCCCTCTGAGATCTGGCAGACTTCAGGGTCTCATGGGGGCTTTGCAGGATCTGTGTGGGCTCTGCAGCCCCATGGTGGGCAGAGCCCATTACAAATCCTGCACAGCCCCCCTGAGACCCTGCAGACTGCAGGGCCTCCAGGGAGTTGTGCAGGATCTGTGGGGGGCTTTGCAGGGTCTCGGGCCTCTGCCCACCATAGACCCCGCAGAGCTCACCACAAATCCTGCTAAGCTCCCCTGAGACCACAGCTTTCCTGCTATGCTAATAGCGGAACATGTCAAAAGCTGGATACAGTGTTTGCACTGTATCCAGTGACTGACAGGTCACGCAAAAAGTATTAAACATGAAGGAGTGGGGTAAATTTAGCGGGGGGCGCCCGAGTTTTGCCATGCCTAGGGCAGCCCCAAACCAGAATACACCACTGCGTTCAGGGACCACCAATTGAAATAGATATGACTGACCCGGATCACCTTGGTATGCGATCCGGGCCAGTCACAATTAGGCAGCGGCGGCCAATAAACAGGTAGGTTAGACGGCTGCTTCCTCCTCGCTAGGACCCCGGGAGGCCCCCGCAAGCGGCCGTCTAATCTGCCTGTTTAGAGGTCACCACCGCTGCCTGATTGTGACCGGCCCGACTACAGAGGCGATCCGGGACGTTCGGGTCCCCCGTGAGAGCCGTACAAGGCCGTAAGGCAGTGATGTTGAACGTTTCTTAAACCCGAGCGCCCAAACTGCAATACCAAACTTATTTTCAGCGCTGGCACTTTGAGATAAATAAATTGATTTTGCGTCGAAGTTTGGGCACTCCGGTTCAAAAAGGTTCGCCATCACTGCCCTAGACTCTTCCAGATCTGTGCAGTAATCCAGTGTGAAAGTTTGCCTCTGTGCTGGAGCTTTCCGTATTCAAGACCAGTCACTGCTGCTCTCTCTCCTTGTGCAGGATGACTGGTCTTGTATCCGCCCCCTCCTGCAGTTTGCATCCTGTAAGAGCACCTCCTACAGCTCTGCTATCTGCACAGATTATTGTGATGGACAATTAAGATGTGTCTGCTACATTTACAAGGTGATTTGCAAAGTCAATGTGTGCACACAAGGTGGCTTTCTAGCCTTTCTGGTATATATTTAAATTAGCATTTCTGTGTCTAGAGTTCAGCTTTAATTAAAAAAGCGATACCTAGTAACCTCTGAAATATACAGACAAAAATAACTCACAACATTATTCTTTGAAATACGTTTGTATAAAACCAGTCAAGGCAACTGCAACTTTCTATGTGCTCATCAAAGGATACCTTTTATAACTGGAAGAAGAATGAATCATTTTGTGTGGAGTCCTTCTTTAAATTGCAATAACACTACGGCTTTATTAGGTTAGTTGCCATTATCCTCAAAAGCCTGAACAGAAAAGTCTGAAAATAATTGAAACCAAATCCTTCGAAGATAACAGAAGGAAGCGGAGAAACTGTAAGAATGGCTTTCTTTCAGTGCTAGTAAGGACCAGGCATTATGTTATAGATTGCACTTGCCGTGTATGTATTTCCTGGAAACTTCCCTCAAAGAAATAGTATTAACGCCTCCGGGACTCGGCAGCCGTTAATAGGATCACTTGTAAGCTTATTTCTGGTATACAGGGGAGGGGGGAGAGCTGAGATTTTGGTTATCATTCAGATCCTAGAAATCCAGGTTGATTTCTCCCCTCCCTGCTAACAGGCATTTTTATTGGTGAAATGAAGAGAGACAGGACCTGAGTACTTGCTCTTCTTCTAGAGGTTAATGACCCAGTTAGAAGCTCTTGGCTGCATTTCCCGACATTTTGCAGACATCAAGGCCGTGTCTGCCTGCCAAGTACATCCTGTTCCCTGGAGCTCATCCAAACCCTCTCCTATTACTGTGTAATGCGACAAAAAGGGGAGGAGGGCTAGGGACCAGCCAGAGACAGAAAGAGAAGCAAGCTCCTAGCCAAGGCCTTTGCTGCCAAGACTACCTGCACAACTGTTCAGCATACGAGGAGTTAAAGAGCTCTCTGTGGATAACACAGGAATTCAGGCACTAGAAAATACATAGAACTTCGCATTATTCTTAGAAACAAGGGGAAGTGTCTGTGAAGCGGGAGGGTCACACAAACAGAAGAGAGACTTCCACTCTGTCATGGTGACACTGATCCCATATCAAGCTCAAATTATCTGCTGTAAAAGAGCTGCCTTCTTATTGGCTTGGTTTAGGAAAGTGCATCCATGAGCTCGGAGTGCAGTGCATTAACCCTTGGTAACCCGTGACGGATCAACTTTTATCGGTCCATATGGAACGCTGAGAGCTACTACGTGATCTTAGAATATTAGACTCTAAGTCATGCATGGAAAAGGCCAATTAGATTGTGTGTGTGTGTAGCCTTATTCTTCAGTGACCTGAAGAAGAGAGGTTCACTCTCGAAAGCTTGTCTTGTATATATTTTGTTAGTCCAATAAGAAAGGTATCATTGCAAACTGCAATACTGCGTTTTTGTCTTTTTTGACATCATATATATATATAAAAGTCATACCTTATTTCCAGGCTCTAATTCTTTTCTAGGCCAGTACAAACAATGAAAGATTTTGGGTGTGATTTACTAAGTTGTAAAGCAAAGGGAAGTGCAATAAAGTTAAAGTATAACTAAAGGCAAAACTTTTTTTAGATATAGATAGAGTAGTGAGAGGATAGAGCCTCAAACAGGTTTTTATTGCCGTCTCTTTTGTCTTTAGGCTAGGTTCACACCTAGGCGATTTAGTCGATTAGTGGATTAAGTCGCGCGGTATCGGGCAAAACACAGATTCACATTGAAGTCATTGGGGGATGTTCAGACGTTTGCGGTTTGTCGCGTGGAAGAAATAGCCTGCCACGGAAACAAGTGCAGGAGCTATTTTTCGGATGGTTGTTGTGCTGTTTGGGTCCCATAGACATCTCTATGCATTGAAAACCAAAGAACAGTCGCGCACACGAAAACCCGTGAAAACCGCTCACCAGGTCAGTCGTCTAGGTGTGAGCATAGCCTTAGGGAGATTTGCTGTCTTTAATTGTTCTGATCACCAATATCACGGGAATTGAGGGTAAAATCAACATTTTGAGCTGATACCAGAACATAAATACAGGCTAAATGTTCCTATGGGGACACTTGTTCCAGTGACAGCTGTCTAAGAGTGGATTTCCCTCACATTGACAGGATATTCTCTCACTCTCTGTTGAGTCTACAGGACAGGAAGTGAAGGAAAAATCTCCCTAAAGGGACACAAATAGCAGAAAAACAATGTGCAGCAGTTCCAATCCTCCCTTACTTAATTCAACATTTAAAACAATGTTGGAATGAGATATTCTTTAAGAGAGAGGGACTCCTGCTCTTTTTAAACCTCTAATCATGTTCAGCAAAATTAAAGACTACATTCTATTAACCCTTGCAGTGAGGCTACCCCCTCACTGCATGGGTTAACTGCTGGTTTTTGCCTAGGGTAAAAAAAATAAAAAGTTATACTCACCCAAACTTCGGAGCTGGCAGCTCTCCCTCCAGCCTGTCTCCTCCTTTGTTCCAGTGATGGTATGTCCCTTAGTGTCCTCACGTCCTATACTCACAGGACTCAAAGGACCTTAGACCACTGCAGCAGTGGGGAAGAGAGGCTCTAGGGATTGGTCAGCTCCAAAGATCGGGTGAGTACAACTTTTTTTTTTTTTTACCATTTAGCTTGAGCTTAGTAAATCATGTCCATTGCCTCCATACTTTATGCGGCTTTAATTATGTTTGAAACCATGCAGCAGGTTGCGGGGGACAGCACAAGGAAGTAATTAGAAGAGGTGTAGCGATAGCATCTCACCCCAAGCCCATTAAAGTAGGGGCCACAACTATGTTTCTTTGTTGGGCCAGTGATTGACAAAGAATTAAAGGAGAACTATGGGGTCAGGGCTTTTCCCCATAGTTCTCCTTGGGGTAACGGGAGGACACAAACTAGCGTCCTCCCGTTACCCTAAGCTCAGTATACCGCGAGCTACAGCTCGCGGCATACTAAGACGGCGCAGCCGGAGCGGATCTCGACGTAGATGACGGGATCCGCCCAGCTGCGTGAGTGACAGCTGGCTCAGCCTATCTAGAGGCAGAGCCAGCTGTACCCGCCCCCTCCCCCGTCCGTTCCGTCAGTCAGCACTGGCAGATCGGAGCGGGGAGAGGGGAATCCAGCCCCTCCCCCTGTCATGGCAGAGAGCCGTGACAGGATCGAGAGGCGAGCGAACCCGGTATGTGTTCCCTCACCTCCCGATCTACTGAGCCGACCTGTGAGTCTCATTGTCACAGGTCGGCTAGAACTATGAGGTGAGTGGAAATCACTCATCTCATAGTTCTCCTTTAAGGCTGGTGGGACAGATGTAAGTAACTATAGCCTCAGTTTTTCTCTAATAACATGTTTACTTTGCAGTAGGACTCTGATTATTTTTTCAATGAGTCATGGATTTGTGTATTATAATACCAGACTAAATTATGAAATGGATGGGAGCATTTATATATATCAACAAGCTAATTCATTGCAACAGTATTTTTGATTCATCTTTGTTATATCCGTAAAATGACATAAAACAAAACACATTGTGGTGTACTCTGTTACTGATCATAATTGTGCAACAGAAAAAAAAACAATAACATGTCTGCACCACTAGAGGGCATCACAGACAAGTTGTGTCAGAATCACTTACAGCTCATGAAATATTACAAGTGCATAAATTGCATCTGCGTAGGTATTTCTATGATTTAGGATTACAGTTTACAAACCATAAAGCCTGTTAAACATTCATATACAGTCTTTGATGTGTAGACTGAAATCTCACCCATTTCCTTGTAATGATTCCTTGGTCACTCTTGATGTTATATAGCTATGTGCAAATCATTTTCCAGCATGTATCCAGCTTCATATTTGTAGTCACACATCTATCACACTTGCTTAATAGCCCTAGTGCAGAACACTAATTGCTGTGCATACAGTAAGCAATTGTGAAAGTGATAATAAGTTAAGAGCAATTAATAGTGCAAGAGCTTGCACTCTAACAAGAGAGTGTTAGGTCACGTACAAAAGCCTCGCAATTACAGGAAATCTCGCAAATGCATTTCAGGCAGAAAAAAAATAGTAAAGGTTCCAAAGACAGAAAAATGTTTCAAGGTTAGAAGTGCACCAAAGATCGCAGTGTGGTCATGGTGGTAGGATGAGATGCTATAATTGTAGCGAAAACAGAAAAACAGTAAGCAGAGTATCAAAGTTGAAGGGTGCAGGCAAAGAAAATCATCAGCATAGATACCTGCTTTGTCAGCCAATATATCTCTTTGACAGAAGGGGAAGAGTTATCATTTCAGGTTTTTAATTCTGCTTGTGAGCCCCATTGGGGAGATTTGTCCTCACCTTCTGTCCCTGTGATGCCTGTATAAGAAATGTGGGGTGCAGTAACATATTGCCAACAATTAAAACAATGTCAGAGGTTCTAAGACTCATCTGCTATACTAAAATGTGTTTTTGTGTTTTGTGCCCTCATCGGAGAGATTTCCTATCACTCTCCAGACAGGAAGTAAGGGGAATCACCATTATAGGGGCACAGCATTAAAAACATGAGGCTCTATACCTTCCCTGTTCTTTTGGTTGGAGCTGAGTTTCTAAAATGTCACTTTCCAGCATCTGAGGAAAGCACTAGAAAAGAATGTAGGAGGAATGACCAGGGTTTATGGACCTGGTGCCCTCAGTCCCCAGACATGTGACATTTTATACTGAGGCCACTTATCTTAATTCATTTTCAAGGTGTTACAGAAAGACTGCAAGGAGGGTCAAAGCTATCCCTCTAGAGGCTCAAAGCCTCCAATGTTGCTGCACAGCCATTCCGCTAGGCCAGACGTTGTCTGCATGTGTTTTCTTTCAATGCTGCATGTGTCTTCCTTCAAGAGATTTCCCCTTGTTAACAGCCGTAAATAAAGGTGGCCATATTGGCCTGACTGGCTGTAGTCACTGTTCAGCCAAGAATGTTTGAACCCGCTTCTTTGACTTTGCTTGAATTTCACACAGGGTTTGACCTGTACAAGGGCATTTTTCCCACTGGGGACACAAGCAGCATTAAAAATGTGACTTTGTCTGAAAAGAGTTTGAACCCCTGGCAGCTTTATTTTGCTATATTCCCATTCAAGATATTTAACTTCACCTCTGCCAGCAGTTACAGGGTGTCACAGGGGCAGCAAGTGGTGGCAAATCCCTTGAATGGGGACAACAGAGGGCAAGAAAACACGTTTAGTAGAGTGCCCAAGGTTTAGAACCGCTGACAAGTTTCCTTCCTGTTCTGGTGACACCTGTTGTCATCTCTTGCCCTGACTTGATTCACAGGGACAGAAGGTTAGGGGATATCTCCCAGTCAGGGGTTCAGATTTTTCCCTGTTCTATTCAAAAAACAAAAATGTGGGCTGTAGTTGGTCTTTAATGGTCATGTTAAGGGTTGTGGGGTCTCAAACATGTCTGAGGTTTTCTTGATTTCTTACACTGCCTGCAAAGCCTAAAAGTGATAGCAAGTGAAGTAACACTGAGTGACATAACAAAACTAAATTTGAATATTGTAGGAAAATGTCAAAAAGCAATTTCAGCATTTTAATTTACATTGTATTTTCCCTACAGACTGCAGAGCCAGGGGTGACAAGCAGGAGAGAACTTTGCTCATATTGAGTTTTATGTTAGTGGATCAGCACAACAGATCACTGAACATCTTTATTTTGCATACATACATACTTCTAGTGTTTTCCTGATCAACACTCATATTGATCATTTAAAAGATCTAATTGTACCAATAAAAAGGCAAGGTAAGCAAGAATACAAGGTAGGATCAATTTCATACAGTGATCAATGTCTGACCTTCTTCTCCACTAATGCTTAATCAATCCTCTGGTTGAGCAGACATATTCAGAAGTGGAAGAAAAGCAACAATGGAATTCACAATCCCCCTAATTGTGGGTATGGATGTCTTATGGAAAGCCTTGTGCGGAGAGACATTGCCTACTTCTCCCTACTTATAGTTTCCCAGAGCAGATGCATTGTTTTTTTGGAAATGTAACAATATGTTGGAAAGTCTCTGTTTGCAATACCATGTGTTAGTCCCACTTCTGTTTCTAAGAGCTATCTACTGAGAGGCCTAATCCTGGTGCCTATTTTAATGCACAGACATATTTGGACTCCCTGAACAGTTGCTGTAACAGGTAAGTGGCGGTAAGACTATGAAAATGGAGGTTGTTACTAATGTTTATTGGGGGAGAGAGAGAGGTGCCTATAAATAAATCTCACAGCATATTCAAGATGGACGCTACTTGTTATATGCTTGGATTAGGAAAAAAAGACTAGACTTTTTTTTTACTTGTGTGGAACTGAATACAAAGAGAAGGTTTGCTAAGGTATAGAGATCATTTAGAAATGTCAATTGTGCCCTAAGCAGTACCCTGATAAATGTATCTTTTGAAAATATCCTGAAAAAAGCACTGCCCTTCCTAGCGTGTAAGGTTGCCTAAGCACTCCTCCTTAGGATATTTGAGATGGGATTTGTTCATGTCACCACTGTGCTGCTCACTGTTCTCCTTGCTGGAGGCTCTGACATGAGGAAACAAAACCATCTTTACCAAGATGGCCACCTCCATACAGAACAAGGCATGGTAACTCAGTAATGGGAAAAAGATCAGCTGCAGAGAGACCATGGGCAATACTAGTGACTAGTCCTTTGTCCTTTGCCTGCCAAATGGCAGGCAGCACAACAAGTTCACCTAACTGCCTCTCTCTTAGCCCTGGTTCACACCTAGGCGTATTGCATATGTGCGTCTGTCGCGCGTTTTTTTAACCGCGATTCGCGGTAAAAAAAATCGCGCGACAAACGCGGTTTTCCGAGGGCTTCTTGGCTGTATCCCAATGGAAACGCGCAACAAAAACGGCCCAAAGTAGTACATGTACCTTTTCAGGCGTGGGCCGTTTTGTAGCGCGTTAAGGACGGGCTGAAATACGCCAAGGTGTAAACCAGACCCATTGAATACAATGGGATTTAGATGTTTGAGCATTTTGTAGAGCGTTCGCCGAGTGTAGAACGCGCTACAAAACGTTCAGGTGTGAACGAGGGCTAAGGTGCACCTATTAACCTTTCTTTCACTGTTTCAGGCCCAGGTGTTGGAGCATACACAGGGCTAAGGATTCTCTGCCAATCCCGATATGACAGCTTTGGGTACCTGAGCAGCCAGTCATCAAGCTCCAGTGCTGTCACATTTAAGAGGGGGAGAAAAACCCATATTACCCTTACTCAGAAGATCTGGGTATTCTTCCTCCCTCCTAGAGGCTGAATGGAGCAGCACAGGAATCATATAGGAGGTAAGTTTGAAAAGTTGGGAAGGACGGCAGTTACGAACATCTGTGATTTACCAATGCCTATTAACCACATTATGTATTTTAACAGATTTTGTAAGACTTGGATCTACAACAGGAGGGGCTGTCCTTTGATGCTGGTGAGAAATGTGTGCAAATGTGTGTGCCTTACCACATGTATGCATACATCACATATGTTCATTTACATAAACTAAATAGACAAATCTTGATATTATGTGAATCTTTGTGGACTGGTGGAATCAAATTGATGTGACATTTCCGTCTTTGGTAACTAAGTTATTCCATACAGAATTGGAGCTGCAAATACCATGTCGATACTGTGCTTATTTCTCATGTGACATTGATGTGTATGCAAGAGGACAGTATGATATGATTAAAAGTTCAATATGCTGCCTCAGTTCAGATGAAGAACACTCAGCCTGTCAGTCGGAAAGAAACTTCAGCACAGCCTTCACAAAAAGATGCACTTCACTTCTCTTAGCTTGGAGTTCACAAATCAGCAGCTCAAAAGTTTTCTGTATAATAGTAATAGTTCCTTATAATTAGTTCTCTTGTGGACTGACAGCTTTGCCATTACATGGGATAGACTTACTTTTGCTCTGTGCTATTTAAATATTCTACATTTGAAATGCAGAGTTTGAAGCAACATGCCATACGAAGACAAAGGTAAACACATATCTGTATTTGGGAGGCATTTAGCACTATGCATTTCCATTAATAAAACCAACAACGGTTATCTGTGCAAGAGGAATATTGCTGCACTGACCCTCAATGGGCCTAGTAGTGCCCTAGGAGTTTTAATTTTTTGGTGGAGCTCAAAACTGGTTTAATTCCAGGCCGGCTCTGTAAGCAGCCAAGTTGAGATTAACAGTTGTAGAGATGACTGAATTAGGTACCAATTACCCCACCTAATTACCTAAGTGCAGTTACATTTTATTTGATTCTAAAATCTCTGCTTGCCTGATCCTGTGAGGAGAGGAGATGCTACAAAATAGGCTGTTATGATGATGGGGTTTATGCTCATGTGTCCCTTGTGTTTGGACAGGCACCATTGCTGCTTTACGAGGGATAGTTGGCCTGGTGAGCTCAGAAATGCTTACACAGAATTATCTTCTACCTTATACCGTATTAACTGAAATGTGTATTTAAAAAAACATAGAGGCTGTTATCAGTGACCTCTATTTCTGACCATGCTAGACCCCTGCAGTCATGATGATCTACTTCTTCAGTACTTTCCAAGTCACTGACCTGGTTTATTTACACATATCAGGAGTTCTGACTTCACTCTGACTTTGCAGATCTTGTGACTCAGAAAATATTGAATCCAAAGACAGCCAAGCAACTAGCATTTTTGGAATATCAGCAATGGCAACTTTTATATTTCAGTACAGGATTTCTTTAAAGCTGTACTCCAGACAACCAGCTGTTGAAATACATATGTAGCACTCACCCCCGAAGGAGCCGCTGTATAGATCCTTCACTCCTAGCCTGTCTAGGGTTTACACTTCCATTGCTACCCCAAAAGTACTTACCAACCCTCCAGTGGTGACTGATAAAACTGATTTCCACATTGATGTTCTGATGCTCGATTAACTTTTATTAGGGCACAGGACATCGGATATGTTGTAGATTCCAAAAATAAAGGACAACACAAATGCAGCCTTCACAGATAGAGAAACTTTAAGCCGATTGTGGCAATCTGTGTCTTTAGGTCCAGGCTGTTAAATACTTGATGTTATAGCTACTAGTCCATTAAAGAAGAAGTCGCTATGCTTCAGCAGAGGATCAACTTCTTAGCCTCATTGTACCTGTTGAAGTTGCTCCGTGCCATCTCCATTCTCAAGCCTCACTCACTGAGTCTCACTCAAAAGGCTGATACAAGTCAAATTCAGTTATTAACACTAGTTCCGATAAAACATACAGCTCATCATTTTTGCATTGAAAACATAACTGAATGTTTTGGAGCTTATTTTATATCTTAACATTATTGTAAGAGATGTTTAAGTCTTCCGGCATACTGTCCAAACACTGGCCCACTGGTGAAATTATTGGAATTCCCTTCCACAGTTGGTGGTCTCTGCTGAGAGTGTTGATAAATTCAAGAAACTTATTGATGAGTTTCTTATTTCACAATTTACAGGGATATGTGAACTGTTGGGGCAAGATAAATACACACACACACACAATTGCATACACCCATACACACATTGGTTGAACTGGATGGACCTTTGTCTTTATTCAACCTCACCTACTACAGTATGTTACTATGCCCAAAAACATTCAGTTTATGTCATGAATACATTCAATCTTGGATCATATTACCCGGTATGATGATGGGGATTCATTCGAGTTTAAGAGGGAAGTCACAGTTTAGAAAATACAGATATACCATTTCTTACTGTGTGATAAAACATCTGAGAAAGAAGAAACAAAAGAGAATTGTGTGATCACCAAACAGCTTGATTAACCACTTCAAGACCAGGTGTTTAGACCCCCTTCCTGGCCAGGCCATTTTTCAGTGTTCAGCGCTGCAGTCCAATTTACTGCTGTACTGTGCAGGCTGCCAGCAGAGATGTATGCCTTTGTTGTAGATACTCACAGATTAATATTATGTGGGATACACGTGTAGGTTTAGACTATTTAACCAATCTATATAAACTGCCAACATTTAGCTGAATTATAACATTAGCAGGATAAGTATATGACAATTTGATCAAAGGAAAGTGACATTCCATGGGTTATTTTTCGAGCAGTTTTAGAAATGTATGTGCAGCACCCTGTCGGAGGAGTGCTATTAAATGTAGTATTTTTAGATTGTATGCAGCCTGATGCTGATTTGTAGTCTAGGTTCATTTGGTTTCCCCTAATCAATCTGTCATCGTTTGCATCTGTCTGCTGCTGGGTGTATCCTGGTCACAGAGCAGAGCTACCAATGAGAGATTGGTATGAGTAGTTATCCCTCTCCAGCCAATCAATGGGAGGCTAATGGCCAGTGGTGCATGCTGGGGGAGGAGATCAATTCTTGGGGTGGACCATGTGAGCTCTTCTTTTCCTCCCCAGGGGCCCTGCCTGTGGGGAGGCTGCTGTGGACTGTCTGAGATGGCTAGGCCTGAAGCCTGGGGACTAGCCATGTGTTTACACTAGATCCTGAGTCTGGAGGCCCAGTGGTTATTACTGATGACAAGGATGAACAAGACTGATGGCTTCTACCTCAAGTACTGCTTTGAATGGAGACCGCACTCTGCCATATAATGGAGTCTACATCTGCCCGGATTATCCTAAGCCTCAACCTCTCTCCCTAAAGTTCTACAATAAAGTACTCAACATTATATATACAGTCTGGACATTGCTTTAACCCTTTCGCTGCCAAGGACGTACGATGTACGGAGCTACAAAAGTGCTTCCAGCTGGCCAGCTCAGTACGTCGTACGGACCTGGCATTTACAGTTCTACTATAAGCTGATGGTCGCTTTAGCGACCATCAGCTTATAGTAGAACTGTTCAGCAGACTGTCCCCTTTAAATTAATAGCTGTCATCAGCGGCTCACAAGCCGCTGATGACCGCTAATTTTAAAAATACCGGGCGCCCCCCCGGCACCGCCGCTGCCGGCCGCCGGCATCTGGAGTCTCTCATCCCATTGGCAGCGAAAGGGTTAATCAATCACCATAAAGGGCGGTAACTGCAGATGGGCAATATGAGTAAAATTACCCCTAGAAAAATGACTGAGTTGCGGTAACCTATAGCAACTGACCCTAGAGTCAAGGTTTGCTGGTGTGCTGTGGTTCCATCATAGATGTTTCTTACAGAGGAATCACAGGGAGACCCATTAGGTCTATTACTGTAGACCACTCTTTTTAGAGCCAGAGGTAGTGTTATCCTGCATTGGTTATCACTGACCGAGAAAAGGGTGACGCTACATAAGTAAGCTACTAACGCTTGTGGTTCCTTGTAGTTCGGCACTCTGTTTCTGTTTCAAAGGAAAAGGAATTACTGTAAGGGATTTTATTGCAGTCTGTGCCTTTAATGTAGAACATGAATGTGCCTTTAATGTAGAACATTAATGTATTTGCTGATTACTCACTTAATATATAGTGTATGTATGTAAACTGTGTTAACTGTCAAGATAAAATAATGCTGCCCAGCTATTCTTATGGTTCAAACATGCCAAACTTTATAACCATAGGGTGACAGTCTGGGTTGGCATCTTGTCTGCAGCCCACTGCTAGCCTTCTAATTGGACAATAAATAAGTGTCACCCTACTGGTAAGGTCCTCCCCACCTCCTCTTCCTCCTGGAAAGTGCCTAACATCCTCCCTTTTCAGCCTCAGGCTGCCGAAATATATTAGAGCTCATGCACATGGATATAAATACAGGTGTAATAGCATGTAGCATAAAATACACCTTTATTTGTGGCACTTGGGAGCCCTAGTTGCTGCAATTTTGTGGCCATAGGAATGTATTGACAGAATACGCTGTACACGGGTATACGCGTGTAAACAAAGGTACTGGTATTTAAGCACGCACATTCATGAGAGTAATTTTCAAAATTTGGGAATGTATGCCCATACGCTTGTGCTTGCAGATGCAGGTAACGGTGTTTATACATGTATGCCCGCGTATAGTGTATTCTGTGGCTCCCAGATGCCACAAATACAGGCATATTTAGGCTCTAAGCCCATATGCCTGTATTCACATCCGTGTGCATAAGCCCTAAGCACTGTGCAATGTGTAGAGTGTGGCAGGCGTACAGCACTCACATTCTCAGCCTGATTTCTGATGTACAAGGGATTATGGGAAGTAAATATAACATATGGTACATTTAAAGTCACATAAAAAAAACCCAGCCTGCACATAAGGAATTGAGACTTACCCATGCTGCCATCCACACTGCTGATCTTCACTCTTCAAAAGCTAAGCTTGCCAAAGTATTTTCAGCATCCAACACAGTTCAGAATGTGTTGGATGCGCTGTAGTTCCATATGCTGGCCCCTATGTCCTCCCTGTGTCATGAAAGAAAAACATCATCATGGCATCTGGTGGTAAAAAAAGAATGGCAAATGATCATTAGACCTCTTGTTTTGGGGATCATGAAGAAGACATGACATGTACATGACTTCTGTTTTAAAAGAGAAATCACTCAGCCTCATAGTTCTAGCCGACCTGTGACAATGAAACTGTCACACGTCGGCTCAATAGATCGGGAAGTGAGCGAACACATAGCGTCGCTCGCTCACTTCTCGATCTATCCCTGCAGAGAGCCATGACTGTCACTCACGGTTCCCTACAGCAATTCCCCCCCTCCCCTGTCCGATCCTCCAGCGCTGACTGGCGGAACGGACGGGGGAGGGGGCGGGCACAGCTGGCTCTGCCTCTAGATAGGCAGAGCCAGCTGTTAATCCTGCCGTAATGTCGGGATCCGTCCCGGCTGCGGCGTCTCAGTATACCACGAGCTGTAGTTTGTGTCCTCCCGTTACTCATAGGAGAACTATGGGGAAAATCCCTGACCCCATAGTTCTCCTTTAAGCAGACTACACTGTACTGCATAGCTGTAATGTGATTTCCCTCATGAAACATCACTTGCTGCTTAACCAACCCACCCAGTGTAGGAAATGAAGGAGCAATGTGAGTTTTCCATGTTTAGTACTGTGTCTAGTTATGATGCTGGTTCTCCAAAGTAGGTTCCTGGGTTGAGGACATTTATCTGTGTATTTGCACTGAATTGTATGTAGAAAAGTGTCCTTATGCACTCTCCGACAGTCTGTATCCTAATTGAAAGCCGTACTTTTAGTGACAGAGGCTGCAGGTGCGCATCAACTCTGACACATGAATGTGATGTGAACTTCTGTCATATGGCAAGGTTACAAGAGATTTTTATGACTCTCTTCATTTGATTTAATGAGGTTGATTTACAAAAGTGAAAGAGGCTATTTACTTTGCATGGGGAATTTTCCCTTAACTTAGTAAATACAGTCAACATTCACTCTGCAAAAGACCAAAATCCTTGCAAATCATGTGGAAGGAAAGTAAAAGCAACATTTTTTTTGTGTGCAAATGATTAGATGATGAAAGTCAGCAGAACTTCACCTCATTCACTAAGCTAGAGAAAATGTCCTTGCCTCAACCTCGTTACCATAGATTACAGAGTCCTAAATTAACTAATGACCTCTCTAACATCTTAGCATGGCAGCCAATAGGAAAAGCTCTGTTTCTGTTGAGGATACAGCATTTTTGGGAGTGGATCCTGGCATGTGACTTCAGTAGGACAACCATGAAAAACACTTGTGTGAGCGTATCCAAAAACAGTATCCTGTATAAAATAGCAAGACAATATTTGTCTGTTTGCTAAAGGGGTTCTTTTGGCCAGTAATTGTAATTCTCTAGGTTTAAAGTGACTCTAAACTCAGGAGTTAAATCTTATAAATATGTTCAAGTACCTTCACTATTAATAAATAAATATGTATCTTATTTGTGTATCACTCGGCTGCAGATCCTCAAATCTTCTCTGAATTGGTGCCGACACTGTCCTTCCTTCTGGAAACTCGCTCCTGTGATGGACTACAAGCTCATGTTTAGATTACTAATTTATAGTGAGATTGTAGTCTGTCACAGGAGCGAGCTTGGAGTGGTGTTTACTTTACATCACACACAGGGACCATGGAGAACAAAAGTAACCACCCTCCAGAAGGAAGGACAGTGTCATCATGAATTCAGAGATGATTTGAGGATCTACAGCAGAGTGAGACACAAATAAGATACATTATTGCTAATAGTTAAGGTACTTAAATGTTTTTTTAGATATAACTCCTGAGTTTAGTGTCACTTTAAGTTCCATTGGTGCCATGACTAACTGGCATCATACTACATCCAAATAAGCCGTGTCTTCAGTTTACACTTGTTTTCATCTTCTTGGCTTTTAAGTACAGCAATGGAAGTTCTAACTACTGTCATTTAAATTGTTGGGAACACGAGGAGAGGATTACTTGTACTGAAACACATTTTTCCTCTATAGCTAATAAACATTGTTCCAGAAACCAAAAAGGACATAAATGACCATTATTTATACATTGTTTCTCTTTTTATGAGACATGTCTTAATTCTGGAGCCTTGCAGCGTCTGATTAGCTGGTATTTGCTTTCTGCAGTTTGCTTTCCGATACTGTTTCTCATTAACAAAAATAGTTTCCTAGATCTTGCCTGTGTAGCAAACAAGTGAGAAGTTAACAAGTTGTGAATGACGTGCGGGACAGACTGAACCACCAGCCCACCTGCGTGGATGTCGCCCGCTTACTCAAATCTGATTTCTTGGGATTGTAAACAGTTTAAATGAATGTGAAATGTAACTCTTAAATAGACATGTAGATGATATGCCTCATTCCTACATATGCTTGATTTGAAACTGAACTCTAGGAAGATGTAAAAGACACAAATGATTGCAGCTCGGTAACCATAAATACATTACTGTATTACATGTATGAAATGCATTTTTTAAATGCAAGTAGTGTAAGCAGCTGCATTTTACATGCTATCAGCCTCTAGAAAATCCTGTGCAGCAGAAATGGAGTGTGATAAGAAGTAGCAATACAAGATCTAATCAGATCATGGGCTGACAAGGAACATGCTGATAGTAATAGAAAGCAGAGTGACAGAGAGGTGAGCTCATCACCATGCTGCTTCTACTTTCACTGTCCAGTCACAGGCTTGGGAGGGTGCAGGACAGCCTGTGGGTTGAATAATGCTGGACGTCAGACTGGGGATATCTAGTGGCAGGAAAGAAGTACTGCAAGTGGGAGCTCTGGATTGAAGGTGAATATTGCAGGAATTTTATCATTTGATGGGCTATTCATTTGTATTTGTCATTTTTGGCTGGGGTTCTGCATTAAAGGAAATCTGTCATAAAGCAAAATACCTGTGTGATTAGGGCCTATAAGTCTAGCCTGTGGCTGTCAGAGTCTTGCAATGCCTTATGGGGCTAATAGTTGCTGATTGCTGCTGCTTATACCTTTTGATTCTACTAATCGTTTGACATTCGATTTTCACTAAGGGACCATTTGTCTGCATTTTTTCATCATGCATGGGCTCAATTTTAAAATCACAGGATTGTGACAGATTTATTATAAGCCATATTAGTCTGTCTGTTAGTCTACACTAGGCCATTGACAGGTGAAATCTGACGAGTTGTTACGGGTAACTGTAGACCACTGGCAATCTGTAAATGATCATAGACATTTTAATCAATGTACCAGAGGAATAAACTAAACCATGTGTTCTGTATTTCAATATTTTAAAAATCTATAGATAATTTGGGGCACGTTTCAGAAATAACATATGTAAAAGAGATGAACTAAAAATAAAAGTTTCCATGACCATATAAATATTGGATAGAATGAATGAAAAATAAAGCATAGTCTGTATAGCCATCCTCACTGCTTTACCTTTCAGCCCAACCCCAACTCAAGACAATTTTTGGGGGCGGATAAGGGCTAGAAATCCTGTCATGGTGGAATTGTGCAGTCTTTCATGAAGACAGAAAGTAAATAGGAAGGAAAGGGATAAAAAGTGAAGGGAAATGACCCCAGTGGGTCATATATGGAAAACCAAAAGAGGTTCAAACCATTCTCTACTCCATCCATAAAAAATAGGCTGGGGTCATATTATTTCAACGCTCTAGAGAATCAAAATCCCACCCGTTACTCCTGCTCTGTAGATGTTTGGTGGTGATGATAAAATAGAGGACACTATTTTTTTCACTTTTCACCTCATTAGCCATGACAATGGGGAGGTTTAGCACTGCCACGCCTAAACAAAGGGAGTCACATACCGCTTTGCTACCTGCAGTATCTCATGGATAATGCATATTGACTCATGTAGCTGTAGGCAGTGGGTACCAAAGGTACCAGGCCCAGATACTCTCAAATGACCCAGTGTGCATCCTGGAAAATACAGGTAGCCCTCGGTTTGTGCCTGTTCCATTTGTGCCGTTTCAAAATAACATCCTTTTTGCATGGTCATGTGACTGCCTTTGAAACCACGGTCGGCACGGTCTAGCGTATCCTTCCTCTGCAGACCTCAGCCTCGGAAGGATATGCAGGGGACCGCTCTACAACTCCACGTAGCTACAGTACAGATTCCCCAGCTGCTGCATCAGGGCACAGATGGAAGATCGCGGCTCGGGTAGTGGCTCTTCTCAAACTGTGGACAATTACAGACTTGGAGGAACACTTGGAGATATGGAGGTGCTTAGAGCCGCATTGGGGGCACATGGGCACATTTGGAGATGCACTGTTGGCACAGGGATACACATGGAGATACTGTACACAGACACATAGAGACATGATGGGGGCACAGGGGTACACTTTGAGATACAAAGGAGCACAGATTTACACTTGGAGATACAGAGGAGCACAAGGGTACACTTGGAGATACAGAGGAGAACAGCGGTACACTTGGAGATATGGAGGCACAATAAATCTAATGTATTATGTCACTTATGTCATTTTTGAGAGAGCCCCGGAACCTAACTCCCTTCTTTCCACTTGACTTACATTATGTACTGGGTTTCAAGTTACTTCAGTTTCTATTTGCAACCATTCCTTCAGGAACCTAACCCTGGCATAAATTGAGGGCTACCTGTATTTCCTACACTGTGTATAACACAACTATATGCAATATCTCCTTTACCAGGGAGGTATAGATCATTCGAGTGAAGAATGAAATAATGAAGGGTTAGAGATTGGTGACAACAAATATTTCAATCCATACAGCCAATTAATAAAATGGGACATGAGTTTTTAATAAGTGTTATTTTAATTTTTGGAATAAAGGTTAAGTATTAGCCCAAGGCATGTAGCCATGCAGTAAAGATGAAGTGGGTTATCACCATTATTGCATCAAATGGACTTATTCCAGGAGCAGGCAAATTATATATAGGGCACTCCCATTTATATCAGTACTTTCAGATAAATTCAGAAGAGGAAAGAAAAAGGTGAAGTAACCCAATAACGACCATTCTGATCTGACTTCTCAAAGCAGAAATCTAATTGATCGCTATGACTTAATAAACGTAGCACATCGGCTTTGATCTGTTGAAAGCCATACTGAATGAGTCTGTATGAACCCTGAGGGAGGGAAGCAATTAAAAAAAGGTCCGCACACCTCTGATTTTACAGGTTTAACATTCATCTGAAATCATCAGCAGACTCAACAAATATTTCAAATCCTATTTCACAAGAGAAGTAGCATGTTGTAGCAACTGCTTTACCTAATTGTAGATGATCAGCAAACACTGAACTATCACTCCCAATTCTTTTTAGTAAATCTTCAATAAACAAATTATATTCTACAATGTCTGTTGCTTGGCAACATGTAGATCAAACTTAGCAGGGAAGTTTGATGGATTTAGAAAAGGTTACAGTGTGCAAGTGATTTGATACACCGGTTCCTGCTATTCCAATACGCTGGCAAATAATTAAGGAGTAAATGCAAACCACAGGTACAAATGACAGATGAGGACGTGCAGGAGCCTCTTTTTAGTGGTTTCATAAAGGTACCTGTGCAGCAAAATATAGATTGTAGTAGGTACTGTTTCTGTGAATTACGGGGACATTACCAGATGTTGGAAACGTGTTCCTGAAAGGTTTTGGAAATAATGATTTTGAACATTGAATATCCTATCAATGAAATTCATATTTGTCATAATCCTATCTTTTATTTATATCATCTTCTTGTTCTTTAAGTGAAATATTTAGAATATAACATAATTAGGTTACATTTGACTAAATTAGCCACCACTGAACTATTGTGGACTCCCAAGACAAGAGGTATGAGTAATAAGTGTATTTATAGTAGTTTTCCAAAGTCTCTTTTGTGTGATCTGCTAGAAGCACTGGGCTGCGACCAAGCTATGTTATTCTCCTTCTGATTGTTCTCTAAGCACAATATGTAATTCTATCTGCTAGGTGAGGTTGAGCATGCTTCAGCAGCCTGTGCTTGAAAATGTTACCATTGTGTTATGAATATTTAATGATCCAGACAATCGCTAACCTTGGGAGGGGACGGACGAGCTGGGAAAGTATTAAATATTTGAGGCCGTTCCTGGCACATGGTCTTCTCTCCTGGATCCTGTGAGATCTCTCTTCCTCAGGCCTTTGAGCCTAGGGATTGGAATGCTGCAGGAATCTCCCCTCCTGGAAGGAATGCTGAAGATGCTGGCTGCTGCAGGATGAGCGTGGCGGGCCTACAGAAAACATCTGCAACTGTTCCCCACAAGTGAGGTTGTGACTGACATGTTAAGTAAGAAGTACACACACCTTCTCAGCTGTCCTGGCTTGGAATACCAGGACTAAGTTACCACTAGAACTATGTTCTCTCCCTGTCTCTGCATCCGCCGTTATTATTGCTACAATTACTGGCTGTCATTTTGATGTAGCTGTCATCAGTAGCGGCTGTCAACATGCACCTGCTCCCGTGTAAAATGACACTTGCAGATAGTCTGCGAGTGTCATTGAGTAGCAGAGAGTAACAATGCATTGTTACACTTTATTTACTATTGCATTCCTATGTAGATCAAAGGTTCGACCTGCTCTTCATATGACATTAAAGAAATCTTACAAATAAAAAAAAACCTATTTAAATCCCTTTTAACCCTTAGTTAACCCTAATCAAACCTAATCTTATTTCTCCCTTTCTGTCCTTAGCTGTTATTTTTGTGATGATTTTTTTCTATTTTTAAAAAAAATTATTTTGGTTTTATTTTCATTTTTTTAATTTGCAAATAACATTGCCATACTTTGTACCAGAAACATCTTTTTGTGTGTTTTTTTATGGGACAAAATATAGAATAACATGTATTCATTTTATTTACAGCAAAATTACTTTTTCGTTCTTTACATATTTTTGTTTAGAGATTACACAGAAAATAAGACTATTTTTGGAAGACAATATAGCCAAAAGAAAGCCTAGTTTGTCCCAGAAAAAAATCAATCTGTGTATTACTTTGTTATTCTAATTAATGGCAAACGTATATATTTACCACCAAATAAGCAGACCCATAGCGGAAATGTAAAAATTGCTCTGGTCCATATGGGAGATGAGAGATGAGAGATGAGAGATGAAGTGGTAAACTCAAGGGAGTCTTATCTTATGTGTATGTATGCCAGCTAGCACAGCACGTAAGAGAAGGAATCTAGAGAGTATAAAAAAGATGTGCAGACGATCAGAGTCTGTGTTCTGTTAAGAAACCTTTGGGGATCCTGTGCTCTCTCCACCCTTTACTTCTTCTATGCAGTACTGCAATAAATCTGTTCTAATTCATCCTCACAATGACAGGCTCCCATTCCTTATTTCACCATGGGTGCAAATTCACAACCTGAGATAAACGTGCCTGTGACCTTATTGTCAAAAAAGGAGTCTTAGGAGATCTACAATGTGGCCAATCATTAGCTGAGGAATAATTACTGGAAGGCAGTACCAAAGTGCTACATAAGCTTATGTACAAAAGTGAAATCAACACACATTGAAATGCTCTTTGGCCCAGAGGCGAGAGAGTGAGAAGAACTGTAGTGAGTGGTTGCATTGAGTCTGCCCAGGGAAGAACACACTTGTGTGTACAAGTGGTATTTAACTGCTGTGATGTCCATCCAGTGTATTTATTAAATCCATGGATATGTTTGCAACATGCTCTACAGTTTATTGCAGAGCACATGTGGACCTTTTACTATATAGAGAGGTTCAAGAGGACTTCCCTCCAGAATGTTGATGTGAGATATTTAAAATTAGATTCCTGGCAAATAACTATGTACACAGTTGAAATACATATATATGTATGGTTTACTTTACAGTTTAACATTCTGTAGGACTTCTAATTCTGAAGAGCCAGTCTTGTGATTTCCACACTGCACTACCAGGCAGATGAGACATGTAGGTACTTATTAGAAAATCCACCGTGTTCAGCAGGTCAGCTCTCTATATCCCCTGTCTCCAGCTCCCTCACCGTACAGTAAATCAGCATCATCAACTCTGGCAAGATACTAATGAGTTGATCCAGAAAGCCATCTTATTTATTAGCAGAGGTGTGTGTGTGTTTTGCAAGAATAGCTATCCAAAACTACATATGCTTTGGCAGGAGAAACAGTATGCCAACCATCATTTAATGGTATTTAACTCCCACCCCCAAAACCCACCGTGAACTTGACAGCTGAAGATACAGCCTGCCAGCAGGAACCAATCAGTGCAGCTCCTACTTGGATCCTCAGTTGTAGTCACTATTGACATGTCTTAGTTACATAGTTAGGATGACAAAGGGCACGTCCAGGGCCGGATTTACCACAAGGCCAACCAAGGCCCGGTCTTGGGGCTGCAGGGGTGTGGAATTCCTATCTCCCGATGCCTGGGACATGCAGTACCAGGTGCCGGGATCTATTGCATCTATCAACCATTATAACCAGGAATGTGGAAAGTGAAAAGTGACAGTGTGAAAGTGAAGGAAAATCTAAAATTTTTAGTTGTCATCAGAACAGGAATAGAGGGGAAATCTTCCAATAGGACACTGGATTTTCCTCACTTTGGCAAGCTAACTTCTCACTTGCTATTGTGTCGTGGGGACAGTTAGTTCCAGGAAAAGTCCCCAATAGGGCATATATGGCAAAAAAAATCAGGGGTTTAACGCTTTCTTACAATGTCAAAAATGAAAAAAAGTTTTGATTTTAGATATATGATACCCACTGCAACTGTGAAACACCAACCCAACGTTGCTCTGTGATCTAATCCTCAAAGTGAAATATGCTGATTATTAATAAAGCATTGTTTCCTATTCATTTCAATATTAGCCTCTAATAAAGTTATTCTCCCCTCCTTGACATTTTCCCATATTAATTTATTGCTGAAGTGTTGTTTTCTAATTTTATTAGAAAATACATCTCATGAAAAGCCAGACATGAATGACATGATTAACTATAGTTGTTTCTTGTGAATTGAGTCCCATTCTGACATGTTTGCACATCTATATAAGGTCCGTGTTGGCATTATCTGATTGCAGGGTTAATGTATAATATGTAAAATAATACATGAATTAGTGTTGTTTTATTGATACGTTTATATAATAATGATCCTGTACAGATGGTTCCAGGGGGCCTTTTTTATATTGCTTGTAATATACTGGATAACTAAAATGAATTATTCTGTGAAGGAAATATAGCAATTGCTACTTTGTGGAACGCAAATGGATATGACTCGCGTTTCCTAATGTTGAATGGAACGCAGAGTAATCATCAGCATGATTGATGTGTCTTGTTTTGGATTTAAACCACCTGGCACGAAGTACAAGCTGATGAAGCCCCTGCTGGAGAGAAACACGTAAGGCAGTAGCGTGGTGGTTGCCTTTGTTTACCTCGGCTTATGGACCTCTTCATAACCTGAATTTGCTAAATACACACGAGTGGTTGGAGTATGATACTATGAGTCTCTCCTGATCGTGTGTGTGCAAATGGAATGCAGGTTTCCTTTGATTGCTATCATACACCTGTGATACTTGGATAATTTTTTCACCAATAGTTATAAGGATTTTGTGGATAGTGTTTTACATCACACATACCCGCTGATATGCTTGATTTATAGCGGACTCTGGTGTCTTTGAGGTCCATATACAATATTTATTTATCATGTGTGTGGCAGGATTCATCTCGTTATATGGATAGCAGAGTGTAACAAATAATTCATATGCTGTTTTAAATATGTTTTTTCATATTCATGTTTAATAAATTGTATGTATTTTAGCATATAGATTTATAGTGGCATCATTGGTATCATGGTGGGATCTCCCTTAAGGGGACCTGTGGTAATATATTCTAATTTTATTTTACTAACATTTTGTTTTCACACGTTACTGGCTAAAACCATTTTATAGTATGCTTTTTCTTTTTGCCTTTACAATATATAGGAAATAAAATAGTTCATATGCAACAATACCACCAAAAGGAAATTCTTGCTTGACCCAAAAATATATTGGGTCTTTTTTGTATAATAAGCAATGACAAAATGATTGCCCAGTTAGACATATAACTAAAATGTGTACAACTGGTATCCTTGAAGTGCTTAAACATTTGTTTTTGTCCCTGTCATATGAAGTTGTTTTCTATATTCTAAAGTATATTGTGTAAAATACCTTTGTTTCTTTATCAGAATGCCACTACCAAAGTGCTGAAAGAGCATACATTTTAGGGAAAGCAAAACAAATTTAGAAGAAATAAGTATATAGACAAGAATAGATGATCAAACACTTATATTACATACATAGTGGCGATACAACCAACTATTACTGCGGATTTCAGCTTTAGGAGCCCACCACTATCATTTTTGGCATAGAGTTATGAACACCAAAAACACATGTCAATCAAAGTGCATGCAGACCTTTCTCTAAGGCTGGATTCACACTACTCCAAGCATGTTGCAGAACACCTGGTAAAACTCACTGGTAAGTATAAACGGGCCCATATAGTCTTTCTTTTACACTAACCTGCAGCACATTGATGTGAGCCAGGCCTATAGAAAAGAACTTGATTTGTAGCAGACATGCATTTTCATGCAGCAAAATTCATGAGTTTATATGGACCCTTCCATTTAACCACAATATTCCTTTGAGCTCAGCCATTGCCGAAATCATGAAAGTGCTAGTTTTCCTCTGGCTTTAATAAATACATGAACAAGAATGCAGCAATCAGTCAGAGAGCGGAACTCCTTATCCACATACTTGTAGATCAGTAACTTAGCAAATACTAAAGACATTGGCTCATCATGACAACCAAGGAGCTAGCATTATCAGAAAAGGATGGCGATGGCAGATTCCATATTTCCATAGTACAAGCACTTTTCAAAGTTTATGATTCTTGCTGCTCAAAAGCACACGACTTCACCTTGACATACTCGATGGTTTAGTACAATTCCCTGCACTCCCGCCACAAAAAGCACGGGATGATTATCAGCAGTGTTACATAGTTACATAGTTACATAGTATTTGAGGTTGAATAAAGACATTAGTCCATCAAGTCCAACCTATTAGGATCTCATTCTAGGAGTACCCGTACCCCTGTATATTACGGTCCCTTAAGAAATCGTCCAAAAGTTTCTTGAACAATTCCACATTATTTGCTGAAATCACCGCCTGTGGCAGTGAGTTCCAGACCCTAACTGATCTTACTGTGAAGAACCCCCTTCGCCCCTTGTGCTGGAATTTTTTTTCCACCAATTTTAGGTGATGGCCTCTAGTTTATCAGAAAGAGAAACTTGTTGAAGCTAATGGAGTGGTTTATCCACAGAGATGTTCATTTTAGATCCCACCATGTAGCTGGATATACATGTAGCTGCTGCAGGATCACAAGGTCATAAGATGCTATTACTGGATTAAACATGGGAAAAAATTTACACAAAAAAACATGAGTAAGATGGAGAAATTAGGGAGCATCAGCTGCAGACATTAAGTAAAATAATTCAGTGAACATCTAAATCTATTCATGAAACACCGCACTTGCGCTAAAAATAGAAATTCCAAACAACGTCCTTCTTTCAATTTTTCTTTCCAGATTTAGCAAAGTTTTCAGAAGGCCTCTGAATGGGGCTGTCATATGCCGCACCTCATTCTGTACTGTGCTAACTCGTACAGTTGAGGATCTGTGGTCGGGAGAATAGTAGACTGAGGATTAGTGTGCACAGAATACTAGGTGACCGATGACCAGATGTTTTTACACGGTCAAGTGGCCTGATGTTCCCAACCTTCACCAAGATAAAAATGAAAGCCCTTCGAGGGTAGATTTGTTTGTTACTCCTGTGTAATACTAAGAAGAAGAGCACTCCCGAAGCACTGGAGAGTATTTGCACTAGGGATGCATTGATAGCGATATTAGTCACTCCCCACTTTCAGCTGTCCTTTGCAGAAAAGCCCCTTCTGTTCCCTGTCAGCAGTGCTGGAGGCTTCCTGTCCTCATTCAGCTTTACATCCTCATGTACTTTTCCCTCTTTGGCCCTCCTATCCACCCATCTCCTTTGCAGTGTTACACATTCCCATGTTTATCTCCCCTTTGTTTTCATCCTTTGTCCATGGAGTACACAATCTTAACACCGGTACAGGAAGTGAGTGGAAATCTCCCCAATGAAGCCCTAGATAGGGATGAAAGCCTGACATGGGTTCTAACCCTCCCCTGCTGTCTCCAAAACTAAAACAGTTACACTTGAATGGCAAATATGTTGGAAACATGGAGAACCTATTCTAAGGCTGACCACATGATGTATGAGATTTAGAAGCATTGGAAATGATTGCCTTATTGCTAGTCATAATCATGCAGTATAGAGACTGTAGGATAGCCGACTCTGAGCTACATGGCAGCTCTCCCCCTGAATAGTCATGAAGCAGAGGAGGTAGACATAACTATATATAAGAATAGTGTTAAGGTGATAGCAGTGGGTCAGATGAAACTTGGTAAAGGGTTCCATAACTCCCAGGAATGCTTATAAATAGTTTCAGTGATATCATGGAGACAAGGGTGTCCTGATGGGAGTTGTAATCCAGGAGTATGTATTACCATTCTCATTATTCTTGTAGCTGGTGTTGTTTGTACTTGTCAGTTTACAGGCCAGGGAAATCACAAAACCTTCGGGCATGTGCTGTTCATTCTGGAAGTCGCCTTTGCTGATTTTGTTTGGCATCAAATTCTCAGTAAATTCAGCTAAACCCATGAACAATGTGTCAGGAGAAATGTGAAAAGTTTCCTTTGGCAGCAGCTCGAATTGGGTCAGATGTAGAAATTATTCATCGGAAAACATGGAAAACAGCGCAGAACGGCCTTCTTGAGAGCCGTCTAACAGACTTGTTTTTTTCCATGTCTAGCAATGCCAAAATTACATTGTAGAAAGTCAGCCACATATAGCAGGACTTGTGTTGTCAGCCTCCTATCTGTGGGCTCCGCTCTGGAGACACACATGTCAGCTCAGTCTTTGAAAACATAACAGGAAGCCTTTATTAATGTGAGTGCTCCCTAGAGTCCTTCAGACTGCAGGAATTAAATGGCTCTGTCTGTATCATTCTGTGTAACAGCCTTGATATGACTTGTTTTTAAGTAGCTGGCCACAGGTCGCTGTTAATATGGGGCACGGCCAGGTCACAGGGACCCTCAAGAGTCCACCATTCCTAACAGGATGTGGTTGAAAACCAAAAAGAAAACCAAGCAGTAAAGAATGCATTGCTAGTACATTCCACCCATCATCAGGTTCTCTCTTCAGACTACAGCCTCCCACACAAACATCTGCAGATGGAGCTCCTGCAGTCCAAACATTGCTTTCACTTTTGGAGTGTAGAAGGGTTAGAACCCTATCAGGTTTTTATTGCTGGTCTATGTCCCCATTGAAGAGACATCACATCACTTCTTGTCCCATTGACAAGAGGTTTTTATTGCTATCTCTGTCTTCCTGTGCTGGTGACCCCAGTTCCCCTCATTTATTGTCTGGGGGTCACAGGGATTAAAAAAAAGAACAGTTTAAACCCTTGCCACCTTATTCAAAACTGTACAGCAGGTAAGTACATGAACTGTTCCCTCTACAGGGGCCCCTTATTCACAGAGCTCAAGTACACAACTCAAAATCACCCCAGTGGTGGGCAGCTGAGTGTCCCGGTGGGATTTATAAAGACATCTGCAGTGCAAATGAAGTCCCATCCATGTATAAAAGGCTGTGCTGTACCTCTTCTTGATTTGCAGCATCTGCGTCTATATGTCTGGATTCTTTAGAGTGATATTTTGATGCACTTGTACTCTTCCATATTTATTAAAGAGCTGTGTTGCCATATCAACCAACATTCATTGAGGGGAATTAGTCAAAACTGGAGCAGACAGAATCTATAGTCCGTAGTAACCAATCAGCTTCTCTCTTTCATTTTCAAAGCATAACTGAACAAACTGAACACAGAAGCTGATTGGTTGCCATCGGCAACTGCTCCAGATTCTGTCTGCTCCAGTTTTGATAAATTCCCCCCATCGTGTTTCAGAGTTAGAATGTAAAAAAAATAAAAAACTCTTATGCAAACTATAATCGGTGTATTGTCCTGTTTGATAGCCTGTGAAATAAAATGCATGAAATATATCTCGTATACACCCTGGGAGGAATTTATCAAAACGGGAGCAAGCAGAAACTGGAGCAGTTGCCCATAATAACCAATCAACATCTCTCTTCAGTTTGCTCAGGTAAGATTTGAAAATGAACGAGAGAAGCTGATTGGCTGCAGTGTAAATCTGCTCCACATTTTGTCTGCTCCAGTTTTGATGAATTACCCCTCTGTGTAATGGAACCCAATGGAACAGCAAATGTGTGGAATTCTTCAAAAACTACGTTTTCAAACTTCAAGACTATTCTGATTAAAAGAGCTGATTGAAAATGCAATTGTATGATAAAATATTGTTGGTGTGTTGGCGCAGAAGTATCAAAATGAAAGTCAAATTGTTGAGATAGGAGTTTTCTCTGCCCCGTCTTTGTATCTGCCCCTTTTTGTTTTACGGTCTCTCTCTGTTTTTAGATTTGCTCACAATAGTTCTTAGAGTAGTAGTAAACCCTCAAAGTGAACCTGTCCTTAACACCTACTAAAATGACTCTCTGTGATCTGTACATAAGATAATACATAGATGTAAGTGTCACACATTACATAACATGCATGCACTTGATATACAAAATATATTGAATGCTGGGTCCGCTGTAACTGCTGGCTGCTCACTTGGCTTTCAGTCCCTGCAGGGATCCCCCCTACCCTCTCCATAGCTCCAGTGCTCATTGTAGGGACAGAAAAAGAGGGGGCAGGCACAATTGATTCTAGTTCTAGAGATGTAGAGCTAGCGGTCTATCAGGCAACGGGGTGGATCCCGATAATATTGTCGCAATCCTTTCCAGCTGCAGTGCGGCTCTGTGCTCTCAGTGTATAGCGGGACCTTTCGCCACAGGAGTTCATTTGTAAATGCATTTCTGTGACGCAAAAGAGAAATCAAGCCAAAAAAAAGTTCAAACCAATCCTAAAGGTGTTCCCTAAGAGAAAGCTGGAATAGCTGCCGGCTACTAACCTTCTTGTCCAGAAAAGACCTCTTTGCGTCCTGTTTCGAATGACTTACATTTTACTACGGTATGAAGGCCTCAGCCATTTGGTTTGGGGCATAGGACCACCTTCTGTTCTACATCTCTACGCACTGCCAATAACTTTGATTGGACAATGGCATGATGGGTGTTCATGTTTCTACTGTACTGGACCAGAGTATGTACCTGCATGGCCGTGTTCGTGGAATCCACTTGACGCTTGAAAACGAACATATACTTATTGAACAAAGTCAATGGGGTTGATTTACTAATGGCAAGTAGGTCGTGAAAAACCTATTAGTCCTTAGTAAATCAACCCCAAGACCTCCATTTCAAAATGGAAGCAATCGCAGCTGGGGGCTTTTCTGGTTATACTGCTTTAGGTTTTGGTTTGGATGTACGGAAGGCAGTTTCATTTACAAATCCCGTGCACACTTTTCTCACACCTCCCAAATTCATTGTTTGGTTCTTGTTTTTCCAAGTCAATCCATTACAATAATATTTTTTCAACAAAATGAAACTATTTATTTTAAAATGTCTCGAAAGTGTGTCGATTAGGCAGAGTACTGGATGTGAGCGTAAGATGAAAAGCAGGCCACACGCATTAAAGTACGTTCTCGTGGTCGATGGGAGACTTCCAGCCCTGCACTCCTGGTTAGTTGAGTGATCATTGCTTAATCACTTTCCCATGATTTGACTTTACTGGAATATTTATTTTCCCCAAAGACAGTAATGTTTTCCTTTCTCTAATAGGGCGGTGCTACACAGAGAGACAGTGCAATACAAATCATTGCATCCACTGCTATGTGGGCTTCTCAGTGCCAATACATAAGATAAAAGTTCCTGGAATCCACCGGGATAGGGTCATTCCTTTTTATTTTCTGTTCAATGAGTATTCCCTTTCCATGCTGGCTGATCTTTATGGGGCTGATGTATGAAGAGCCTGCACAATTGACATTTAGATGGTTGCTATAGGCAACACAAAACATACAGCACACGTTTCATATATCAGATTATATGTTTAATTCTGAAGACTTTAGGTACAACAAAGCTTTCATTCTACACTACACAGGTATCTCTATCAAAAATGAAGTGGATCATTGACAGCATAATTATGTTCCCAACTAATTTTTGCTCATTATAGATGTGGTTGGTGGCTGCCATTTGCCTAACCCACCATCTGTTGAGCTGGAAATAAGCACCACTATATGTAAACAATCACATTCCCTTAAATAATCATGAGGCGAGTGATTTTCACTCAGCCTCATAACCTGAGCCGACCTGTGACAATGAAACTGTCACAGGTCGGCTCAGTAGATCGGGAAGTGAGCGAACACATACCGGCGTTCGCTCACTTCTCGATCTGTGCCGGCAGAGAGCCGTGACAGAGGAGGGACTGCATTCCCTCCTCCCCGCTCCTCCAGCGCTGACTGGCGGAACGGATGGGGAGGGGGCGGGTACAGCTGGCTCTTTCTCTAGATAGGCAGAGCCAGCTGTCACTCACGCAGCTGGGTGGATCAAGACAGTAATGTTGGGATCTGTCCCGGCTGCGGCGTCTCAGTATACTGCGAGCCGTAGCTCGCGGTATACTGAGCTTTGGGTGACGGGAGGACGCTAGTTTGTGTCCTCCCGTTACCACTTAGGAGAACAAAGGGGAAAAGCCCTAACCCCATAGTTCTCCTTTAAAACATTATCACTGTTCTTTGCTTTCATACTGCTAAAAAATGGAATGTGCCCCAAAGCAAACCACCTGGGTGATTAGACTCTGATGGGAGAGTGGTGTCTTGTGTTCCTTATGGTCCCTGTTGTCTTTTTCTGTAATAGCAGAATGAATGGACAAATGAGCTTTATCTTCCAAATCTATGCAGGTCCCAGATAGAAAAAGTACACAAACTAACAGTCACTTATAGGATTTTCTTTTCTCAGGATTTAATAAATATTCCCTACCAGTGGAACTAGTTAAGGCACTTTAAGAGAAGTGTGAGAAACGTGGGCTAACATTTCATAGCAGGTCAGTCTTCATTGACAGAAGCTCATTGCAGATTATCTTGGAACAGGACTTTCAAGGAAAAAAAAAAATGCTCAGATCCCTGCGCTCAAATCTGACAAACCACCCTTAATCCCCCCCCCCTCCGCCCCAACCATTGAAATAACTTGTACCACTTCACCTGACCCTAAAACCTAGTCCAATTCTACTCCTAACATTAACCCCATTAACCCTAAATTTAACACGAAGTTGACCCATCAATAATTAACCAATGGTCACTGAAACATATTCTTTAACCTAACCCTAAACATTTATTTTAACCTTAAACCTACCCTTCCCCTAATCATAACCTTTAAATCATCCCCATAGTTCGAGCCGACGTGTGACATTGAAACGGCCCCAGGTCGGCTCTATTGATCAGGAAGTGAGCTAAAATATACTGCCACTCGCTGACTTCCCGATCATCTCCCTGCAGAGAGCGGTGACTGTCAGTCATGGATCCCAACAGGGTTTCCCCCTTTCCGATCCTCCAGCACTCTAGATAGGCAGAGCTCGCTGTAAATAAGCCAGCGAGTATTGTCAGGATTTATCCTGGCTGAGTTGCTCTCAGTATATAGCAGGCTATCGCCCGCTATATACTGAGTTTTGGGGCATGGGAGGAGGTTAGTATATGCCCTCCCATGACCCTAAAGAGAACCATGGGGGGAAAAAAAGGTTACCCCATAATTCTCCTTTAAGCTAAGAGTAATTAAACCTTTACTTACCTTGACTCTGGATAGCTGCATACCTAACCTTTTAATACTAAACTCCTTTCAGCACCTGAGCCAAGATTAAGCAGCACCAATATGAAATCATTTGAGATTCCATGACATTTGCTATTACAGAGCAACTCTTCCAGTTTATGCAGTTACCTACTTAGGATAACTATGGGACTGCTGTGTGACTTGGGACATGTTCACCAACATTTTTCAATAATTTGCCTTTTTATTATGTACATATATACCTCTATAATATATGCTGACTGTCAATTAACATTTTACTGTCGTCAATGATGAATATATTAAATGTGCATGCTTGGCATTCAGGATTAACCTCTGTGCAAGAGACAAAAGAAGAGTTTGTACAATGTCAGATAAGGCTTTTATACAAACGTATATATTAACTGGTCCACTCTGTGTACAGCACTGCCACTCCAATATCAAATAGCAGCAAGGACAGTTATCAAATTATTTCTAAAATTGTTCAATTATTCAATATCCTCTTAAAGTCTGGTGCCTGCAGGATTTAGGCTTCCATGCTCTTACTCAATCTGAAAAAGACCTTAAACTTGTGTTTCTGTTTCTTCTGCATAGCGGATTGTAGGCAGCTTCAGGATTCAGGTTTATGGTCAGAGACATAACTCCCAAACTTCATAAAAACATGGAGCGACACACAATTCTCCTAGTTTTAGTTACTTCTGGGTATGTGAACTCCCACACACCAGTGCTTAGCCATTGGGGTTATGTTTTCCATAACTTTAGTAAATCTAATAAGATAAGGAGAAAGGATGTTTAATGGGCCAAACAGATAGGGCTACAAACTTATTGATAATAACAAATGACTCCAGGTGTGTCATTCAACTGATATCTTGTTGCACTTTAACATGGTTGAGGAAACAAATATTATAGAAGTTTGAGCACTTCATTATCATATATCCCCGAATTCTTTGTCCATATTTGACCAGAACATACAAATGTCACACTGGTGGTGGCTCTTCAGCTGCTTGGTCGTTTACCGTATTAAATGTCAGTTATGTATATACCTTCCTAACAATTTGAATATCCATTAACACACAAAACATTTCTAATGCAAATAGAAACTTTAATGTGAAGCGTGTATATCAGAAAAAACTTCCAAAGTACAAAAAAATCTTTAAAAAAAAATCAGATCAGAACAGGGTAGAATAAAATTGTAATCACAATTCCATTGATTATGATACCAACTTACAGCAAGTCTTAAGTAATTCCATACTTTCTTGTTCTCCAGCCATGTTATGAAAGGGTGCCAAAAGGTTTATTAACAAAAACAGTAACATTTCAAGTCCATTTCCTATGCTGATGTTCAAATGCTTAATTTATGATGAGATGTGCATACTGTATGTAACACATGGCAAGAGTAGGTTTCCTTTATCTTTGGTGTTAGAGTTTTCTTTGGGTTAATCTCTCTACTACAAGGTCCGCGCTCTGCAATTATTCATTTCTTTTGTACTTTCATTCTTACGCTGATCTCGATATGTTGTGATAGACAAAGTGTGATTCTCGGGTTTGAATCTGTTGCCACATAGAACTGAGGCCTTTCAATGGCCTGTGTCAATACATAAAATAGACCAGCAGACAAACAGACAGTTGAAATACATATATGTGAATTGTTTCACTTGGCAAAGTACTTGTAATATTGTCCAGCCACCCTTGTGATTCACACACCACTGCCACATGACATAGCCAGACATATGACCCTTCATTTAGCTTGCTATGTCACCTGCATATGCACTGGAAACTAATCAGTATCAATACACTGCTGATTGGTAGTCCAATGAACAGACAAGGGACAAAGAAAGCTGCATCCTATTGGCTGCACAGCATGGCAGTTGTATGTATATTAAATAGATATGGAAATGAAATATAAGCTACAGATTGCAAAATATCTATCATGTCACCCAACCCAACCCAAACTTGGGTGTATATGGCCAAACCTTACTGATCTGGAAGTTTGGCACCAACATAGAAGTTATGGATTATACTGAAGCAATAGGAACCGTTTATTCGACCGCTGCATACTTGTGCAACTGTGATCAGCAATTGTTTAGATTTTCTGTGATACCCAGCTTGTATCAAAGTGTACACTGGACAGGTTACTTGGCAAGCAAGTTATCCCATGACTTGTACTTAGGCAAATATTAAAATTATGCTATTTACCAGTTCATGTGTAAACAGAACACACGAGGCGTTCATCATCTATTCTAGTGCTGCCTGACCTGATGATAGAATATCTTCATTTCACAACATGGGGAACTCCCAGATACTAGTATTCATGTAATGGCAGTGAACCCAACAGCCAGAACACAAACATAGGTCACTACTGATCAAAGGAACATAGTGTAATGTTACAACAATGTTTATTTTAGCAAATTATTATAACCAAAATTTAGAGCAAGATATATCTTCATTATTCATAGTTTCTGACAGCGAATATACTTCCTAAATGATTGATGAGAACTGTTTAACACTACCAACTACTACTGATGTAAAGTACCTACTGGACTGAAATGCAAGTGTAAATAGTGGAACTTTCCAGAGCTAAATTTTAGGGTTCTTCAATATAAGCAGGCCTGTAACCTTCACACTTTGGGTGATCGTAGGTCATCTCTAATTTCCTATGCACACCAGAAGTATGCAAAAGATCCAGCTGCACACCTACAACCTTATTAATAGTGCACCAGGTACTACCGTGTTTCCCCGAAAGTAAGACATCTTCCGAAAATAAGACCTAGCGCTATCTTCGGGGATGTCTGTAATATAAGACCTAGTTCGGGGTAGGTCTTATATTACAGACATCCCCGAAGATAGCGCTAGATCTTACTTCCGGGGTAGCTGTGAAGACCGGCCGCAGCTCCCTCCCGCCCCCTCGCCCGTCCACCTACCCGCACGCTGTTGCTCTCTGGATGACGACATCAGAGCGGAGAGGCAGCTCCCTCCCGCCCCCTACCCGACACGCCCCCCCTCCAGCAGCACGCATGCCCGCCCCCTCGTCTCCTTAGTTCCGAGCGGAGAGGCAGCTCCCTCCCGCCCCCCTGCCAGACACGCCCCCCCGGCCGCACGCATGCCCGCCCACCTGTTTGTGGCTCCCTGGACGGCAGAGCACAGCTGCAGCCAGGTAAGACATCCCCCGAAAATAAGACCTAGTGTCTTATTTCGTGCAAAAAAAAAAATAAGACACTGTCTTATTTTCGGGGAAACACGGTATCTCAGCCGTAAACAAATCAGAAAATGTTTGCATGCAATTCTCAGCAGTCAAATACAAATGTATGGTACAAAGAAATGTTGCAGAAGTGTAATACTGGATGGTGGTATAGTGTTCAGTGTTGCTGTGATATAAAGTTGACCATGAGATTCAAAGAATGCTGATACATAGAAATGATGGCTCTTAGTGTAGCAGTTATATAGTACCACATTTTCACATTGCTGGTGCACATTCAGTTACTTAAAAAGCAAAGAACTAAAGATACAGTGTATGAAATGTTATTCACTTCCTGAGGACCATAAAACATGAGGGATATCACTCAAGCTTAGTAATGAAATAATCCTTCTACTTCTATGCAAACCTGTCATTATTGAATTGTATAATACGTGTATCATCTCACAGCTATATGACCGATACGGTTCATTACTTAAATGTTATGTTACCTTGTAGTAAATAGAATAGTGCTTACTTTATTTTTGTCATTTTCAGTTAGAATCTGAGAACATGATTTTTTTCAGTGTGGAGACCAAGAACTTGGACCTGTATTCCACATCTTCATATACTGGTATATATTACAAAATGACTTGCAACCACGTGTACTGGATTGATATTAACTGGTCCATTTGTTAAGTATGTTTATTCTATAAATGGAACAAAACTGCAGTAGCCTGTGATATCACAAGTCACATAACGAAAGTCACACCAGTACAATGCGATTTCTAGCTGTTTATGTCTTTGGCACTTTGAATTTAGTTTACTGAATACGCCAGAGAGTGTTTAGACTGTTACAGACCGGATGCATTCAAATGTTTGTTCTAAATATTGTTTATTGTACAAATGGCTTTCTTTTTTCAGCTGAACACAAATGTATTTGTGCAGCCTTTGTGCCGAAATGAACCAAGCCTCCAGACCCCCTCCTAACAAGAAAAGAAATTCAAACTAGATTAGGAGGTCTTGTGGCTATATAGAAGTCTAATTGTGCAATTACAGTTTAGTGTTGTGCTATCAATTGAAATAGTGTAAATTAACCTAAGTGTAGTATGGCACCTTTTACAACTGGTCAGCGGATACAGTTTTTTGGCAATGGGGTTATGGGGGATCGTTGAAGTCTCCTTTTAACTTAGCATTGAGCATGTGGTTTAAAGCAAAACGCTAAATCGTTTTTTTTTGCTCTGAAAATGTATTTTGGTTGATGACGCCGGAAGGTCAGCTCTCAATGTGTAGCAGTTGTTATGCCTGTGATTAATCTGGGGTAGCTGCCCGGCACCTTAAGCAGGCAAAACACTGCCCCACTTCGGGAACAAGTTCCACAAGGCTTTCTACTTTGAACGGGGAGAGACATGGTGGTGGCCATTGCTGGGCTCCTGAAAATTCTAGCTGCAGTTGCAGCAATGCCTATCTTTGATTTTATTGCCCTCCCAGCCATTAAAAGCCATAACTCTGCATACTTGCTCCAGTCAGTCAAAAGAGTTAAACATTAGATCTGCCTGACAGTTAGGCAAATAGCATTTTCAGATAATTAACAATGGCAGTCTCCTGTTTTCTCAGATGTGTCAATATTCTTCTTTATATGGGCACTTGTACATTTGCACTTGACCACATAATTTTTTTTTTAGAAAGACATAACCGTTATATTGGCATACCCTACTTTTCTCTACCTAACCTGTGAATGATAAAGTATAATATAGAAAAATCTAACTTTTAAAGCAAGTTCTAATACAAAAAAATATACAGTATATATATTATACTTCTCTTTATAAGGATACAAACATGCAGCTCACCTAACCATCATCCATTGTTACTGGAGCTTACATGAAGCTTACAATAAACTATAAATCTCCCAAGTCTAAAAAACACAGTTGTTTGATAAGGCAAAGTGGCCGCAGACACTTGTTTATTTATGGTCTGCTTTTAAGAGTATGTCAGAATTGATTCCATAAGTCCCTGCTGGAATGAGACAGAAGGAATGACTGAATAACATGTCCCTGTAACCTACAGCTGAAAGGCAGGCTCAACTTCCTTCTTGGCTATAAGAGGAAGTCAAAGGGGCTAAGGGGTCAGGGATCAAGAGAATGATTAAAGCCCCTTACAACCATGTAGCAACATCTAGCTAAACGTTAAATACTAATAATCATCTACAGCATTGGGCTCAGCAATGCACCACATTTTTACCCTATTTTAACTCCATCAGCTGCAATCATTCAAATTTCTTCCTCCAATATATACTAAAACTGTGCCTGGCACCCAACCTCACATAGTGATATGTTAACTATGTCATTTATAAGGCACTGTGTTACCCTGTACATCACTGGATGACAGAGCAAGGTCCATTGCATAAAATAAACCTCAAAGTGATGTGACATACTGATGTTTGCTGTGAATAGGTGCAGGTCTGTAGTTGCATATTTATTACCACGTACCACTGATGAAGAATATGTAAATATATCCAATAACAAACAGAAAACACCATCACCAGCCAAAATATGTGTTATATAGAAAAGCAAAGCTAAAGGAAGAAAGAAAGAAACAGGAAAGCAAGAAACAGTGGAGCTAATGGAGAAAAACGCTCCCTCCCTTTAACAGTGGATGTGCTCTTAATACAGGCACAGGATATGTGAAGAATGCGGCATGCAGAGCCGTTATTTACTGCTCACTGCCAGCCAATCTCAGAGCAATACAGCTCTACAGGTACTCCCAAATGTATAACTTGGCATGGTTTGTAAAGATCTTCAAAGCTGTCTTTTTCAAAACGGAATATCTATTTCTGGTTTCTATATGTTTTACCAAAGTTTCACAAGCTGCTGTTTAATCACCATATTTGTGTGTTACATTGGATAGCTTGATAGGAGCAATGAAAAGTGTTGAGGATGTTGTTGACATTTAAGAGGAGGTGCTATTCATTCACAGGTCGGTGCTGGACTTGGCAGTGAGAGCTTGGATACGTGAAGAGTTGCAGGACTTGCAGAGGATGTGTCCATCCAATGGGTAGCAGCCTTGATTTTCTCCTTCAGACAGAAGACTTCCACAGTCCTGTAAAAAACATGACGTTAAATCGCTAATTCAAACGACAAGTGAAAGCATTCAGTGGAGTATTATTATTATGCAGTAAACACAGCATCTGTGCGAAAATCACACTATTGACCCTAAAGTGCATCTAAACCCAAAAACAAAGTTGGAATATATTGCAGCTTACCAGTCCTTAGATGTGGTGGCGGCATTTATTTTCAGCCGGTGATCCTGCCAGTAACACACTTCCTGTCCATGGGTGACAGCCCTAGATAAATGTTTATAGACATACTGGGGTTGATTTACTAAAGGCAAATAAGGCTGTTCACTTTGCAAGGGAATGTTTCCTTAGCTGAATGAATGTGGCGACACGTCCAAGGAAACGTATAAAGAAAGAGTATTTTTGCTTGCACGTGGTTGAGCAGAGGTTCACTTCATTCACTAAGCTAAGAAAAAAATCCCCTTGGAAAGTAAACAGCCTATTTACCTTTAGTAAATGAACCCCTGTGTATCTATAAAGGAGCAGTATTGTCACTCTAGGACAGGAAGTGTGTACCCTGTAACAGAGGGGAAGATGTTCTGTAGTTTACAGCGGTAACTTGGTCCGGGCTGATAGGACTCCCTGGGATTTCAGTGCAGTACAGGCTCAAGGCTGTCAGCGTATTCCAGGAAGTTACAAGCTCACTAAATTTCAGGCAGGATCACCGCATATTTAATTGTACATGTGAAACCAATAAAACAAATCGAATTAAAAACTGTGAAAATCTTCTTAGCACTGCCACTTTTTTTTTTTTACACTAGGCTTTCTGTATGCTAGAGGCAGCAGGTGTCTTTAAGGATAACCAAATAAAAGACAAATGTGAAGTGGAATAAACCGGTGCAGTACACATACAGTATGTCTACATGAAAAACTATTCAGCATGTAGGCACGGCTCCTTACATGCATCACAAGGTTTACAAGCATACTGGTGACTTGTTATATCCAGCATACGTAGCTTTCACCTTAGAGCACCTACCTCACAGCGGTAACACTGCACATGGAAATCACGGTCCAGAGCTACAATACGAACAGTCTCCTCCTGGCCAGGAGCAGGCATTATTGGTTCCCTACATACAGAACACCTTGGAGCAAACTTCCTGCAGACAAAGCAGAAAACAGATGACATTATTATGTTATAGCCATAACATATCAGACAACACTTTACAGACTACATAGAAATAGTAGCAGCAGTCCCTGACCCAAAAGAGTTCACAATCTAATGTCTCTGGCACAATCTTGTAGCCACCCACTCACACTATGGCCACTTTGCTGAGAAGCCCATTAACCTCCCAGTATGTCTCTTTGAACAGTGGTGTTAACTAGAACATTTGAAGGACACAGATACAAGTTATAGAGAGTATATAACGCCATGCAACAAGTGTTTGGATCTCAAAATGACCACTCATGTAGGCTCACAATGCCCTGTCACCAAATAGGAAGTAGTAACATGAGATCACAATTCTCCTCTTGTAGAAGGCGATGGCTCATGCTCCTTAATTGTATTAAAGCACAATTAAAGCCAAAACTTTTTGTATAGAGTGGAGATGAATTAGAACACCTCCCAGGTTGCTATTACTGTGTCCCCATTAGGGAGATTCACCCTCACTATTCTTTTCCTGGTGCCTAATATTACTGACGGTGAAAGAATATCTGGCCTGTTCTGGCTGTCACCAGAACAGGAATAGAGGCGAAATCTTCCAATGGGGACACTAGTTCTGGGGACCCTGCTGACTACCAGGGATTCCTCTCTCTTTGGAAGGATTTTCTCTCACTTCCTGGTGTGGCTATTGGACAGGAAGTCAAGTGACTTAATTTCTACTTTAATAAACATTCTAGTTATTGCCGACTGAAAGCCTTTTGAATACAAGGATCCTATTAAATATGAACAGGTACAGATTACGCTGATATAGTGGGTAAAGCTTTTTTACCATAACTCTAAGGCCATAGCGTGATGTTAATTACGCTCCAATAAAGCTTGCATGACTTAGTGAGCCATACAAAAATATCTGTATATTCTACTGGCAGCAGAATAGAAAATAACACACGCAAAACACATCCCCTGAGACTACAGGGCTTCAGGACATTTAAATAAAAGAGAGATCAAAGCAAGAAAGTCAGTCTTAGGAAATTCTTATCGTGCTACCCAGGATTTAAACACGCCACCCAGGGATTAAGTGGATTAGGGAGAAAAGAAAAAGTTTTCATTTCCCTGGCCACAAATAAAGATGTATTTCACTTATCCAAGAAACCGAACGCACGCCTGTGAAAAAAAAAAATGCTCAAGTGCTTAGCTAGCAGAAGCAGCTGGTCTCTCTAATTGTTTAACAGTTATGTATATATCAAAACATTAGCCTGAGCGTTGAAATACAATATTCCACCACTGATAGTAGCCAATGCTTTTCTACTGTATTTTTACTGATTTATAAAAAGCCCAAACAATGCCAAACCTCTCTCGAATATAACCCAACATGGCAACCCCTTAGGCAAGCTAGTCAGCCGTTTACTAGCTACTAATCCCATCCTTTTCATTATGTCTCACAAAGTAATCAGTCAGCTTGGCATACACTTGAAGAGGTGGGAGTGACTTATTCCAATTGGGAGGCGCTTTGTGTGATCAGGGAGCAGGTTAGGCCAGACTTGATCAGGTACCGCCTCTTCGAGTCTATTATTTTTCTGTGGGAAAATACTTCTAGCTGTACATAATAAGTGACAATAACAACCTGGTAAGTTTGGAGTATAGACTAGTATTACCCATAACTAACCAAAGTTACATTTTTATTCTCTACTGGAAATACGGCATATTTTGTCTAAGAATGGACAATGTCAGAACAGGAAGTGATAGAAAATCTCTCCATTGGGGACACAGACAGAACACATTTGAAGTTGACAATATTTTTATTGCTATATGTGCCTTTCTTTAATATATTGTGCAGGTGTCACAGCGGCAAAAGGGAAGGTAAATTCCACCCAGTGGGGTCACAGACAACAACAAATACCTGAGAGCAATTTTACCTCTTACCCCCTCTATCCAAACACTAAAAAGAAACATTATGCTTGGAGTTTGGCTTTAAAGTTTCATTGGATATTAGTTTTACTAAACTAAATGAATATTAGTTTTACAAAACTGGAATATTTTAAACACTTGAACATTTTGTCTGGTATGTCCAGGCTAGTAGTTAAAGGAGACATATGGGGAGAGTAAAACATACACTCCAATACTAAGATCAGTCTCTGCTTCCAGTCTACACTGCCCCCCTCCCCAGGGATTCTCCCCTCTGTGCACCTCTAGTGTTAGCTGGAGCTACATACACGGGAGGGGGTGGTTGCAGCTGGCTCTAGCAGAGTCAACGGTCAATAAGGCAGGCCGGGTGGATCCCAACAATATTATCAGAATCCTCCTTGACTGTGGTGTGGCTGTGTGCTGTTAGTGGGCATAATCCATCTGATCAATTTTTCATGACTCACAGGTGCCAGACTCCCAAACCATAAAGAGTACCTGTCATCTGCCAAATGCTATCACATAAGGGGCTAGGTATTCCCCTCGTGATTGCAATACAGTTGAGTGAAAGAAAAAAAAGTGTAAAAAAAATGTTAAATATAAAAAGGTAAAAAAATGAATCGCACCCCCATCGACCAATTCACACACATACAAACATGTGAGTAGGGCGCGTCTGTCTAAACCATTCCACAACACATATTGGGTATCATCATGCACGCCAGAGTAACAGAAATAATTCTAGGTCCCTCATGTACAGTTAACTCTAAATAGATGAGCTGCATAACTGATAATTTTGGGTACCATTATTGTTTCGCTGTTTTGCAGGCGCAGGCAGTTTTGAGGCTTCACATATTTGGTATTTATTTAAAACAATTTCTTCTTTTATTTAGTACCACAAATAATAATTTTAGTTTATATTTTATTTGATAAATTGTTGCACAAATATTGTGCAGCATACAAATTGCAATTTTTTAAAAATACAATGTTTCTGCTCAAGAAAAAAACTGGGCAAACAAGGTTTCAGTATTTCTTCTGGGAACAGAAGTGTTTGGTAGGAGGGCCTATCAACAATTTATTGTTTCATCGCTGATAACAGAATGCTTTCAAAAGTTTTTTTCTATTTTAGAACCTAATTTCCTACTACTATTTTGTAGATTTTATGGTCTGACAAACTGCAGCTGCTCTGCTATTCTAGTTCGATGTACAGGGAGCATGTATTACTTTGGCACAAACGCAACCTCACAGGCATCCTATGGAGGAGTCATACTGAGCAGCCCTGCTCATTAGGATTCATCCTTGTCATTGCACCACAAGTATGAGGGATAGATCTGGTTTGTGTACAGACAGCTTTTTTTCTTCTCTGTGATGTCAGTTTGGGAAGATAGTTTTCAGCAGCAGTCTGAAGCCATTTATGTCACAGCCATCTAATTACTTTTTTTCTACAACTACAAGACAAACCAACAAGATCCGAACTTACAGATGTCAGTATTGATTTCTTGTAGTAATTGAGGGGTGTAATGTGCCCTAACAATCTCAGAAATCCTGTGGTGTAATTTTAATTAACATTATGCCTGTATAGATGTATATACGTAAGCAGTGATATCATGATGCACTACAGTCACACTACAGAAGTCTTCGCAATGTGGTTAAGGGCTTGGGAAGAAGAAGGAATGCATGCACTTAAAGCTAACTAAAGTGTTGGGAAAACCATGGGTATTGACTGTGGCTGAAAACATATTAAAAATCAGTAAAAGTATGAATTTGCTTACTTCCAAACTCCTTCACCTGTCTCCGTTGCAACCTCATTGATGACAACCTTCTCGATCCCTTATAGCCTAGCATTCACCCAAAATACTCCACAGAAATTGCCCTCCTAAAACTCGCTAATGACTTACTGTGACCAACGGCCACTATTCAGTACTCCAAAGACTCTTGCTCTTCTCTGGTTCTCCAACTACTTATCTAAGCGCTCCTTCAGTGTTACCTTCAACTCTACCTCCTTCTTTCCATAGGGACCACAATGCTCTGTTCTTGGATCCCTTTGATTCTTTATGTACATCTCTTCCCTTGGTCAGTCGATAATCTTGCATTGCTTCCAATACAATCTCTATTTTGATGGCACAAATCTATCTCTCCCCTCCTCAGATGACAATTTCAGTCTCCTTGCGCATCCCTAATTTACTAACTGACATATTGGCGTGGACATCGCTACTTCTGAAACTTAATATTTTTTAAACTGAGCTTTAGAAATTTCCTCCCCCGACTTTTACCATTGAGCTCAATAGCACAACTATTCTTCCCTCTCCTTATGCCTGGGTGCTAGGTATAATCCTGAACTCTGACCTCTTCTTTCAGCCCCACCTCTGGAACATTTTCAAAATATGCCCTTTCTTAACCAAAGTAACCACTACTAAAGCTACTAATTCACACACTAGTTATCTTTTGACTATTGCAACTGCCTCCTATTTGGCCTAACTCTGCAAAGGCTAACCTCCCTTCAGTCCATCATAAAGGCTGCTGCCAGACTCATTTGCCTTACCAACCGCTTAGGCTGGGTTCCCACCTGGGCGGATTGAATATGCGCGTTTTCCGCGTGTTTTTTTACCGCGGTTTGCGGTAAAAAACGCGCAGCAAACGCGCGTTTCCGAGGGATACTTGGCTGTATCCCAATGGAACCGCCCGACCAAAACGCCCCAAAGAAGTACATGTACTTCTTTGGGCGTAGGGCGGTTTCCCGCGCGTTCGTACTCGCGGAAAACCGCACAGATGGGAACCATACACATTGAAAATAATGGCAATTCCCTGCTTGAGCGGTTTTCCGCGTGTACGAAAGCGCGGAAAACCGCCTAGGTGGGAACCCAGCCTTAGTGTCTGCAACCCCCCCTCTCATCACTGGATTCTGAACACCTAGAGAATTAAATTCAAAATACTAACATCATACAAAGCCAATCAAACCTCCATCTAACAACTGATATTTAACTTTCTCAAATCTCTCATCTCCACAGTTTCTACCTTTTGTATGACTTGCAGTTCCCTTTAAGATTGAAAACTCTCATGAACAGCAGCTCTCCTAGCCCTCTTGTATTGTATTGTACCTATACTTTCTCTCTTTACTTTGTATAGAGCTGCACAGACTTTTGGTTCTAAATACTATATAATAATAATAACAATATAATAATAATAATAACTCTTACTTGTGGAAATCCTCAATGCAGTGAATATGGCCTGATGCATCCACGGTGAAAGGGATTCCATCCAGGCTGCGAAAGCACACTACACAGATAAAGCACTGAGGGTGATAGGCCTTTCCGGTAGCTCTCAGAATCCTCTCCATGATTGGTTTGGAGCAAACGTTGCACTGCTCCAAAGTGCGCTGCATGAGAAGATACAACAAACCTAGTTGATGATGGTTGTAGCATACGACATACATTTATAAAAAACTGTACCAATATTTACAATAGATTATCCTGTTCGCCCACCCAGTCATCAAATATCTTAGAAAGCACAAGGCTGCCTTGTATACCACAATTATCAGAACGGGTGTTTACATTTTAGACCACCGAAGGTCTTAGGCAAAACTCCACATGAATTGCTGAATACACATATGCAAAAATACATATTTGAGCTTTTTCTGTCACCTTTCTGTTTAACACTGCAGATTAGATGTCCAATGATCAGCCCAATAAGCTGGGAAGCTGGGAACTTGGAGTAGCAACATTAAAGTTTTTTTCTTAGGTGCAGGGTTAAGCAGAGGTGTGTGAATCAGAAGACTAGCTAAACAGAATTACAAATCCTGTGGCAGGTAAAAGTATTATAGTGTTTTACCTATGTTTTTAGCCCTTTTTATTTTCTTTCTTTAATAATAAAAAAAAAAATCACTGACATATTATTATACGGGATTTATATAGCGCCAACAGTTTGCGTGGTGCTTTACAAAATGAGGGAGACAGTTACAATACAATTTCAGTACAATAGGGTTAGGAGGGCCCTGCTCATGAGAGCTTACATTCTAGTAGGAGGATATTTATATAGAACTGAAAATACAGCACAGGCAGTCCCCGACTTACGGACATCCGACTTGCGAACCGGGGTCCACAGTTCTCCTAAATGTACTGGCAGCCGCCGGTACATTTAGGAGAACTGTTGCTGCAGTGGTGTGTGTCCCTTCAAATCCCCGCTGCTCTCTTCGCCTGTGTTGGCGGAGGCAGCGGGGACACAGACCGCTGCATTCCTCCGCTGCCCCCCGTACCTCCGCTGCTGTGCTGGCCTCCTCTTCCCCGGTCTGGCCGATCCTCCGCTCCCCCGGTTTGGCCGCAGCTCCTCTGCCCTACCCCCCTGCCTCCTCTGCATCTGCAGGGTGCGAGCCATACCCAGCCTGCTATTGGCTATTGCAAAATGCAATAGCCAATAGCAAGCTAGCTATTGCACCCGCCCACTGCCTGCTGTCAATCAGCGTGGGAGGACCTGATAGAGAACTTTCTCTTTCAGGCCCCTCCTCTGCTGATTGACAGCAGGCAGATGCAATAGCAAGCCTGCTATTGCAATTTGAAATATTGAATAGCAGGCTGGCTATTGCTCCCATCATTAAAATAAACAAAAAAAAATTGAAAAAAAAGTTTAACAAAATAAAATTAAAAAGACAATTTTTTTTCAAAGTAAGAAAAAGTTAAATAAATAAAAATTTAAAATGCAAACAAAAAAAGTTTATAAAATAAAATTAAAAATAGAAAAAAACTTTTTTTGGTGTGTCATTTCAACCACTTGCTGACCGGGGTGTTTATACTCCCTTCCTGACCAGGCCATTTTTCAGTATTCAGCGCTGCGGTACTTTGACTGACATTTATTCCGTCATGCAACGCTGTACTGAAATGAATTGTATACAATTTTTTGGGGACAGATAGAGCTTTCTTTTGGTGGTATTTAATCACCACTATAGGTTTTTTTTTTTTTCTACTGTATAATAAAAAAAGTACTAAAATTTTGGAAAAAAAAACCTGTTCTCCCTAAGTTATGTTATAAAACATCAATTATTACCCAATATTTTGGTAAAATATAAAAGACGGGATCATGTCGAGTAGATAAGACACCAAACATGTCAAGCTCTAAAATTGTGCGCACCCGTTAAATTGCAAAAAACTACCACTCAAAATTGACCATAGCCGACGCTTTAAAAGCTTTTACTGCTCATCAGTTTAGTGTTATCAGTGATTGATGACCCCAGAATTATTGCTCTCATTCCGACATTCGCGGCGATATGTAACATGTGCGGCGCAATGGATGTAATCGGCATTTTCGCACGTAGGCGGGCTTGACGCATGTTTGCGTGTGGGGGCGGGGGACTTAAATTTTTTTTTTTTAATTTTTTTATTGCTTTGATATGTGATTTTTAATTTTTTTTGTAACAATTTTTTTTAAACCTTTTCTTTTTCCACTGAACTTTATTGCTATCGCATAGGGAGCAAGCAAGCTCCCCATGTGATAGCCAATTTGCAGTGACAGGTCCTCTTTATGGAGACATCAGGGGTCTTAAGACTCCTAATGTCACCAGGGACCCCCAGAGAAGCTGATGAAGCAGAGACCTGCTTCACTAGCTTCTCTCTGGGTTCTGTACCGGAGTGAGACACTGAATGCAGGCTGTGATGTAATTCACATCACTGCCTGCATTCAGAAGAGCAGATCAAACGGAGCTCGTGTACTGAGCTCCGTTTGATCTCCGGCCGCAGAGCTGCTGTGCTGGTCACGGGCTCACACCGGGAACAGCGGAGCCCAGGATCGCCAGCAGTGGCGGGGGGGGCCCGCACACCCGACCGGATATTACATGCTATCGGGCGTCTCTACAGACGCCCGAACGCTTGTATGTAAACAGCCATCGCTGGCTGTTTACATTCAAAGCCGGTTTCCCGCTCGTGCTCGCCGCTCTAAAGACGCCCACCCGCCCTCAAGAAGCCGCTGTCCGGCCGTTTAATTATAACGGCCGGACAGCAGGTAGTTAAATAAAACATTTTTTTATTATATTATAATCTTCTGAACAACAGTAACAGACAGCAAAACAAACGTGACCCTTCCCGATGCTATCCAAAACTTAAAAATGTTTTTTTGGCTGGAGTTACACTTAAATGTGCCTGTTCAGACTTTCATACAAATTCAACTTAAGTACAAACCTACAGTCCGTATCTTGTATGTAACCCGGGGACTGCCTGTATACCAAGAATAATTAGCTGCCATGTAACCCACCTATATTTACAAGCGTACAAAATACACCACATTTGAGCAATCAAACGTTATCCTTGGACTGAACCTTAAAACAACCAGCCATAGCTACCAAATATAGCACAATGTTTTTAAACAGTAACTTCTTTCCTGAAATAAATGCCTTCAACTTTTTCACAGGTCATCCCTTTCCTTTTTGAGTTAGAGATCTTATTTCTTTTTTTTAAATAGACATCTTTAAAAGGAAGATACTTTTTACCACAAATATTACTCCCTGTGGAAAAAATTATGCTTTACTCTGGAAAGTATAAAAACAGAAATCTGAACCCATCTATTCCCTTCCATTTGCTAAAAACACCACTATACCAAAAACAATTTCACATTTTAAAAGTTTCTGGTGACTTAAACTACCGAATGGTTTCTTGGCTTTCTTGTGGATTAAAGTGATCAGAACGCTGCCCTTGAGACACAGGTCTGAGCAACTGCAGCTGCCATACAAATGTATATAATAGAGAATGCAACAAGGGTGGCAACATTTCAAGGGAGGAAGTACCACACAAAATTCTAATGCACACAGAAAAATAGAAAGATACTATGACAGAGATATCCCACAGCTAAAGTCCCCCAAATCCCCAAAAGATAGGAGCCATGAACCAGCTCAGAGGTTTAGTTGAAATAAATACTTTTGCATGGATTGACCTTTTAATGAAACTTCGTCATTTAGGATAAGAGTAAAGGAAAGTCTAATGTTATATTTAATGAGAACTAGTCACACTTTTCTACTACAGTGTTTAAAAAAAAGTAGCATATTACTAATTGTAGGCTCAAAATCTAACATTGTTTGATGTTCCTCTAGGTGCCACCATCAGAAGTTATCTTGTGTAAGCTTCCAATCCCAATAGGAAGCCAGGATACTGGCCAAGATAGCAGTATCACCAACAATTCAAAGCTTCTTAAAAAACCTACGTGTGATCAAGCTAGAAGAACCAGGTATAGAAGTTTAGCATATTAGTATATTAGATGCCTGCAAAAAGACAATTGCTTCCCCACAGACAGCAAGAGTCCTATTCAGGAGCTGCTGGCAGGGAACTGGCCTTTCTACTCAGGTTAAGTTTGCTTTAGAAAGAAAACAAACTGTAAGACATTGGACACCTTTTGTTTTGATGCACCTGTTTTTATTTTGTTTTTGCGGATTTAGACTAAGGGTTGAATTGGCTTGTAACTAAAAAAATCCAACAGGAGCGGGACCCAATAAAAATGGCAACAGCGGGTGTGCAGACTCAGGAACTCAAACACATAGATTTCACCAAAACCTTAAACTGTTAGATGGTTTAACTCCTCAGCATCTACCAAAGACTGAGATATCAATTTTGGGTGGAAATACCTTTATAAGCAACACACTGTTTTGCATTGGATTTCATCTAAAGACATTTAATTAATCTAAAATGAGTGCAGGCAAACTAAAGGGTGATTTATTTATAGCTGCTTGGAAGTACTGCAAGGTCTATGCTATAATTAAAAACCAAAATCAACAGCAACATCAAACAGCAAAGTTTTAAAAGCACATGGCACCAATGTGATACTTGTACCTATGTCACTTAAAGCTCCTAGGAGCCACTCATGAAACTGTACCGATGGCCCAATCCCTCTATCATGGGAAGAAGCCATGCAGAATGTGAGCTGCCTCCCAGCTGTGAGGATCACGCATGCAGTCAGACATCAGTCTGACAGATAACCCCAGTGGCACTCCTTTTGTGCAATAGGGACACCTCTATCTTGTGCTAAGCTATGCAACACCCTGTAAATTCATTCCAGCACACACTGTGCTTGAAAACAAAATGTACATTCACCAGATCCATTATAAAATACCTCAAATGCCCTTTGAAGTACAAAACATTATACACTAGTCACTGCAGACTTCCCTGACTGACTATATTTTCTAAGAGATGAAAATGAACACTAGAATTATTGATATAATTAGAGGAATATATCTATATATATCTAGATATATCTAGATATATATATATTATAATGAAATAATCTTGAAGTCCAGGCTTAAAAACAGAGACAAGGATTCTGATCAGTTGTTATGGGCTACAAGATATTGCATTGGCATATTTTTCAGCTCTGATCTGATAAATCGAACATATAAATCACAAACTGCTATAAACTAATATGTGATCAGTTACAAATTGCTACAGACTACAAGAATCACTTTAGAGCACATGTATGACAATGTATGATAAGGCCTTTCTACTTTCCTTTGGCACTGTTGAAGTTGTTTAGTTGTGTGTTATGTACAGTACATCTGCTGGAGCACATGAAAAGAATGGACTTTTTTGGGAAGGAGGTAGGGCTTTGCCACAGGACTGGTCCATTCATGAAAGGTTATCCAAGTGGCTGTCCTAAGAGCTGTGCAGAAGTGGAAATAAGTATGCCTGTCAAATAGAAATTCCTACATTTCATTTTCAAAAGTTTTCTGAAGAGCACACATTATTCCATTTAGTCCCTGAATGTCAATATCCCCTGACTATTTCCTAGTTAAGTACATGCAGAATCGGCTTTCCTCTAAAGCAATAGAGTCCTGTCCAGTGGATCCTAGTGCTAGTGTGAGAGGTGGCCTTTAGTTATGATGCTGCCCTCTATGTTGGAAGCACTATGCCAAAAATCAAGAGGGTCAATCTCCTAGTGCCTAACGCTACCCAAGCAGCTTTATTCTTTATGAGGAATCCAAGAAGCATGGATGCCTCATTACTCATTGATAAGTGGCCTCTTTTTCCCCTCTAGGTTTCAATCCTTCTACTTGCCTGCCTGAGGACATTGACCTCTTGGTAATCCAGAGGCTCTGGTACCTCCATACCAGGAGCAAAGATCTCGGAATGAGACATTTCATAAAGGTCATCTATAGAAACTGCATATGCCTAGATCCTTTTCTCCTGTCATGGAGATGCTGCAGTGCCATGGAAACACTGAAATTGCGAAGCAGTAGAAGGAGCAGGATACCACTGCCAAATTTGGCAGCAAAGACGTTTATGCACAAAAGGTACACATTGGCACAGTTTGGTTAAGCTAAAATCAGGTTGCAAAAACGTTGATATAAATTTATAAATTTAGACACAAGGATATAAATCCACTTTATGTGAACCCTATACCTTAGCAAACAAAGTAGTGGCGACATCATTAATGTGCTGTACATAGTCTATGCAGAGAGCAGAGCTGTGAGTGGGACTCAAAGATGCCAACAGGCAGCCACATAGCCACATACTACAAGGGCCTATAAAAGGTTTCTATTTTTCTGGCCGCTAAGTTTATTACATAGATCTGCAGAATATTAATATGTCATACAAACTGGATGGTGTCAGTTATTTTGTCAATTAGTGACACCTACTAAAAAACATCAGCATGTATACTTTGGCATGTACTGAAACGCAGAGATTAACACTCTATCGTCAGATTACACTGAGAAGTGCAGGGAGGAATGGCGTGCCTCTCAAAATAGAACTTCTGCAACAGAGTAGCAGACAAGCTCCTAACCAGAAATCATTCTGCAATGGCAGAAAAATGAAATGACAGACATTTTGAAAACATATCAAATGTTCCACTTGCCAGCATGGATTTAAAATGAGCGCCACAAGTAACTTGTGTGTTGAGACAAGTATTTAGAAAGTAGTTAATTTCCACCACTATAAACACATTAACAAAATCACGTGTACACAAGTTATACATTTGAGACACAGTAAAATTTGTTCTTCAGTTATGAAGCTGCTCCGCCACGTCACCTCTAGGTTAGAATAATTTTTAGTGTACCAGAACAAAGGCCTAGTTTAGTAGATAGTTCCCCCAATGTACACTAAAGACTTCTACTTGAAAGTGAAAGTACTATAAAAGTACTATAAAAGTATCCTCCATTATCAGGTCAAAAAAAATCAGCCACTGCAGAGTGACAATTGGAGCAGCTCAAGTAGGTAACGTGATGCTGTTATGTGACACTACAATAAGATTTGTTCTGCGGTAGAAATGACAATGGGAGCAACTAAACCTTTAGATCAGCATCTATGGTTAGAGGAAGAGGGATAACAGGTACACCGCTTAACTGTATTATATGTATAAAGCATAGCAATGTGCTTTACAAATGCACACTGTGAGATGGGCGGCAGTGTGCATAGTGCAGCACAGCGTAATGGAGAGCAGAAAGCAGTAAACACTCGCTGTTATAAAAGTGCCCCCCTAGCGCTGGATATCAGAAAAGTGGGTGATAAGATACATTGATTAGGGGTACATTTCCTTTACTTCAACTTTATTAACTTTGCTTTAAGATTGTGAGTGGGAGACTTGCTATGTCTATATCACCCTTACTGACAGCTATGACACACAGCTAATGCGTAAATTCTTCTACATGTGTGACTGTTGGTGGCATGGAACCTCATAAACAAACAGTGATTAATGGATATCTACTTTAAAAGGAAACAATCAGGAGGAAATATGGGAAATGCTGTTGCAATTAGAGGTTACTTGAAGTCTGAGCTTTTGGCATGTCAGCTTCCTGACCTCACACTAATTTATAAAGTGTTTGCACAGCTCTTTGCTGCACGAACAAGATTTGCAGCACTGTATGGCCACTAGACGGAGCACAGAAGCATAGGAATTTCCTCTGCTCCATCACATGGCCATACAGTGCTTGGTATAAAGCTGGCCATACACCTTACAACCATCGCAAGACTTTTGTCTATCGATGGTTGTACGGTAATAAAAAAAAACATACAATCTGCCCATCTTGGACAGGCAGATAGTACTTGCGATCATCGCAAGCCCGGCCTGTGCATTTGTCTTACGAGCAGGCCACAAACCCGCCGACAATCATACGATTCTCGGCGGGTTTTCGAGCCTGCTCGCAAGACAAAAGACGTGCGACCGTACAGTAGAAACGGTCGCGCGCATTCCATACACCTGCCGATTATCATACGATCGCGTGATTTCCCGCGATTATGGTACGATAATCGGCAGGTGTATGGGCACCTTAAAAGTGTTAAGCTCAGAAAAAGTAAGTTAAGCTAAATGAAGGGTGAAATGTAACTCTTTCATATAAAGTCTAAGAAATTATAATACTTAAAGGAGAACTATGAGGTGAGTGCTTCTCACTCACCTCATAGTTCTAGCCGACCTGTGACAATGAGACTGTCACAGCACGGCTCTCTGCCTGACAGGGAAGGGGCTGGATTCCCGCCTCCCAGCTCCTCCAGCGCCGACTGGCGGAACAGACGGGGGAGGGTACAGCTGGCTCTGCCTCTAGATAGGTAGAGCCAGCTGTCACTTACGCAGCTGGGCGGATCCAGACATAATTGTCGGCATCCGCTTCAGCGTCTCAGTATACCGCAAGCTTTATACTGAGCTTAGGGTGATGGGAGGACGCTAGTTTGTGTCCTCCCATTACCCTAAGGAGAAGTATGGGGAAAAGCCCTAACCCCCATAGTTCTCCTATAAAACTGAATATTCATGTTATTGCAAAGTCCATTCACTGCTTCCTTTTCACTATCCTTCCACTCTTACACAAGCCCAAATAATACAAGTCAAGCTGTTGGTCCTGTGCTGAGCATGTCCTCTTCCAGTCTGGCAGCCAATCTGCCAATAGTAAACATCAGGGCTATACAGCCCATTGGAAATTTCCAAAACTGGAGTTGACAGACATTCTGGTTCTGGTCTCAGTCACCATGCTAGCACTTTCAGTTACACTGGTAAAATATGTTGAGGGGAATTTATCAAAGTGGAGCAGACAAAATCTGGAGCAGCTGTGCATTGCAACCAATCGGCTTCTATCTTTCATTTTCAAATCTTAACTGAACTAAATAGAGAAATTAATTGGTTGCCATGGGCAACTGCTCCAGATTCTGTATGCCCCAGTTTTGATAAATTCCCTGCATAGTATTTAAAAGGGCAAAGCTAATTGCAGAACTGAAACAAAAGCTCTTGCTAGTACAGAATGTACTGTTGCCGAGGAGACACATGTTTTTACATACAGATCCAGATAGAGAAAAAATAAAAAACAAATTCAGAGGTTACAGTTGAAATCACTAAATTAATGTAGCTCCATAGTATTTAACACATTGACTGTGTTAATGATTAAAGATCAGCAGCAAAAACAGAACATATTAAAAACATCTTTATTTTATCCCACCCAGGATTTTATCCTGCCTAATAGCAAACCTATCAGACGTGTATAAACGTAGAGGCAGGTCTGAGGTATCATTACAATGCACCTCACAGAGGCCCCTGTATTGTATCTATCTTTCTAGGTGTCATCCAGTAGAAACTAGTACAATTATTATGATTAAAGGCTCACAAATGCTCATACAATGAGTGGAATGAATAGTAAGCAGGCAATCTGAAAATGACCAAAATGATCATCAGGTTTTGCCAGTTTTGGCCTGCTTTTAATATGTAATCTGTGGTCCATAATTGCACACAGAGGTTGCACATATGTCTATATCTAGACCTAAAAACATTAGGCATTGGTTTTTGACTGTTGTCTACGTGACCAGCTTTGATTATGTAGTACTAATATGTTCTGTAATACAACTGGGATAACCGCTGCCATCAAATACCATCCTTGCCCATTACCTGGTTTCCTTGGAATCAAGTTACTTATGTTCATACTTTGTGGGAAAATTATGGAATTCAGCAATTTGGGATAGAATATGTATGGGTTCTACCCTATATCAGGAATGCACAACCTGCAAATCTCTAGCAGATAAGGAATACAAAGTCCAAGCATTTTTATCTGCCAGCCTTCAGCAGGGCTTGTGAGACTTGTAGCACAACGATAACCACAATGCTGATGCCTGCCTTTCCCCATTTTACATGGAAGTAGGTGATGATAAACATAATGCAACCCTAGGTAGAAAAAAATATAACACTGCCAATAGGCAGCAAGATATACAGCTGATGACTGAAAGCACATACAGTTACTCCTAGCATTACAAGAGCTGGAAGGCGTCAGATTTCCATCCTTATTGTAGATAAAAAAATGGTTATACCAGTTACAATACAGTCATATGTAAGATGCGTAAGACCCATTCACACTGAGCGTTTTGTAGCGCTCAAAAATTGCTCAAACATGGAGCTCAATGTAGCTCTTCCAATGCATTTCAATGGAGATGTTCACATTTCACAGGTCAATGTCGCCTGTAGCTTGTAGCTCAAGCTTGTCGATTGAACATGACCTATTTTTCGGCGGATTTTGTGCGATTTGGCCCAATAGACTTCAATGGTGTAGCTCAATGTCGCACATTACCAGCGATTTTGCGCGACATTGCACAACATTGTAATGTGATGTCACGCTACAGAAGTGTCACTTTTGCACAGAAATATAAGCAGGAACATAAGCAGGAATTAAGTCACATCAAGACCGCTTTTGATTGGATACAGCCCAATGTAGCAGCTACGAAGTCCATGCCAAAAGTAGAGCTACGTAGCGCGATAATATGTGCACTGTAGCTCAATGTCTCTCAAAGTCACTCAGCTCAAGTCAGAGTTGAAAAATAGTTTTTTTGTTTTTTTATGTAGCTCAGTGTGAATGGGGTCTAAAGACTTCTAGATGTCAATATTATTCTAGTCATGACTACCTGACAGGACACACAAATTCTTCCTGTGACAGACTGTTTTTCAGCCAAACTACATATCACAGTTATTGCAACAGTACAATACATAAAAAGAGCCTAAACACATAATTCTGGAACTCATCCATAACCAAATTTCAAGAGTTCTGTATAAAAGTGCTAGAGGTACCAAAGGACTTCACAAATGCATGGCTACTCAGAAAAGTTCCATTTCCATCAATCTATTGTGTCCAGGGTTAGTACTACGCAGCTAAAAGCTTTACATAAAACATTTTAAGGCATGCCAGACAGAAGCAGAATCCTCTTACATGTTCTCCCTCCACCTTGAAGATGAAACATTCCTGGAATTACTGAGATCTTTAAAGGCAGAAAAGTTTGTGATCACCTAAGTTTTCTTCATGGTTAATCACGGTATAATACCAAAGCGTGTACTTGCCTTTAGGTAGTGATTCATTCTCCTTCACATCACAGCCAAAATAAATCATATACATCAAAAACTAAACTGCTGAAAAAATATTCTAGGTTGTGCACATGATTTGATGTGCTCAGTTGTCTCTGGTGTAGCTCAGAATGGATATCTATTTTACATCATCCACACGGATCACTCGAGTTACAAATACTGCCCAAATCTTTACAAGAATAGGTAAAATATGACCGCTTATTGTTTACATAGAATTGTATAAAAATCAAAAAGTGTTTGGGCTTCAAGTCTGTTCATAAAAACGTGAAACAGAGTATATGGTACAAACTTTTTAATTTGATCTAAGCAAACTGAAAAGATAAAACTTTTCTTTCTATCAATTTGCTTACATTTAAATGTAATATATTTTACTATATAGTGATATTAAAGTAAAAAGATTTTAAATCTATTTCAAATGCTGAATCAGCTGGTCCCCCTAAGCACTGGCCCTGATATCCTGTTTTAGGGTGGCTTCTTTCCCTTGCAGGATCCTATGGAATCACCCTTGTGTGTGGTAGTATGCAGAGTGTGTCTCCACAAATATATATGTACAGCAAGACAATTCACTATCCCTCCCCCTCCACACTCCTCCTTCTTCCCTTCTCCAAGCTAGCAGAGGAACAGCTACTGGAGACTGCTCTGTCCATTGTGGTCTTGTACTCAACAGTATGTACAGGTAAGCAAAGCTGAGAGTGTTGGAGCCAGCTGTTTGCCAGGCAATGTATAATATTTGTTTGACCTTAATTCATTATTGAAAAAAACATTTGAGAGTTTTATACTACTTTAACCTAAATGTAGCAGATTTGAAAGTCTTCTTCAGATACTGCTGTTGTGTTATTAGTTGTGTTGGATATGAGGTCTACACTGCATACACATCTAACTATTACAATAAAAATGAACATGCCTATAATATGTTGCAAATACAGATCTCATTTTAAACTTTACAGAGATTCAATAGCTTAATATAATCAGTCATTGCCAGTAAAACTAGTGTATAGAGAATAAATAAATGTTCCCAGCAGCTTGATCTTCATGGGCTTTTATGCACTGCAATTTGGTTATATAAGTGCTAAGAACACCAAGAGAGCCAGGCACAGAGTGAACAGACAGCATGTAACCTGATGCTAAATCCCTTTCTATTTACACTTAATGCAGACCTTTACACTCAAAAATCAAATTCTACCAATGCATACCTCTATGTATCATGATTAATAATAACATAGACATGTCAGGTGTAGAATGCTGTGATTATAAAACACTTACACAACATGCACTTCCTGCTTTGAAACGGCAAAATGGCTTCAGTTTGCCAAATCAATGCACACTGGAATGGCCTTGTCATCAGCAGAGCATTGCTGGGAAATCTCATCTGTAATCTCAGGAGATCTCAGGGAAAGGCATTTTCCTCCCCTGAGATGATGTGCATGGTCACATGTCCTAGTCACATGTGCCAGAAATCAGGAAATAAAAGGAGAGCTAGTAATCTGCCCTTAATAAACATGGCCACTATCAGAAGACTGGGGAAGAAAAGAGAAATTAGGTATGCAAAGAATACAAAGCCTGCAATTATCTAGAAGTATGTGTTTGTAGAATGTCATTACTAAACATTTCTAAAGGTGTGTTTGTTGTTATTTTAAAGATATGGGTAATGGTCCGCTTTAATTTGGTGTACTGTTCATATGTATGATTCCGTTCTCACTAAAGACGGCAATGTCTGTTTGTAACCGACCCTTTCTTCTCTTCCGCTACTTTTTATCATTATGAGCAAAAGCCAGCAGGACATTCTCATCAACTGACATCTATGGAAAGCTATCCATCTGGGCACTGACCACTAATAACCATTAGCAGTCAAGAGTGTTTTAAGATTTTCTTGAAGTGTTTGAAGTGAGGCACCTCCTTACTTTCTTGGGACACCAACATAAAGTATCACTATATTGCAGGTATAAGTGAATGCTTTTGTTCATCCATACAAATATGTCTATATCTAAATAGTTTATCTCGATCCACCAAGGCAGCCGAAATCATAAGTAGAATGTAGGTTACACTGTTAGTAACAGAGGTCGTACAATAGAGAAAGCTGAAGTAAAAGATCCACCTATTATTTAACATGGGAAATCCATTTAGAGCTCAACTCCCTCCTTGAAGGGACATTCAATGCTGAAAGTCAGTACATTAAAATTCTTGTTAATAGTTAGGTGTTTCTTCTTTTACGTCTTGCCATATGAAAACCACCATGTTGTATAACTCAGATGATGGAATGCTCACCTGAAAAATCTCAGTGTACACAGATATAGCATACAGTGATACTTCCAGCAACTACAGACTTGTGCGCAGTAGCTAGTCCTTAAACATGGCTGCTTTTCCTGCTCTTTTGTACAGTCATGTATTTAAAGCCATTTTAAATTGTTTTCTATCAGCCAGAGGACTGCCAACTCACCTCCTTTATAACCAAATGTTTACATATTCTAAGCATTTTTCTTAGCATCAGCTTTAATGAAGTATCACTTTTTCCCTTTTTCCTGGCATGAATTTATGTGCACTCACTTCTTCAAATAGCAGCATAAACTCCCACACAAAAATAAAACAGCATCCAGAGCCGCAGTGTGCCTGTTGACAGTGGAGGAAGTTGGTTCCATCTGCCAAGTGCAAATTTTCCTTGGTTTCTGGCAGATCCCAAGTAGTAGCACTGTATCCAGTGAACAGCTGTGTGACTCTGCAGAAAGAAACTTGTGTTCTCTCACTTTGAAAATAATGCATACTTTCTGTGAACAGCTCACAAACACTTCTGGAGAACAAGGTGATAAAATAACATATGACATCAAACAGCTACATACAGTTAGAAAAGGGAAGTTATTTGCATTCACTCAAGATGGATTGTTTAGGTATATATAAAGCCATTTTTTTTTCTAGTTTTGAAGAGTGGAGCAGCATTGGAACCCTTGTAGTCTGATAACTAACCACAGGCCCAGCAGTTGGGAAGTCCAAGTAATATTTTAACAGAAAGTATTATCGTGCTTTTGCTAGAACCAGTGGTTCATTATTATGCCTATTGGTGTTGCCTGAAACTAAAACACTTTACTTGTACATCCAAAATACAAAGACCTTTTATACTTTAATGTATGATACTACGATACGATAATATACTGAAAATCCCATTAAGGAAGCCGGGTGGCATGAAATGACTCACTGCCCAGCTTCCTGATTAGCCAGGAAGCAGTCTACATGCATCCCTAATATATCACATATACATAAACACTAATCCCACATCCCAACTACCACCTGCAGTGCCTAGCAAAAGTGATCTCACAGGCCTTGCAGCGAGAACCTTGGAATGCGGAGGTCCCCAAATCTTGTAAGAAAACAGTCCTGCGCTGTGCAAGGTTTGCTTTAACTCCATTTCTGCTATCCTTAAATGACCGAACCTTCAGTAAAATACATTTACTAGTGTACCCAACTTCCTTAGAAAGACAAAATCATTAACAAAATATTTTTTCTTCTTCTTTGCATTCTATTAAAAATGAATATGTTTCATTTAATCTATTAGGCATCTCACTGTCCTTAATTTACTTCTGTCTAGCAGAGATTAAGTTCTTAATGTAATCATCCTTCAAGGGAAAAGAGAAAAGGAAGTAACATTTTTACTCTTGCAAGGAATGGAACTTTGCCTTCAAGTCAACAGCAGCAGCTTCCTCTGCTTGGCATCATCAGGATCCTTGAAAAAAGTCACCAGGCCATAGCATAAGTTTCATAAGCAAAGATGGTTTAGATGAGTAAATGCATTAAACTCATGCCTCTATCAATCTTGAACATCTCTAGACTTTGTAGAATGCCAGTTTATTTGAATAGGTCCTCTTTGCAATAGCTCTGTGAAGAAGAATAACAGTCAAAAGGTCTAGTGCCAAAGATAAAATGGGCACACTCGTATTTCATATAAATTACTTTCACTGCCTTATTCTATGGATCTTTTTTAAAAATAGTTTGGCACAGATTAATTTCTTTTAATCATTAGATGTCTCACAGAGGCTCAAAGATGAGATAACTAAGCAATGTTGAAGAAAAAGAAATCCTGAACTCCAGGCACACAATCAGGGCAGTAGCTAGGGGCGAGGTGACTGAGGCTAGTGCCTCGGGCACTGGTGCCGGGGAGGGGGGCGTAGCCAGGGCTCAGAGCGGCAGGGAGAAGTGGGGAGGCACAGCCTGCAACTAATCCTTTGAATCCCCGCTGCTCTGCCCTGCCTGTATGGCAGAGGCATCGGGGATCCGAGGAGAAGTAAGGCACTGAAGCCGGCGGGCTGGAGGGAACTGTCACTTTAGAATGGCCGAGTGGTGAGGAGAGAGAAAGCCGCTCGGCCAGGATCTGACAGCCCGCGTCTCTCTCCCTCCTCAATGCTCGGCCATCCTGGAGTGACCGCGCTCCCTCCCCCGTCCGGGGGGAGAGCAGCGGGGATCCACAGGAGAAGTTGGAGGCTGTGCCGCCCCTCTGTGCATGGCCGAGCGGCACAGCAAACGCTGGAGCGATCAGCTGATTACTCCAGTGTTTGTAAATAACTGGGGACACATGGTGTCCCCAGTTATGAATGAACTGGAAGTCATTTACATCACTTCCTGTTTATTCATGCGTTTCTGAATGGGGAGTAGCAATCTGTACAGAGGCTTCTCCCCATTCAGAAACTGGTTGATAGTAAATAATTTCTAAATGAATGGGAAGCCTCTGCATTTTCCATTCATTTAGAACAGAGTCTGCAGAAAAAGAGATTGAGGACTCTGTGTCCTCAAACTGGCCTGTCTCAAATTATGTCTCCCACTGCAGGTTCTCCTCTGAATGTCGACAAAAATCTTTATTTTAGCCATAAGCCTTTCTCTGCTATAGGAACCAGTCACAGCTTCAGCTTTATTGTGCACTGCATGATGGGTACCTGCGTTCTTCCAAGTTTTCTTAAGGCAAGACTATCATCAGCACATAGGTGCTGCCTTGTGTAGGAGATCCCCGCAGCAGTCTTGGCTCCCCTGCTTCAATTAATTGCTAGTGCCTGTGTCCATCAGCTTACGGCTGCCTTGAAGATCTTGATGCTCTAAATATCACAAGTACTATGCATTTAAGAAAACAAAAAAAAGGATGATTTCGCTTCTCATTTTTAAATAGCACTTTGTAGCACATTTTTGAGGGGCATCAAATGGTATAGTGATATATGTCAATGTCAAGACTTCAGGTTTAAGCTATACAGAAGGTAATGTGAGCACACAGCTGGTAAATAAACTGAGGCAGCAGTTATGCTTAGGCCACCTGACACACTCCTTAAAGTTACTCCTTCATCTGTTGTGCTAGAGATACTGTACCATAGCTGTAGCTATACATCACAGAAACTGTACTTACACATACCAATATGCTTATACCTATTCAATCAATAAATATACCCAAGAATACTCAAGGGCTATTAGTAGGTAACTAGCACACAGATGAACAGTTATGTGTAAAGCTCAGTAATCGATGAGCAACAAAACAGATTTCAGTTTAATATTGTCAGAAAAATGAGAGCTCATTTCAGAGCCAATATTAATGAATGTGTTTTAGCTTCAGGATGGTCAGTAAATCCTGCTGACCAGCTTACAAAATGAAACCTTACTACACTGACGAGATATTGAATAGGCTTATAAAGCAAGGTTCATACTGACGCATCTAGTGCAAATTCACGTCAGAGAGAGCAATTTCCTCTTTGCAGGGAAATATGGGCAAGAACGCAGAAAAATCACATTTAATTCTAGCACTTCAAAGCCCCCTTTGCAGAGTGACAGGTTATATCATTTTTTACACGCATTCTTTTTTTCCTTAAAGTGCAGGAAACTTTTATCCCCAGTTCCCAGCTTTAGAAGGATTCCTTTGTACTGTCAGTATGATTTATATTTAAGTAGTGCGGCATTAAAATTAGGCACACAGTACAGTGTTTTTATGGGTTCTAACATTTCCTGCTGATCACACTGAAATGTAGCACAGAGTAAGAGCATGCATATGCACTGTTCATATTAAAACACTTCACATTAACCCATTTAATGGTAGCTGACTATATGTCTTTTGCTGATCTAAATAAAAAGTCAAAATAGTGTCCTCTCTATATTATTTTAAAGTGACGGAATGTGTCTCTGTAAATGGTGGCATCACACAATTATGCTTCTCAAAATAACTCATAAAATTCAGTCTGCTTATTTTCATTACTGGCATCTCTCACTGTCAATGTGTGTTCCACAAGACTGTGAATTTTCTTGACAATGTGCTGTAAAACACATAGAGAGATCTGAGTTGCAAAGAAGAGGTTAATTCTTGTCCAAATTCCCAGCTGGATATTTAATTACTAAGGGTGTTACATTACAGTACATACGCCTGGGGCTTTTCTTGTACTTTTAAGATATAAAACTTTTCTGTAAATGTCTAAAGTAATACATAATATATCACACTCTCCTGTTTTTACTACAAACCAGTAGCAAGAACAAGACTGTTACCATACAAACAGCAATTTAAAATGGCCTTTGCATTATGATGGTCAGATCAAGAAAATACCTGGGGAAAAAAAAAGTATTTTAATGAAATATAATTACACATCAAAATGGTAAGTGCCACTTTCTGGGGCACATTCCGTGCATGCACTGTATAAATTACATTCTGGAGCTGCTACATTTGACTAGCTCAAGAATACATTAAGCTAGTTTTAGGGGGCTCTAACTGACTCTGAAGTGTCACAGAAATCCTTGGGCTTCAGTCTAGAGCTGAAGAGAGAGAATGTGTGATGGGCATGCCAGAAAGTCTTACATAACTGGCCTATCTTGTTAGTTCAGTGCAGTCTCAACATAGAGGTAAAATCAGCAGAAGCTGAGTGGGTGGGGCCAGGTTCTTCAAACCAGAACATAAGCGTGCAATAATGTTTTGTAGCCATCTGACTTACTTTCAAAAGCATAGTAAGCAACACAAATTATGCAATTAGCATTGCATCTATTTAAGGCAGGCTTGCTTAAAACACTGTTTTGACAGCAATAACCACATACAATCTTAAATCATCTAGACCAGCCATGTAGTAAAATGGGTTCCCTCCTCCCATAGCCCTCTTGAAAACAGGACATGGGTCTTTCTTTCTTGATAGACTGAAGTGTGCCTGAACAGCAGACTTTACTCTACATTCCTGTTCATTAAGGGAAAGATTATATAGTGTAATACCCCATGTCAACCAAATTTTAACTTTTCACTTACGTTGCTGCAGAACATCAAAATATGCTTTTTTTTTTTTTGCTATATGCTCCTATACTTTTTTCACACCAACACTGCTTTCTGCATTACTGAATGACTGGCATACAAAATTAAGTTGTGTCAGATACAATTGTAGAAGGTCCTGTAGATAAACTCTCAGACTGCAGCTCCCAGTTTGCCAAAATACTGATAATTTGCAAGTGCTTGTTTGTGTTTGTACACAGATGTGCCTAAACCATTCAAAGGGTTTTGTTATTTAATTGAAAATACTAACAACAAAAAAACAAAACAAAAAAAAAAGGACAACAGATACAAAATATCCATACTCTTTAACTAAGTTAGCTGGAGACTAGACACTGACTTTTCTGCATGTATAATAATGAATTCATTTAAATATACAGGCCTTCAATAAGAAGGCGCATTGTATGTAAATCAAAATGAGGACGATATGTATGCCAGTGCAAATTTTCTAATTCAGTATCGCATAACCTTTCCTAAAGGCAAATATTTCAAGAAAGATAACCACTGAATCTTCAGCATCAATTCAGATTAACATAAAACAAATTACTTTGAATGAACAATCTTATTAAAAAATGATACACATCAAGACTAATTAAAAAAACTCACAAAAATTAGTAGTCAACATATTTGAAGAAGAAACTCTTTAAAAATAAAATAAAATTCAAATGGAATGCAAACAAATATATTCTGAAACATCACTTTAAAATGCTTAATTTCTATGGTGTGTGTTTCCACAAACGCACAGACACAGCAAGACAAGGCACTCCCACTGCTCCCCACTCCAAAACCTCCCTTCTTCCAGCTAGTAGATGGACAGTTGCTGTAGATGGCTCTGTCCCTTGTGACCTTGTACTAGACAGGACGTTCATGGAAGTGGGGCTGAGAGATTTGGAGCCATTTGTTTGGAAACATGATGACTAAGTGCTTGGACAAAAATATAAAGGAATGCTTTGCTGGGCAATGTATATTTGTTTGATCTGGATTCATTATTAAAAAGGTTTGAGCATTTAATACTTCTTTAAAGAACTCCAAAAATATGTAAAACAAAAAGCCCTAAATTCAATTATGCATTCTTTAACCATTTTGATATTGCTTTTTTTAGGCAACCAGTACAATTACCTGAAATCAGATATCAGGTGGAAGCCGATAGCCATAAGGTGGCACTGAACTCCATATCTCACCTTCCCCAGGCTGCTGCTTTGTGACAAAATCCTCCTTTCATGCCGCCAGATACACACCAGAACAGATATCTTCTGGTGCTCTGGAGGTTAACACCAGCCACTATCAGGGTCATAAAGTTGCACCACTTACCTGCCCTTTCCTCATTCATAGAGCTTGTACTATTATTGTTCCACAATGCAACATGGTCTAAAAATGGGCAGGGCAGATCTTGTCTTTCATATGGTCCTCACCCATTTACAGAGTGCATTGCATTGAGGGCAGGGCCGGCCCTAGACTATTTTGCACCCTAGGCAAGACCAGCTACTTGCACCAACCCCTCCTGCGGCGCAACCCACAATCCCCCCCCCCCTGCGCAGCCCCATTCTCCTGCGGGTTAGCTTCTGCAGTCGACAGGTGGATGTAATTTAATTTGAAATAGCCAATAGACTGGCTATTGAAACCCCACCCACTGAGCAGGAGTGACCCTGAGAGAGAAAGTGGTTTCTCAGTTAAACTCCTCTGCTCAGTGGGCGGGTGCAATAGCCAGCCTGCTATTGGCTTTTGCAATTTGAAATAGACGGGGGCGCCAATGGGGGTGAATGGTCAACGCTGCGCCCTAGGTAGCAGTGCACCCTAGGCGACTGCCTAGTTCCCTAGTGGCAGCACCGGCCCTGATTGAGGGATAATAATAGTAGGAGCTCTATGAATGGAGAAGGGGGCAGGAAGGGGTGAACGAACAGTGCAACTCTATCACAATGATTGCTGCACCATAAGATCTTTCTGGGGTGTATCTAGCAACATTAAGGGAGGATTTTGTTATGAAGCAGCAGCCTGGAGTAGGTGGGATACACACCATTACATGTAACTAATGTGATTTGTGCAGTAGGTAAGTACACTTTAGCTTTAAGGCAGCTTTTATAAATCAATGATGAGAAAATAATTTGAACGATGCATGTATGGAGCTTATGCCCAAATTAAAAGGTACTAGAACTATTACTAGTTCTCAAAATCTCAACTATGTATGCTACAATTAATTTTATTTATTGGTTAAAAAGAGTGACAGTGCCACTTAGGACTTCATATTGCTAAGACCTGCTATGCTTTTGGACATTTGCGTCAAACAAGCATATCTGTAAAGGTAAATGAAGAACATGCGTTTATACATGAGGGAACACTGTGCTGCCTATAAACCTTTTCATAGACCCAGAGGATTACAGTAAACTTAGAGGCAAAAGAACAAAAGCAAAACAGTTATGAAAACACACACAAAAAAAGAGCAGGAAAGCACATTTTCTATTCAATCCAACTGCATCTTGTTTAAAGCATTGCCAATTTGTGGAGTGCTGGGTTATTTATGAAGTGTTTGGGATGCTTCATTTAGGTAATAACAATCCGGAGAAAATTGGATGTTAGCAGCCAGAAGCAAAAGCTGATTATGACGTTTCCACATCAGAGTGTGTTTGCAAAGAATAAAATAGAGGGGGGATAAATGACATCCACGGGTGTTTATGGTGCAGGATGTTCTACAAGCAATTATCAAGAGAATGACAGAAAATTGACCCATTTACTCGGAAAACTTCTTCACAATTTCATTTCATGCCCATTTCAGAACAGCGCGTTCTTGTGAGGGCGGTAGACAGATTACCAGCTTGCGTCCCTTCTTTCACTAGTAATGCATTACAGGTTGAAAAAGAAGGAAAACAGCTGCCCTCTGCCACGTACCTAAAGCTTGTTCTGTGTGGCTTCACAACAATAAGGGCGTAGCATGTGATTTATCTCTTATCAATCGGGATAATGCATCTGAGGAATAATCACCATGCTCATCTGTGACTGCCTCTTTTATTACTGTAGCGAGAGATGAATGTGCTGTGAAAATGCATTGAAACATAATTATGGAGAAACATTTCGATTAAATTGTCCACTGCAGAATAAAAAACAAAAAAAGATTTGTGTCACTATACTGCATTGAATGATGGAGAAGGCAGGAGAAGTGAACAATCTAGGCCAAAATAGCTGAACTGAAAAGTGAACTGAATTGGAGAATTTTTCCAAATCAGCTATTTTGTCCTGACAACATGCAAAGACATCCATAACTCTACCCCTGGTTATATCTTCAACCTCATCTCAAAATATCACCCAAACTGCTCTCCGCTCCTCCCAAGACCTCCTGCTATCTAGCTACCTCATCACATCCTCACATGCCCGCCTCTAGGACTTCTCCAGAGCCTCTCCCATCCTGTGGAACTCCCTACTACAACCTGTCAGGCTAGCTCCTACATTGTTTACCCTTACGCAATCCCTGGAAACTCACCTCTTCAGGGAAGCCTATTCCACCTCCTCCTAAAAACTGTACATCTACTCCTTCATTCAGATCATGCCTCACATATATTTCCTTCTGTATCACTTGCCCCTCTTTGTAGATTTGTAAGATCTCATGAGTAGGTTCTTTCAAATACTTTATATGGCATTGTACTGTCTCCTCATATTTTGTAAAGCGATGCACAAATTGTTGGCACTCTATAAATCCTGTATAATAATACACATCCTTCAGCACAAACAGAAAAGTTTTCAGTGGGGGGTATATTGTTCCCATCTGAAGGTGAGTACCAGTAGGCACAAATATAATTATATAGTCCTATCCAATGGTGTCAAAGTTCCCTCACTGATGATATGGCATGATGGATAAGTATCTGCTTGTATTTATCAGCATTGAGGACACCCTTGATCCTGACCAAATCTCCCCAGAAATGCAGCCCCAGACTTGCAAGGAACCTCCATCATGCTTGATTGTTGCTGCAGACACTTATTGTATTGCTCTCCAGGCCTTCAGCGAACAAACTGCCTCCTGCTACAGCCAAACATTTACCATTTTGACTCATCAGTCCAGAGCACCTGCTGCCATTTAGCTGCACCACACTTCCTATGTTTTCATGCATTGTTGAGTAGCTCAGCCTTCCTTCCACATCGGAGGTATGGTTTTATGGCACCAAGGCTGCAGAAAAATGGCAGCAGGTGCTCTGGACTGATTAGTCAAAATTTGATATTTTTGGCTGTAGCAGGAGGCAGTTTGTTCGCCGAAGGGCTGGAGAGCGGTACAATAATGAGTGTCTGCAGCAACAGTGAAGCATAGCGGAAGTTTCATGCAAGCCTGGGGCTGCATTTCTGCCAATGGGGTTGGAGATTTGGTCAGGATCAATGGTGTCCTCAATGCTAAGAAATACACGCAGATACTTATCCATCATGCCATACCATCAGTGAGGAGTGTGATTGACCCCAAATTTATTCTGCAGCAGGACAATGACCCCAAACCTACAGCCAATGTCATTAAGAACGATCTTTGGCGTAAAGAAGAACAAGGAGCCCTGGAAGTGATGGTTTGGCCCCCACATAGCCCTGATCTGAATATAATGGAGTCTGTCTGGGATTACATGAAGAGACAGATATATTTAAGGCAGCCTACACCCACAGAAAAGATCTGTGCTTACTTCTCCAAGATGTTTGGAACAACCTACCTGCAGAGTTCCATCAAAAACAGAATGCAAGTGTACCTAGAAGAAACTTTTAATATAAGCTGTTTTGAAGACAAAGGATGGTGACACCAAATATTGATTTGGATTTGTCTTCTGTTCATTTACTTTCCATTTTGTTAATTGATAAAAAATAAACTAGTAACTGTTATTTCTGCATTCCTCAACAGCATTATTGCACACCTGCCTAAAACATTTGCACAGTATTGTGCAAATGTCTTGAGGCGCACAAGTGGCTGTGCGCCTCAAGGGAACCGCTAGGATGCTAATTAGCATCCTCAAAATGTGCACTAAAAAAATTACAGACTGTATATCATTGGATGCCTAAGACAAGAATGTTTCATGAATCAGAGCCACAGTGTACTGATGTTTTAGTTTGAGTAGGGAATTATAACATCCTAATACAACCTTTAGTATAAGGTAAAAGGCTCGCACTGATTTTAGTAGGACATGTTTTGGAACGTGGAGCAGTACTGTTTGTGCCATCGTGTATAAACTGTGATTGAATGAAAATGTCAGCTACTTTGGTTGTGACAACAGTACTGCATCTCTGTCAAGTAATTAGCAAGCGGAGCCATTATTTACTTAAATTGGTAGCAGCCTCAGCAGCAGTCCTAAGAGTGCGTGCCAATTTGGCAGCACATACGATCCATACAAGTACACAGCATAACCTAAAATGCAAGCATTATGTGTCTTGTCAAAACCTTTGCTCTGAATTAACCAAGTATTCAATTTGTAAATTGTTCAGTGCAACTTTATAAAATGTACTATTCAGCATCGAAGTCCTCAGTTTAATGATTCAAAATGTTCTTTTGTTCATTCTGTTTTAAAAAAAAAATACCAGGCTCTCGTGCCATTGGTCATAGCTTAATAGAACACCAGAGGGCAATAACTGCAAGAAAACCATTTAACTCCAAACATAATTTAAGTTCATGCACAAAGTGTTGTCACTTTTAATGACTTGATGAAGTGAAAGCTTGCGTCTCCTACTAAACTACACAAACCAAATATGCTAGCTATATATTTGAAAATGTGTTCATTTTTTTTTTTTAAGTAAAATAATTTTTTTACATACTATATTGTAATGTATACATTTATGAACTGGCAGTTTATTCTTTTTGATAAAGGACAAACATTTGAATAACTGATGGGGCATAACTGGCACTAAGAAGGGTTTTCAAATGGAGCTGGCCTGTTGACATCTGTATGTTGGAAACACATTTTTTAAAAACATACTAGCATGAAGAAGCATGATTCGCTGGTAAGTAACCACCAACAAACTCCCTCTGTAAGCCCACACTATTCACAAAATTTGTAGTTCTTGCCTAAACTTTTCAGACAAGCTTTTTCTTTATTTTAGATTTGTTTCCATTTGCTGTTTGAAGCCAGAAAAACAGAAACAGTGTAGCTTAAAGAAAAATTACACTTTGCTGCCAGTGCCCAGGTTTCTTTCCCCATAGCATGCTACGCACTGCCAAAGGCACCCATCCGGCGCTGCCATGGCCAATGTCCATCACTAACATCTTCTCCATTGTTGTTCTTCAGCATTTGGTGTCTTTAGTCATTATGATTGGTCTGCCCATGATTATATAATTCCTGTGCATGAGCGTGATATGCACTTAGTTATTGCTATAAGTTCATACTTACTAACTTTTCTCTTATTATAGGAGAGCAATTTGTTTTTTAATGTATATAGGTTTTTTTTCCAAGTGGTGTTCAGGAAGACTTGGCAACCTCAGTATTTAAGAGATAAAAGATAAAATATTAGCTTAAAGGAGAACTATGAGGCGAGTGCTTTTCACTCACCTCATAGTTCTAGCCGACCTGTGACAATTAAACTGTCACAGGTCGGCTCAGTAGATCGGGAGGTGAGCAAACACATACCGGCGTTCGCTCACCTCTCGGTCCTGTCATGGCTCTCTGCTGTGACAGGGGAGGGGCTGGATTCCCCACTCCGATCCGCCAGCGCTGACTGGCGGAACGGACGGGGGATGGTACAGCTGGCTCTGCCTCTAGATAGGCAGAGCCAGCTGTCAGTCAAACAGCTGGGCAGATCCAGACATAATTGTCGGGATCCGCTTCAGCGTCTTAGTATACCGCGAGCAGCAGCTCACGTTATACTGCAGCGTCTCAGTATACCGCGAGCTACAGCTCGCGGTATACTGAGCCTAGGGTGACGGGAGGATGCTAGTTTGTGTCCTCCCGTTACCCTAAGGAGAACTATGGGGAAAAGCCTTAACCCCATAGTTCTCCTTTAAGTGCCGTCTAAAAATGCCCTTATCTGATTACGTGCCATATTTTTCTGACAATGGTAAGAACTAACTTTTACAACTGAACCCCAAAGTTTAGGTTTGTATGAATTTCACATAGCAGTACAGTGCAGGAGATTTCTAATAATTTATTACACCCAACAATGTAACCCTAAAATCATTTAACACCAGATAGTTTTGTTAATACAATAATAATTTAATATGCTAAAAATAATCTATTTCTTTATTTAGCAAGCTACTATAGTTCTGCCCTTGATCTACTTTAAAATGTTACCGCTGTAGGGCTGTGAGTAATGATAATATCTTCCTATGTGGAAATAAAAGCTGGAATTGCAGAGTGATGGGAACATCCAGGTCTGCAATTGTGCTATTGAATGATTACTTGAAAAGAGTTCTGCTGCTCCTAAAGTACTACAGGGCAAAGAATTTAAAAAAAAGTCTTGGCTTATTAAGAGTAGCATAGAGACTGAATAACCTAGCTGCAGGCGTAATTGAGGCTGGGACAGCAGATTAACATTACCAGTTCTATACACCAACCTGTTGAACCCTACCCTCAGGATCAGTCATTGGCTCACCTTGTTTTCTGTGCTCTGTGTAAGTGCAAGTCAACCTGATAATACTGAATGAATGTCTGGGGCTCACACTGGCCCTGAAAGCTGCATTCCACACTTTTTTGTTTGCAAAGAGCGATACAGCATATGTTGGGACTTCACTGGACATTTTAATGAACCAGCATTTTGGAAAGCTAACTCTGCCACTGCATTAGGTCCCACATGGGTCTAGTTACACTCCTAGAGTGGCTAGAATGATCAATCAATCAAGCACTCTCTTAATGAGGACATCAACTTGTTAGCATCAGGATTGCTTACCTGTTTCTAAGGAGTTGCTGCATTGCTAGCAAGGCCAGTGAGAGGTCACTATTTCACTGCACTCCTTTATAGCTAAGAATAATTGGCAGTTTTCCAGCCAGGTGAGGTAGTTGGAAGGCGCTTCAGGGTGATTCTGCTGTGGGCAATGTGTTGCCTGTCAATATCCTTTTAACATGTTTACGTATATGCTTTAATAAACCAGCCCCTTTTAGGCAACTTAAATGAAAAAATGCATGATAGAAATCTTCTCTTTGGGTTTACTCATTGGCCTCGTCTGCAGTTCTTCTTGATACCACCAAACTATGATGTAGTTTCCTTATAACTATGCATGCATATCTGGGTGCCTGTTATTTGAAATCTGTTTATTTTGTATTTATACCTTGAATGTCTGCCTCTTGCTCCAAAAAAATTGTGACCAATTGTTTGAAGTTGTGTTAAAAAGGAGGGCATGATATTGTAGATGTGTCTACAAATGGGGGCATGATTTAGTGGATGTGGTTATAAGAGGTCATGGTTAGTAGGATGTCTTTGGATTTCATTTTGAAAATCTGTTCGCCTTAACTGAGCAATGCAAACTTGCAGTCATTCCTTTCTGCTACCAGATATTAGCACAGTGAAAGCAGGGTGTCATGGATCCACCCCCCAAAAGATCACCACCATGGGACCCTGCAATCACGGTATAATCATGCAGAGAGCTGTTCTCAGTGTCACACTTTGCATCATTGGTAACCACCCACTGCTGGAGAAGACCTCAAGAGAAAGAGGACCCTGTGCATCACAACAGGCCTGAAGACATTAGGAAAAGGCAAGTATAAGCAAAATTATATATTTTGAGGGGCCCCTAGCAGGGCAGGGAGTGACAGTGAGGAGTGTAAGGGAGTAGACTGGAGTTGGACTCATATTAATCAGCAATAATCAGGTTAGTGTTCCATCTGTGCTGGCTTTCCAGGCCTGTGCATGAGAAAAAATAATTTTTATAAAACTAATGTTAAAATTTCACTAGTCAACCTCTGTAAATTTGAAGAAGTAGATGGGGCAACATTATAATCTGTTACTAATTAATTTCAAAAGAGAAAGTAATGACACCAGCTATGCCCTCGTTCAGACGGGTGAAAGGCTCCACCGCCCCCTCTGCAAAAGTGTTCTATCATGGACTGCTTTTCAGGGGACATTGGAGCAGCAGCTGCCTGGTGTTCAGGAGGCAATATTGCTGCCTCCTAAATGCTTTTTTTTTCACAATGGAAATTTTGTATTGCAATACTATATAACAACCACGTTCTCATTGATTGCAATTCTCACATTTTCCAAACAGCACTGCCTACTAAACGTGATGCCCTGTTTTTACCGCCCCCCTCGGCCGCTCATTTAAACAAAGCTCAAAATACATTTTTGTTAGACAAGCATGAAGCAAGACAAGAGATATGTTGACTGCTGCTTCAGGTAGCAGAATGCTTAGTCAGAACCTTGGTTGCCATGGGCCTGCAATGCTTACGTACTATTCTGTCCTTGGTAAATTGGAATATACAGTTTTCAAGAACAAGTGCTGCAAAGTAAGGAGAGTTGGAATGAGAAAAATATCAGCTACAGTTAAAGAACATTATACGGCTCCATTTAGAAAAACAAAATAGAAAGCTATAACCAGTAAGACAGTCAGAGTAAGTAATAAAAAATGATTTAGTGGAATTAATAAAAGACTGCAAGAACTAGCATGTTGCTATTAAAGTAATTAATAGGTCATAAAGGCTGGGAAATGAAAAGTGAAGAGTGCCTTAGTTAAAGCATCTTCCAGGATCTGCTTTGACCTTAACTTTCAAAGAAGCAGATGAGAGGCTTTTTATATCCTGCTATAATGCTGACCCAGTATCCATGGGAGCTATGACGATATCATGACAAATATGTTAGTACAACTGCATCTACTATTCTGCGTCCCATCCTTTTATTTGCAAAAACAAAGGCAGAGGAGGAAAATTATAGTATTATCAGGTGCAAAGAACTAATTTAGTCCACAATAAATGTAATTGAAACATTTATTGGCTGTAAAGTGTGCTGGGAGTTGAAGTATGCTTATATTGTTCAGACAAGACATAAAATGTTTTTTATGTAGTTAGACAGCACAGCAAAGACTGCTACACGCATGGATAAGGACCCAATACAAGTTTCTTGGGTAGATCACGAAGATGACTCTTCATTCTCTGCACACCAGTTGACCAGTCATATTCAGCTAAGTGGGAGTTTCAGCCATGGTTAACAAAATAAGAGAAGGGGCAGAGCACAGAAAATCAACATAAGTTCAAGTCTAGATTGTTTCCTATTGGGACCTGAAACTGTGTGATCTGAAAGTGAGTAGGGGAAGCTTTAAGGCAGTCAGAGTTCAAAGGGGAGTCAGCATGTTTCAGGAGGCAGAGCTGAGCCTTCACTGAGAACAAACTGCAGACATACAAAAGTGAGTATGACTGTTCAGAGTATACAATCATACTGTACTACAAATGATTACAGATCACATACTTGAACAAATGTGAGAGGTCCTTACTGCAACAGAGTTGAACAATAGGGCTCATTTATGAAAACAAAAAATGGACATGGGGCTTCATTAAGAAATGCAGTGTTTACTTTTTCTGACACAAGTTATACAGTAAAATTCAAGTTTAATGGCGCTTGCACACCTAAGGACAACGTTAATTGCATGATACTGTTTGATTAACGCATGCTATCGCAAAACACACCTAGCATCCATTACTATGTGTTAGATGTGTTGCATTGCAATTTATTTGAATGGCAGCTGCCATGTGCTGCAACGTGTGGTACCACAATACTGCACGTTGTGGTGGAAAAAAGTAGTGCATGCACTTCTTTTTTCCACCACATTACAACACATGGTACTGCGGTATCCTGTGTTGCACTGCGTTGCAAAGTACGGTGGCTGTAAGGTGTGTTGGGGTTCCATTCAAATGAATGTCAAAGCACCTAACGTACAGTAGCGCATGCTAGGTGTGTTGTGCGACAATGTTTGTTAATCGCATTATATCGTGCGATTACCATTATGCTTAGGTGTGAATGACCTCTAACGCTTGTTTGATAAAACTGATTTATAACATATATTTACAGTATATATAAACCAAAAATATTTTTTCTACCTTCAGACAGGCTTTTATTTTTGTGAGGGAGATTTCCCTTTACTTCCTGTCACTGAAGACACCAGAGGAGCTGTGAGGAAATCTCTCTAACTGAAGGGAAACCCCTCTTTTAACATTTGTCACTGTAACAGCTATCCCTACTGAAATATTTCCCCTCACATTCTTTTCTGGTGACAGCAGTAACATTTCAGATTTTTTTAATCATTTCCTGTCCCAGTCACAATAGTAACTGGCATAAACAGGGTGGTGAAATTTACTCAGGCAGGACAGAGCAATTAAATCTGATAGGTCTTCAAACTCTTCCTTAGGGCTCATGCACATGGGCGATTGGGGCCGTACAATGTACAATTCTCATGCATTTCCCTGCCTAGGAGCACCAGGTGCTGCATACAGCTGCCCATTGACGTCAATGCTGCATGAGGGTATATGCCAGTACTTTTGTTAATGTATGCATCTGCATCCAGGGTCGTACGTCTATTTGCCTCCATATGTTTACACAAGTACCAACTTATACACATGTGCAGTCATTGATTTATGTGGGCCGCTGTACTTAGTACCTCGGGCGTCCGTTTACACCCAGTTACCCCGCGACTCCAAGCAGGTCCGGAAAAACAAAGAGATGTTCATGCCAAATCGGGGGTAATCTGATGTAAACAGATACAGGTCTGTTTACATCCGATTCCCCATAGACAGACATGGGGGTCCGGTAATTGCAAGATGAAGGGAAAAAAAACTGTATGGGCATGGATGTCACAGCGGTGATATCCTCTCCATACTGCTGTGAACAGGGGAGGATCCATGCATTGATCCTCTCCTGATCAGCCTGTGTGAAAGGGGCCTTATGTTGTACAGTCCCAGGTACCCATGTGCATGTACCTTTACTCTATCCAAAACAAAATTTTGGCTACAGATACATTTTAAATATCATGGGGAAAAAAAAAAACGGACAACATACTTAACTAAGGGACACAAATAATTTTATCAGTGAAGGCTGCCCCACAGGTAAAATGACTAATATATTGTTTATTTCTGATTTCTATTTATTCCCTGTTGCAATCAAAGTATGAGCGGTCTTAAAAAATGTGGCTGTGTGAATTCAATACCACTTATTGTGGCTCTGAATAAAGAGAGCTCATTGTGCATTTGAACTGATTGTGAACAATCAACGCTGATAAGACTATTCCGCTAGATTTATTTGGAACGATCTGTGCTTCTTTGCACTTGAGAATTGTGTCAATATAAATGTAAATCTTGCATATTATAACCATCCCCACATCTCCCATAATGTGGTAGCAAGTAAGAAAATGCATAATAATTGTAAACTGGGAAACAAAATGACAGACTCTAACCTCTATGCACATTACCTATGCTAGGCATTTATGAGGAAGAGGTAGGTGTGGCTAGCACTGTTCTTTCGTAAAAGGTAAATACCACGTAGGCAGCTAAATACACAGCTAATATACAGTAAATCTTCCAAAGGTTATGTATTTCTATGCCACCACGCTTGTTATCCAGACACCCCTGCCAGACCGAACATCTAGACACATGACCACCACTGCAGTGCAGCACAGCTTGATCAAAAACACTGGGTCTTAACATACCCCTATGCTTGTGGATTGGACAATGAAGCCACAATATGATGACTCCTTTCCTCTGCTTTCTTCTAGGGTCAGCATGTTCACTGTTAGAAGAGCCCGACTAGCGCCTAGTTTTGGCTCTTCCTCTCCCAATCTGCTGTACAGGGAATAACAGGAGCCTCCCAGTATTCACATTAGTTGCATTTAAAAGTACATCAACTTAAAAAAAGTATGGGACCCATGGGTTGAGCTTTGTTTACCCTGAGATTTTGATAATTAGTTACTAGATATCGGTGGGTCATGCATACCCTTGACTGTCTGACATGTGCACTGGTCTCTACCCCATCCTTGCCAGTCCCACCCCTTCCCCCTCTCTTTACCCACCACTGCCCCCCCCCCCCCCCGCACCCCCCGCCCCAGATCCTGCAAAGCCCCCCTGAGA